>NC_085987.1:21007009-21338391 GCF_910591565.1 Cydia splendana
GGAAACTTGTAGCAAGGTTTGCAATGTACGTTTCAGTAAGTTGATTGTTAGAGGTTATAGTAAGCTTAGCTTTCGGAATGTTGAATAAGGAACCTTATAGCAAGGTTTGCAATGTACGTTTTAGTGAGTTAATTGTAAAACATTCCAGTAACCTTATTTTTGGAATTTTAGATATGGAAACTTGTAGCAAGGTTTGCAACGTACGTTTCAGTAAGTTGATTGTAAAAGGTTACAGTAACCTTAACTTTCGGAATGTTGCATATGGAAACTAATAGCAAGGTTTGCAAAGTATGTTTCAGTAAGTTGATTGTGAAACCTAGTTGTAACTTTTATATTGTAACATTACATCTGTGAGGTTTTGCAATTTCTAGTAATATCACATATATAACTTGTTATTATGTTGCCTATGTAAGCTTATGGTAACGTTTAAGACGTAAATTTATGTAACTTGAAAATGTAAGGATTGTTCAACGTTTATTAAGCAATATCACCAATGCAGGTTACTTGTAAGTTACTAAAACATTGCATACGTGATGTTCCGAAATGTTGGATATGTGTGTTTCATTAATGTTTCTGAAAGTTTCACTTACAATGTTGCATATCCTATCCAGGTCAACATTGCTGCAAGTGTTTTGCAAGGTTCATGCTCAGTGGGTATACTAGCTGTAAAACATTACAAATCTAAATTAATGCTTTTTAAAATTGGCAGTTATTATTAAGGATGAACATCCTCTTTACACTTGAAGTGTTGTCTTTTTAATATATTCTGTTGCTATGAGACATTGTTGATTTTACTGTTACTTTTGACTTATCTAAATACAATAATAAACGCAAACTCTATTCTTGTTATACTTTAATATGGTAGCGGATCGTGGTTCGAATTAATGTTACATTATTTGCAATTGTGGTGAAGAAAGCGAAATTCCCAAAAATGCATTCGACTATTTCGTCGGGTATAAAAATTGAGATTGGTCGTCTTGACGGAGCCACACACTGACAAACCTGGCGGTATAAGATACAACTACTGCTAAAAAGTACCCCAGGTACGTTGGAAGCAATACAAGGTACGTTAATAAAACCTAAAACCCCAGATGAAAAAGCAACATCTGAGGAGAAAACAAAGTATAAAACGGAAGTGGAAGCGTTTCAAAAATCAGATAGTCAGGCGCTGCTAATCCTCACGACTAACATGACAGAGGAGACACTACAAAAGGTGATGCGTTGTGAAACAGCGAGCGAGATGTGGAAAGAGCTCCATAGACTCTATGACGGGGCAAAAGAAGACCGAAGCTACGACCTGTGCATGAGGTTCTTCCGCTACCAGAAGAGTGAAAGCACGACATGGCTACGCATATTTCAAATCTTAAAACTCTATGGTATGATCTGAACAAAGAAATTGAGGGAGATAATCTGCCAGAAATGCTATTAATATGCAAAATTTTGGACACACTTCCTGAACAATACTTTAGCTTCAAATCAAGTTGGCTTTTAATTAATAAAAGTGACAGGAACATAGAGAACTTGACTACACAAGTATGCGCACACGAGAGGTCTCTAAATCAGAAAAGTAGTGAAGAAGCCGGAGGAAGCAACGAACTACTTATGTTACGAGGGAATAAACAGTACGAAAAGAAAAGAAATAAGAAGTTCAAGAAATGCAATTACTGTGGAGAAGGCTTTCACAAAGTCACAGCCTGCAAGAAGTGGATTGCGGATGGTAGACCTCCTAAACCTCCGAAGCAAACCTCTAATATTGCGACATTGACACTGACTGACCTCGCTCTTACCTGCGAAATAAAGAATACGGATCCATACTCGTGGTATGTAGATAATGGCTCGACAAGCCACGTCTCTAACAGAAGAGATATATATCAAAATTTCGAAAAGTTTGACGAGTCTTCTACTAGAGTAATGACAGCCAGCGGACAGGAGATACAAGTCCTAGGAAAAGGCTCAATCCATCTTGAAGCTGACATTAACGGCCACAAAGAGATAGTAATCCTTTCAAACGTATGGTACATACCAAGCATCAAACGAAACTTATTTTCCGTGCTGTACGCGCAAGATACGCTGAAAAATAGCTGTTTTAAATCAAATAGCCTGTCTTGTAGTTTGAAGAATGATGAAAGAGTGCTATTACTTGGAAACCGAGCCAAATATGGCGATTTATACAAACTTAACGTCAAGGTATTGATGAAGAGACATGTGGCAAAACTGATACACCAAGAGCTTGGAGTAAAGTTAAACTCAAGTTCATCAGATATTTGTGAAGGCTGTGTTTTTGGAAAGAGCCATAGGCAAAAATTTGGTATAAGACCAAAAACCACAAAAGCTGGAGAAATAATAAGCACCGACGTATGCGATCCTTTCTCCTACTCGATCTCGAAGTGCAGATACTATGTCCTGTTCAAAGACGCTTACTCCAAGTATCGTTGGATATACTTTCTAAAACAGAAGTTTGAAGTGCACGCTCGGATGAAGGATTTTCTTGCTGAAGCGAAAACTTCTGGACACGTAATTCAAGAACTATTAAGCGATAATGGAGGAGAATTTGACAACGAACTGGTGCGGAACACTTTGAGAAAATACGGAATCAAACAAAGATTCACCATGCCATACACTCCTGAGCAGAATATGCCCACAGAAAGAGAAAATCGCACGGTCGTAGAGATGACAAGGACACTGATGCACGCCCGCAATAAGATCCCAGAAGGTCTATGGGCTGAAGTAACAAACGCATCTGTGTACATCCTAAACATGACAGGGCCTACTCCTGTAGAAGGAAAGTCTCCGCACGAGCTTTGGTATGGCAAGAAGCCTAGAATTGATCACCTAAAGGTAATAGGATGCGACTGCTACGTCCATATTCCAAAGCAGAAAAGGACTAGTAAGTTGGACAAAAAAGCAAAAGCAGGAATACTCATTGGGTATGACGGCGATGAAGGTTACAGAGTTTTTAATATAGAGGAGCTAAAACTTGTCAGATCCCGAGATGTTGTCTTCGATGAAGCACCTCTATCTGAGAAAACCAAGATTGGTAGAAACTTGAAAACACCTGAGCCTGAAACAAACACCTATGACTTTCCTTTGTCTCTTACAGATTCTGAAACTGCTAGCAAGACGAGTCACTCTCGTCGACTTGGAGAGGGTCCCATCGAAGAGGGTTGCCGTGAGGTGAGTTGTGACACTACTACACCTATAGAAGCAAGCGTGGGAGAGGACTTCCGCGAGGTGAGTCACACTGGTGCACCTTTAGAAGCAAGCGTCGAAGATGACTACAGCGAATAATGCCATGCTCATCCACCTTCAGAGGCAAGCGTCATAGAGGATTATGAGTCAATGGAAGAAGAAGAGACAACAGATATTGAACCTCCGACACGACAGCTATGCGATCGGAACCAGATAAAACCTCCGAAGTGGTTTAGTTTTTATCAATTTCTCAATGAGGCTATATCTGTCTCTCAACCCACCTCGTACCAAGACGTCCTAAGAAGCCCTGAAAAAGAGAAGTGATAGAAGCTATGAACAATGAAGTTCAATCCCTACAAGGAAACCAAACCTGGGAATTGACGACTCTACCTAAAAATAGAAAAGCACTAAGATGCAAATGGGTCTTTAAAATCAAAAGAAACCCTGACGGTACAGTCGACAAGTATAAAGCACGATTAGTCGCTGTTGGATATACACAAAAGAAGGGTATCGATTATGACCAAACGTTTAGCCCTGTAGCGAAAATGAGCACAATCCGGATGTTACTTAGTATTGCTGCTAATGAGGGTTTAATACTCAGACAGTTTGACGTCGCTACTGCTTTCCTTTACGGAACTGTCAAGGAAGAAATCTTTATGCGACAGCCAGAGGGATACGACGATGGAACGAGTCGAGTATGCAAACTGAAAAGAAGTCTATACGGGTTGAAGCAGGCGCCTAAGTGTTGGAACGAGTGCATCCATGAAAGAAAGTCATAGGGTCAGGTTTCATTCAGAGCGAAGCAGACCCTTGTGTCTATGTCAGAGAACGAGGACAGAAGAAAATACTGCTCGCACTATATGTAGATGATGGATTATTGGCCGCGTCAGACGCAAAAGAGGCTGATGACTTCATCAACATTGAATTAAAAGGACATTTTAAAATCACCACGAAGGTACCGTCCTATTTTCTGGGGCTTGAAATAGATCAACACAAAGATGGTACTATTAAAGTCCACCAAACGGCTTACACAAGAAAATTGCTTGAAAAGTATGGAATGAGTAACTGTAAGGAGGTTGGAACACCCATTCTAAAGCCTGAAAGAGAAATGGAGGATCGTAAAAGTCCTGACCAGTTAGACTTCCCTTAGCGGCAAGCCGTTGGGTCCTTATCGTACTTAATGGTTGGGACGAGACCGGATATTGCATATGCAGTTGGAGTTGTATCACGGAACCTAGATAAACCTACCTCAAGCAATGTACAACAAGTAAAAAGAATACTTAGATATTTGAAGGGAACTGTCGATACAGGGCTTGAGTATAAGAAAGGTGAAAAGCATCTGGTGTGCTACAGCGATGCCGATCACGGTGGAGACGATGCGACGGGGTGCTCCACTAGTGGAATATTATGCCTATATGCTGGTTCAGCAATATCATGGTGCAGTTCGAAGCAAACTGTCATTGCACTATCATCCAGTGAAGCCAGCCGTGAGATTGTTTGGCTAAGGAGATTGTTCCAAGACCTAAAAATAAAACTTGATACGCCAATTTTGCGCATTGACAATGAGTCTGCAATCAAGCTTGCGTACAATCCTCCATATGAGCAACACCGGAAGACGAAACACATAAAACTGAAACACTTCTATGTGAGACAGTGTGTATCTGAAAAAGATATAACAATTGAGCAAGTACCGACAGCAGATCAACTTGCCGATATGTTTACGAAACCTCTTTACAAACCAAGATTGATTAAACTGTGCGAAGCCTTAGGCTTGCCTATGGCTTGAAAAGAGAGGGAATATTAAGGATGAACATCCTCTTTACACTTGAAGTGTTGTCTTTTTAATATATTCTGTTGCTATGAAACATTGTTGATTTTACTGTTACTTTTGACTTATCTAAATACAATAATAAACGCAAACTCTATTCTTGTTATACTTTAATAGTTATAATATAAACCATCATCCATCCATCCTAACGTTTAATATGAGTAAACAACTAGAAATTTGCACTTTAGATAGAGGACTGATTGACACACTGTTTTCAAAGAATAAAGAGAGTCTTTTCAACTCGGAAATTCTGAGTAATACTTTTTAATTCAAACTACGTATTCGCTATTCAGAGATTCCGTATTCAGTATTAAATATTATACGCAACATTTTATTGACGATTTTAGTTTAGCTATAAAATCGATATACATCTACTTTTTCCATAAAAAGTGGTATTTCTTTGTTACAAGCTCTTAAACCATACATTTTTTTGCAAATAATGTTTACGTGAATCATAATAAATTTAATAACCTTTCATTACATGTAACACACGTGTATGTGTGACTCATGGTATAGCTATAATTAACATTTTACGAATTTCGGCAGAGATTATTTGTATGACGTCATTATTTGTTACTGATTGACAATAGTGATGGTCTCCCGGCAGTTTTAGAACCCAGGTCATATTGCTAATAACATACTAGAAGCTTACGCGGATTATCCTGAAAATGACCAATTTGGATTTTTTTAACTTTAATGCATTTGTACTGGCAAATACCTACATTTTGATGCATAATTTCCACATATTTGGTCTAATTTTGATTTTATTGATATCAGTGTATGGCTTCTGACGTCATCTTTAATTTTGTAGTACATTGCTTTAACGTCCGACTTTTGGTTTGGTTGTAAAACCCAAATAATCGATTTTTTTTTTACATCATGTTGATTTTTTTGTATAAGGCTCTTAAACTGCTGTATATTTTGGTACATACTGTAATACAGTGAAATGAAATATAGCATATTTAATTGGCTTTCATTCAATACCCCACACGATTATGTGCCTTGCATAGTTTGGGTGCAATATGCAATATTCACAACGAGGCGGGAGTCATTTTGATGACGTCATTCCGCTGAAGTAGAAGGCCGGCGCCGCTGTCTCCCGGCAGTTTTGAAGACCCAATACCATACCCAACAACATACTAAAAGTTGGTAGCGGTTTCCGGATTTGAACTATCTCTTCGACCGTTTCCCATAAGGCATAGTTCTAGTCGTACTTCACATAAAACTTTTGGACATAAAGTACACCTAACACCAGACTCAGTCTCGAGTATCAAACCTAACTCTTTGAAAGCCAGAAAATTAGCAGAAATAAATAATCTTTCTTATGGATGAAGCTCCGATCGATGCTTCCAAAATGACAATGTACCTTTTGGTGGTAAAGTAATAGTGCTTGGAGGAGATTTTCGCCAATGTCGGCCTGTACAGCCGCGAGCTAATAAATCTGAGTTATTAGACCTTTCTATTAAGCGATGTTTCTTATGGTGCCATTTTGAGACGTTCACGCTAGAAGAAAACATGCGTGTTGATATAGAGCAGCGAGAATTCGCTGATTATTTACTAAAGTTGGGCAATGTGAACTGTTATTAAATGCAATGTAAGAAATTGAATTGCCCCAGAATATCATTTCAAACAATAATCTAAGTGACGAAGTGTTTGGGAACTACTTATTTTCAATACAATCAAATGTAATAATAACATTTACACATTTACATCCGATATCCAAATTGTATAGTTGGTAAAATGAACAATAACTTCAAATACCGAATTATTATTATTAAGACTGGTAGTGAAAATGTATTAGTTTCATAATTACCAAAATTCAAAAATGCCTTTTGTTGACAGGCCCAAAGATCAAAATGACACTGTCTCATAATACCTAAAATTTTAACCACGCAGTAGTAACAAGACGAAAATTGGGATGCCGTTGATAATTAATAATTACTCATTGCTTAAAAACTGTAAACTACAACATAATTTTAAATATTCTCCATAGATATTCAGATTTAGATATTTTGACAATGTGACGTTTTTGTATCTAGTTCATTTGATTTTTAGACATTTTGGGAAATGGTTTAATTGAAAATTCATCAAAACATGATCAAGTCAAGTTTTAGACATTTTAGGAAATGGTGGAATTGATAATTCAAAACGCGATAGTCTAAATGAGAATGAGAATAATCTGTTTTGACATTCTGATAGTCTAGGAACACGTTATGATGATATTTGTCTATAACGAACCGGAATCAAAAATATATGTAAATAAAAACTCATTTTGGAAATGTGGTGCCACAAAAGGATGCAGGGGAAATATTACTTTAAATACTTGCAATTAAATAATCATGCAGAAGGCACATAAGGACGATTGTAAATGTGATTTTGCGAAAATGATATTGTTAAAGAAATTGGATGATCTCAAGATACAGAGTAGTTGCAATTTTGAATCAATCCCTAAACAATACGACAATATGATACAAGAATTAAAAATGGTGGACATAATCTCGTCAGCGATATACCAAAATTCAGCAGTGTTGAAACTGTTCATATGTGAATAGAATTCATTTTTAGTTTTGGGTGGCCAATTACTAACAGAGGCCAGTTACTGGTGAATTACCCTATCAACATTTATATCTTTGAGAGTATGAAGATGGAGATTTCAGAATCATTGTATTTTGTATTAATGATGTGAAAACAAAAATGAGTAAGTAATTATAAATATTTCTTTACTGATGGCACTTTTAGAAGTTAAAGAACCAATCATGGGTATGATGAAAAGAACCATATAATAACACCATTATTTTTTGCACTTCTCCCTAACAAAAAAAATCAAACATGAAATTTTGATAAGCTAAAGTCACAAGTATTTACGTGGAGTCCAAAAAAATTACATTAGATTTTGAAATAGCAGCAATAAATGCATTCAAAGAAGTATTTCCCACAATTGTTTTTAAGGTTGTTACTATTACTTCAACAGTGCACTGTGGAAAAAGGCGAAGGCCTTAAAAAAAACCAGAGTTAAGAAACGGCATGTGGCGAGATGTATAGGAATTGCTCGCTTACCAAAAAAATATCTAACTGAAAATCTGAAATATGTAATGGCAAAGAGTCTTGTCGGTGAGCAAACCAAAAAAATAATTATATATGGATAAAAAGAATCTTGTTCTTGTGATACCGAACACTTTAGAACCAACAACAATATGGTGGCATAGAAAAATCAACAGTTACATTGGTACATCCTATGATTTAAAAAAAACTAACACCAAAAAATAGAAAGAATACGAGGAGATCGATGAGGAAATTCGATTAGCAATAAAAGCTAAAAAAAAAGGAAATTGGTGTCGGACAATGTCTTGAAATTATCAGTACTTTTGTTATTAGGTTCATTTTAATACTTAAGAGCCAACAGGAGTGGTCATTCCTCCTTTAGATTTCCATTCCTCCATACAAACTTACTCCACGTTTTCCTCCGTGGTTTTTGAAGCTAGAGCCATGATTTTTTCAACACAGATTAATATTGTCAATATCTGTATCGGACCGTTTTGCTTACAATACAACTGATATCAATTAGCCAAAAAAGCAAAACGGTCCGACACAGATAATTTCATAACCATTTAGATTTCCAAATTAGGTTACGATTGGTTAAGTTTTGGAGGAGGAAACAGTGGAGTACGAAACCTCGATTTATGACATTTTTACGCAGGATTTTTCGCCTCAGCTGCAGTTGTCCCTATCGCACTAATTTTAGGGGCGGAGTCAAGTTTCTAAATACGTACACTGCCAGAAAAGTGATGGGCAATAGTCGACATTTAATGTCGATAATCTAGTGATGTAAGAAGTTATCGATAAACCTTCTTGTGTGAAAATATCTAGATCCTCCTAAGACACAAGGGGTTTTGCGTTGAGAGGGTGTTCCCTCTCAACGCAAAACCCCAAAACCCCAAAACCATTTTTGTAGTTACATATACAATCAATTTTGAACTTTTTATTCTAATATTTCAAATTAGAAATCAAAATCAAAAATATTTTATTGCATGGTTATGGGTTTATAAAATTTTTAGGTACAGTCACGCTCCGTAATTGTGTTATTTTGTGTTAACTAAAAAAATGTGTTATTTTAATCAAAAATCTCAAAGAATTCCATATAGGTATATGTCGGCGGCAGATCGTAAAATCGGGCATATCGAGATATTCCTAAACGTATCATGAAACGCCGCCATTTCATGATCTTACTAGCGACTACCAGCCATATCGTTCAAACCTCAACGTTTGACGATTTGCCTGGCGACGTTTAGGCATATCAAATAAGTAGGGTGTGATATTCCTAGGCAGATCATGAAACGCCGCCATTTCATGATCTGCCTAGCGACCACCAGCCATATCGTGCAAACCTCAAGGAGTGATATTCCTAGGCAGAGCATGAAACGCCGGCATTTCATGATCTGACTAGCGACCACCAGCCATATCGTGCAAACCTCAACGTTTAGACTTATCGCATAAAGTAGGGTATCCTAAATATTAGCAAATGAAAACCATTGAAATGGCTTAACAGACTATAGTACGTTTTTGGACGCTACGTTATTTTAGTACCTACGCATGCTACTCAAAAGGAACGTAGGTATAGTGCGACGTATTAGTCAGATCAAGAAATGGCGGCATTTCATGATATGCCTAGGAATATCTCGATCAATTATTTTACGATGCGCCCGGTATGAAGCTAGGAATATCAGAACCTATAATTGGCTCTGTGATTCTATTGTAATTTCTGGATATATATAGCGCTGTTGGTTTTCCATGTACTAAAATAAAATAAAATAAATAAATAAAATAAAATAAAATAAAATATCAATGAATGCGTTGGTCTGATCGATCTGCCGCCTCTTTCATAAGGCAGATCGTGATATGCCTGGGTGTCGTTCAAACCTTAAAGTTTGATGATTTGCCTGGCGACGTTTAGGCATATCAAATAAGTAGGGTGTGATATTCCTAGGCAGATCATGAAACTCCGCCATTTCATGATCTGCCTAATACGTCGCACTATACGTTCCTTTCGAGTAGCATGCGTACTAAAATAATAGTTACAAATACATTGTTAAAATATATCGTAAAATAAATAAGTGAATCGGTTATATTGTGTAGGAAATTTTTCAAAAAAATATTATTGGCGACATCTGTACGGCTATTTTGACCGTATAATGTGGATTGTGCCATACAAATGTTGTCACGAGTCTTACAAATGCCACAAAAACAATAAATAGTGCACTAAAAATGTTGATACTTCCATACAATGTCGAAAAAATGCCATATACATGTCAAAAGCCCTTTCTAAAGCGATAATTATTGATTATAAATCTGATTTTCCAAAAATTTAAAATCGCTATGTCGAACACCCGCTTAAAAAATTGATCTGGGAACAACTGTTGTTAATAAATTCAAAATATATTTTCGGAAACAATGGTTAAATAAAATACCCTTTTTTATACTGTATTTGTAGGTATATTTATCATGTCATTGCCGTAAAGTCTATTAAGTGGATGATATCGGAACGTAAAAAAATGACAGGTGTCAAAGCAAATTTCTTTGAAAATTTAGTTGTCAAGTTCAAATCGACAAAAAATTGCAGTTTTTGTACGTTTCTCCCGCTGTATAAGTTCGCTATGCCCAAAAAAAGTACTGTAAGTATTTTGATTTGTATTTTTATGGTAGATTATTAGATAATGTATGTGTAGTAAGTCATAACTTACCCTAGTTATTGTTTTCTGATAAAATATTCGATCTAAAAGTTTGTGGTTTGTATGGAATTTCTGCCCGTCTGGGGCACGTTCGAGTGGTTTGTAAGTGGCCTCTGCCCTGCAGGGAGTTTACATGATATTTAAGGGTAAGATTTATTACTATGAATGAACCCTCATAGTACAAAAGTAATATATTTTCCTTTGGTTTTTAAATTTAATATTTATTCAACGGTCAATCTTACGAGCCACGACATCCATGCGAGCCAAGAAAGTGCTGACAGTAACTGCATTTTGTGACGCAAGTGTAAATGTGATGTGCACTTGACTTGCCCTTAAAACTACTCTGTATGGCTAACAAGGCAGTGGCCATATAAGGACCACGTAGCACCATTGGTCACGAGCAGTGGGCATATAAAAACCACCGGTTTTTTTTTTATTGAATGAGGGGTAATAAAAAAAAATCAAGAAATTACTTTTCTTTTTAAGCTATTACCTACCCGAATCAGTAATCAAAAGTAAAAAATGCGTCAGGCCTGTTTAAGGTTAATATGAATAAAGCCAATACCCTTAGAAATAATAAGTTGCTCTGGCGACTTATTTCGAACTAACAACGCTGTGGAGGGTTGGCATAGACTGAAAAACAATCTCCCCAAAACGCCGAACCTATACTATCTTTTACAACGGTTAAAGGAAGAAGCCCGGTTAATTGACAGCAAAATACTCAAAATATTTATGATACAAAGAAGGCAAAGCAAATTAATACAAGACACATTCAAAAATTTTACAAAAGTTAAATGGCAACGAAATTACAGAAACGAAGTTTTTAAATAAAATTATTTACCAGAGACTAAAATTCCACACACCAAAAAATAATAAAAAACATACATTCAACAAGCATTAAGAATACAGATCCTATCATTGGTTAGTGTTTCTTTAAGTTTTAATTTTGTTACAAACTGCACATGTTTGTACCAATCCAAGTAGTTGGAGTATAAAGAAGTTGCCCCTTTATTTTTTTATCGTGTTAATTTTTGTAATTAACTACGATTAAAGTGTTTAAGTGCTCAACAAGAGTTTGGTAGCGGTTTTCAGAATAATATGCGATTGTGCCTAATTTGAAAACTACGATAGAGGAATACAGAGTAGTTATTTTGTTGTTATTATTATTAAGTATCGTCCTGTTACCTCAAATGCAGGTGTTCAGAACCTATATTAATAAAAATATTTAAAAAATCGTCTTTATTTTACTAATCGTAATCTTAGGGCCCATTTACACAGCGTGCGAATTTGCATTGTACGATTTTAGTTACATTGCGAACTGTTGAGGTTACATGTTGTTACATACAGCACACCAATCAAATACCGCAATTCGCGCGCTAAATTATTGGCTGGTATTTAACTGATCATATCAGAAATTGTGTAATTAATCCACTTCGTCAACTTTTTCTGGTAGCATTTCGTTTCTGTAAGGGTCGCAGTTCTAACCTAGCCGAACCCACTTTTCTGATAGGTTCAGTTTTGTGAGGATCTCAGTTCAAACATAACCTAACAAAGTGGGTCCTAACCTAACTCTAGTAGCAAATCAAAGTGGTTTATTTAGTTTAGGTATCATAGTGGTGAACTACGATCGCCGGAACCAGGGTAAACCGAAGAAAGGGGAACAGAGACACAGACGAACGGGGAAACAGTCAGAAGGGGAACAGACAAACGGGGAAACCGACGAACTAGGAAATGACTCACTAGACGAATAGGGAACCAGACGAAACAAACCTAAACCAAATACTTGTGCTGACCTGTTTGCTCGGCCTCTATAGTACCGTCTTTATTCATTAAAGATTAAGAGCAGTCCTTGGGAAAATGGTTACCGATCTTAAGAACCACGAAACGAAACCTGTCCAGTGCAGACGCAATCGCAACACTTGTCCTTCAGCCCGTGTGGCCATGGAAATGCCTGGATTACGGTGGCTAGAGGAGAGAAGAATAATATGGCGGCAAATCTTCGCTCGGCCTCTCAACCGCAGCAGAAGATCGAAGCACGAGCTCAATCTCAGGAGCCACCCCGCTCTACTGCTGTGGTGTTGTCTTTGCAGCCGGAAGCCGAAGAATCACTATAGGGTGTGTTAACTATAAGGCCAAAACAAAAGTGAATTTGTCTGAACTTGATATCCAGTCAATCCGCTTCAAATTCGCGGCTATAGATACAAATGCAATGCTTACAGATTTTGATATAGATGTCGGTTTCTTTTTATAGTGTAAACAACGTTATTTACGGTATTTGACGTCTGTCACTCACTACAGCAACACTACGTAAAATGTTTTGCACATCGAAATCACAAAGGAAAACAACTGCACTGCGAACGTTTACGTTCTACGTCTTTTTTTTTTTAATTTTAGGGTTGGCCGAACACCATCGTTATGAATCGGTAGTCGTCTAAGTAAATCGATATGAATTTTTCATTTTTCTTTTAATAAAAATAAGGAAAAGGTGGATAATTAACTGTAAATATGGATATATTTATCGTCACTTAACAGACAACAAATTTGACACAGAAATAACATAAATAAACTTTAAAATAGATCCCCAGTTAGTTTCAATTTTGACAATGGGTGCGACCTACTCGGTCGGTGTATTAAATACACCGACCGACCGGTAGCTTGCGGGAAAACCATATAATTCTAGCTTTATTTAAATCTCAAATAAAAATTCATTATACGTCACAATTCGATACCTCAGTCTACGTGCCATCCAATCGTAATCGCTTGCTGTGACAATCGATTTGCGTTAGTTACATCTCTATATACGTCAGTCATAATGTGTCAAATACCGTAAATAAAGTTGTTTACACTATAGAGCGATTGGCTTGGAAAGGCTCGCTCTTTAAATGTTGATAGTATTCATTTTAGTGTGGTTAAGGAAAGTTTTATTTTAAAACAGAAAAGTTGTTTTATTATGTTAAATTATTCAATTAGATATATATAACAATAAAAAAACATGTACTTAATTGTTTTTATTATATTGATTTATCCTGGTGAGAGTTTCTAGTCCGATTAATCGATCTAATAGGAAAAAAAATGCCAGGTAGACCGATCACTCGAACTAAGCGGAATTGCGAATCCATGCAGGCCGATTAGTCGATCTAACAGGAATTAAAAAGGCCAGGTAGACCGATCACTCGGGCGAGATGGAATTGCGATTCCATGCAGTCCGATAGACGAACCAACGGGAAAAATAAATCTACGTCGTCCGACTAGTCGGACTAAGCAGTCGGACTACGTGACTACAGGGAACAAATTGGGCGAAATTACTTAATCGGACCCCTGGAGTCTGTTTTACGTGCGTGGGTTGGTTGTCCAGTCGCTTCGGCCATAAAGGTGGCTGAAAAGCACCATTATAACTAGATCCGGGCGTCTGGCAGCTGTTCATCGGTGGAGGTCAGAAGGGTGTACAGTTTTTTTTATATTTAAGTATTTTATGTCTTAAATTTTTTGATATACTGCCATTTCATAATATTCATAATAAATCAACATATCCAACCAACTAACCAACCAACTGGTTGTGTGGGAGTAGCAGTTTTCCACTCCCAATTTAACATAGTCCAAAAAATTAAGGAAGCTGTGGTCTGCGGTGACAAGATACCTTTCAGGAACTACTGTTTTGATTTAGCCCCTCTGGCTTCTAGATGGCTTTTCCAGGTTTGGTCGGCCAAGTGGACTACTGCCGCTAACCGATCCCGAACTAAATCTTATTTCCTTGTTTAACCTGTTATAGGTATCAAGAAAACCTTGGTTCTCTAGGATTTTTATTCCAAAATATTACTGTTCTATAATTATTCGAATGAGACTGGGCCATTCCTGTTAACCTGTCCACCTAAAAAAGATCCATTTTGGAGACTCCTCTCTATGTGAATGTGGGCGAAAGGGTGTGGGAGGACGGTGATTTAAATCATATTTTTCTCGCATTGCTTTCACGCGGATCGTTTTCACCTCAAAGATTCGTTTCCTACCTCTATTTTAGAAGTAATCAAAACTAAAGATAAATCTATACTTTTAGTCTATTTTTGTGAACTCAATAAAGTAAAACTTCCATGTATTCAATATTGGAATTGAATTGGAATCAGCAACTATTTTTTTGGTATCTTATTCAGATAAATACCCGGTTCTCCTTTGTTGTTTTAATACACCGACATGACGCTGTCTACTGTAGTTAATGCCAAAAAAAATGGAGGAAATAATTAATCAGTTAATCACAACAAAACTTATTACGTACGTCGTTAAGGCGGTTGCGTAATTTTTAGCGTTAAAAAATCCCGAAAAAGTATATGAAAATTTCAAAACGGCTCGTTTTTTTTTCAAGTTTCTTTCGAATAAAACAATGCAAATTTGATTGTGACCTCCAATGTCCAATTCCTCGAACGTCCAATTCCTCAAACGCTCGTTTAACCCGAAGGTCCAATTCCTCGAACGTCCATTTACCTCGAATGTCCAATTCCTCGAACGTCCATTTTCCTCGAATGTCCAATTACTGGAACGACTATTTGCCCCGAATGTCCATTCCTCGAATGCCCATTTGCCTCAAATGTCCAATTCCTGCAACGTACATTTGCCTCGATTTTCTGGGGGCACGGCAAAACAAAGAGGCACGGCCGTACCATCCTTTTCTCGAAGTCATTCAGGCCATTTTTCAGGCATAATATGGCTTAGATATTATATTCCCAAGAATATTCAATTTGAACTTGTAGTTTAAGAATGATTGCACCTCCGTTACTTAAGTAGTTATGTCACGGACACACTAACTCAAGTCACTCACTCACTACGAAATAGAAGTTATAAAGCGTTCTTGAAGAAAATTATTTATTTACGCCTTATATTTATTTAAGAAAAAATGAGTATATGTTAATTTTTCATAATTGTAATGCACTCTCAACAAAAAGGAACCCGCTTTATGGAACTATAGTTTGTCAAAGGACTGTCTCATTTCAATCATAGATAGAGAGAATCATACTATATTGTCTGACACTAGTACTAGCACCCAAAAGAAAAGGATGAGTATAGTTTTCCTGGTTCTTACTTATTCACGTCAAAGTGATGCTAATATGCTAAGTCTTGTGTTATGTCGTAATAATTCTGTGTTAGATTGTTTTAGTTATCATTCATTATATTAGATATAAAATTATATAAATTGAATAATTTAATTTATGCTATTAACTAAGTATGAAGTATTTAAGTTTTATAAAAAATGTTACGTAATTAGTAGGTACCTACCTAACCAATAAATGATATGTAAATAAGTCAATATATTTGTTTTGTGATAATTCATCCGTGATTTGCTGTCAAATTGTAGTCGACTTCTTAGGCCCGGCGCCCACTACCGGCTGACACGGCATGGGATGGGATCCTTCGGCACATTGCCGAGGGTCTTCAGGCATGCCGGGGTGTGGGCTTGGGAATACCGAGGTATTCTTCAGGCGTTTTCAGGCATACCAAGGTGTCTTAGACAAGACATGGCAGACAAATAAATTCTGATTCTGACAGGCTTTGTGCGAAGTACATTGTGGGGGTATACTGAAGCGATCGCAGTGCATGCCGCGGTAAAAATTGGTACTAGCCGAGGAACGACGTCTTTGACATTTCCTACAATCTATGTATATGGTTAGAAATGGGGCATAATTGTTGTTATGTCGTTAACTGCAAGAGTAATGGCACAAATAGTCGGTGCACATTCTATACGTTTCCTACAGCACCCTGGAAGTTGGATCAAATAAATAAACGGATAGCTGCTGTGACGGAAACCCAACCGCTCTCGAGACATCACGTTTGCAAGTGAAGTGGAATTTAAAATATCAATTGGCTCAGAAGACACCTGTCAAACACCAATAGAAACAGAGGAAGCAATGTTCAATGAACGTCAGATACCGGAACAAACCGTAATGTATCGCGAAGAACGAATGGATCAAGCCGAACCAGTTCAATACGAGACTGAGAATGTACCTGAGGTTAGGACCTAGGAGGAGGGAGAGTGCACAAGAGACCAAGGCCAGGATTATCGCGACCAAGATTACGGCCAGGAAGATCGTGAACAGGAAGCCCATGATCAGGCCGAATACAGTCGATGTGAGTTTTACGATGCAGAAGAAAACGATGAATCGATCGTTATAGAAGAAGAACCCAGGTATGACTTGAGGAATCGTAACTTGATCAAAAAACCTGAAAGATATGACGATTTCATCTGCTCAGTTGTATCAGAAGATTTTCAGACAAGCTATAAGGATGCTGTTTCGAGAAAAGACAGACAGCAGTTGACTGATGAGGAGTGAAATGACCTCTTTAGAGCAAAACATTGTCTGCACATTGTGCGACTTACCGCCTAACCGCAAGGCACTTCCATATAAATGGGTCTATTGGATCAAAACAAACCCAGACAGATCCATAGACAAGTATAAAGCTCATCTTGTTGATAAAGGCTTTAAACAAAGAAAGAGAGAGGACTGCGACCTGATATTTAGCCCAATATCCAAGATGGCGACAGTCAGAGCTGTGCTATCTACAGTCTGTTACTACCGGCAAGTGGGCTTTTTTTTTTAAAAACAGGGTAAAGTAACATAGTTCTTTAACTTAACCATGACCTTAATTTAATTAATACACTAAAATTCAGACTTTATAACCTTTCTAACAAAATTTTAATTACTAGCAATGTACAGCACAGTAAATTGACAAGTAAGTGCTAATGACAGCTCTTCATACTTTGTTTATTACGACGTTTATTTCAAGAGTTAGCGATACCAACAGCAGTTAAGATAACTACACCAAATTAAAGGCACTCGTCTCATTGATAAACAGTTTATAAACTTAAATACAAACCCCACATTTTAATAAAATAATTAACCCCACATAATACGAGTACTTGACGTTGGTTTGGTACCTGTCTGAAGTGCTCGAGAATCCTTTCGTCAACATGCACTGCCACGATTCCGTGCATGGCCCTTTTAGACTGACGATAAAACTCAGACACCGTAAACGATTCACGATGCTCGATTAAAGGACTTGGAAAAAAAGAAAATGTTGTAATGTCAATATTTTGGGCTGCAATACTAGATCGAATAAACGGTGTTAGCATAGCGCTGCAAAAATCTACTATTGAGCTGTGAACTGCTGTCGATCTATTGAAATCACTTTTAGACTTTTTAGTATCACAACGAGAATTGTTCGACGAATACGAAATGAAGGCGAACGAGAAAATGAATAGCGAATATAGTGATTTAAATCAACGTACCATACGTAAAAAAAAACATTACGATGATGACGACGACGAATCTGCCGAATAAGTCGTCCTGAGAGGAAAAGAGAAATTAAAAATGCAAACTTAGTGCCCTGTACTGGATATGCTGTATGCAGAATATTCACGGCGCCTGGAAGCTTATCGGGAAAATAATTCTCTGTTTGGATTTTTAACAGAATTAATGACAAAGACCATCGAAGAAATTAGAGAGGCGTGTAAATTTTTTTGTGAACATTATGCCGAGGACATTGAACCTGAGTCATGAACGAGATGGTGCAGTTCAAATACTTCATCTTACAATTAGATGATAAAAGGATTTTGGGTATTAATAAAATCGTACCTGCTGATGAATCCTACAAATTTATTTTCGAGAATATGGTCCAATCGAGATTCCCGAATGTTATGATCGCATTACAAATTTATAGAAGTTGAATGATCTCAAACGCAACGGGCGAACGCAATTTTTCCAAATTAAAACTAATCAAAAACTGTTTGCGTTCGTCAATAACTCAAAACCGTTTAAATTAATGACAATAATGGCAGTTGAAAACTTACAAGATATTATAAACGATTTTGTGACTAAAAAAGTCAGAAAGGTCGATATTTAGATAATACTCGTAATAAAGTTAAAATTAAAATACAAGCATCTGATTTTTCTTTCCTGCTTCATGAACTCTAATGAAACCTGATTATCAGTTATCTATTTCTTAAGTCCTCAACAACCCCGAATACCTTTGTCGTGCTTGTGATGTTGCATTTAATTTTATCGAACTAAAAGAACATTTAAAAGTCGATAAAATTTGTGAAAGCTTATTTTTCCTCATATTTCTTCAAAACTTGGTCATCTTGAAACGGTTATAACGGGCCCCGAGCATTGCACTGCCTAGGGGCCTCGACCGGCTTAATCCGGCCCTGACTATACCACAGACTATGCCTTTGCGTGCGTCCCATAACACGGGCAAGGGCAGCATCCATTCGGTGTACCCCTTACATTTCATTAAAGTGTCAAAAGGGCCTCTACGTGTTGGCTTCGGCTCCGCGCACGCCTCCCAAAGGTCCGGAACACCATTGTTCCGTGATGGGAAAGACTTATATGTATGTATAACATGCAGTTTCTTTTTGTTAGTTAAAATATTTTCTAAGGACCTCTTCTCAAGTAAAGGCCTCCTCCATACTCTTCTAGGTGTCTCTATCTCTTGCTTTTCTTATTCAGTTTTTTCCCGCCACTCTGACAATCTCATCATTCCATCTATCTTTCGGCTTTACTTGCATTCTTTTATTGGGCGGGCCTGTCCATGTAGTGATTTTTTTTGTCCATTTGTCGGCGTTCATACGGGCAACATGGCCAGCCCACTTCCATTTTTGTTTCTTGCAGTATTCTAGAGCGTCTATAACATTAGTTTTTTCCCTGATATCGACGTTGCGTATTCTGTCTTTTCTTTTAATATTTAAAATGCTTCTCTCTAAAGCTGCTTGACATGTTCGAATTTTGTGTTTGGTGTCGTTTCCATATATCCATGTTTGGCTGCCATTTATCTTTTAAAATTTCAGGCACATGCCCATCGTGTTATATACAAATTGTGGCCAGACAACCATTTCGATGCTATGCATCAAGATGCATCGAGTGTGATGCCATAATATTAGGTAATATTAAGATTTAGCATTAAGAAATGTTTTTATGCTTACTGGTGAAAACCACAATGTACTTATTCTAAGTTCTCGTCAAGTGAAATGTAAAATTTATTATGAGAAAAATTAAAAGTCTTTAACCCGAAAGCTAGGGAATTATCTGCATTAGCTAAAAAAAAACATACCTCACAGATTTCACAAGAAGATTATGACACTTCCTTATTTTCAGAGGATTCTTTTATTGATGAATTCTCTGTTAATGATATATCATTGCCCGTTCATGGTTAATATTATTTATAATTGTATTTTGCTCATAATTGTATAGTACTTCGGCGACCAATCTTTGCTAAGCACCTTTGCAGTTTTCCATGTCGTAGACATTTAATTAGCCTTGGTTTATATTTAGAGCGCTTAGGACAGGTGTAAAAATGAATATCGCCCCGTAGTGTGAGCAAGACGTCGTTATATACGTGTATAGCACTGTCTCGCTTTCACACCGGAACGGCGTGCTAATCCGCATCAGTGTGATAACTGCCTTAGTAATAAGACAGTTTTTATAATACGAGACAGCAATAGTTGTCGGCTACACATTTGACTTAGAATACCTATGGCCCGTCTAGAGACTCCATTGAGCTATATTTCCGTCCCAACCGATTTTAGCTATTTTTTATAATATAATTTAGTTAAAAAAACCTGTAGAAGGGAGAGTCGAGAAAACTTGCCCAGGTGCAAGGTGGGACCTTTGGGCCATTTCATTAAAAAGCGTCAAAAACTAATTATTTATTTTAAAATCACTTAAATTATATTAATACATTGACTTTTTCTTTTTAAAATGGTTCTCTCTCTCTCTCCCACCTGGTCAAGTCTCCCAGATGCTACCTTTATTTTCCCTCAATTAATGATTGAACATTTACAGAGGACCCGGAAAAACAGCAACATGCGGTCTCGGCTGCTATAAAACCAGAGAATGGTACAGAAGACCCCAACCTGCACAAACAGCAGGATGCGGTCGAGCCTGTTATTGCGGAGCTACATGGTGTGTTGATAATTTTACTTTTGGTTTTATTTTTTAAAAACCTTCAATAAAGGATGAAAGGGAAAGATTCATTTCATGTTTTTGTTTGTAAAAATTTGCCAATTTTGAACGGATTCTATGACTATGTTTTATTTGTATGGGTAATCCGTCATTAAATAAATTGATACAACTACCTATAACTAATTTAACTTATAACCTACTACTCCAAATAGAATAATTATGTTTTTTGAATGTTTACAGAGGACCCGAACTCAAACAAACAGCAGGATGCGGTCGAGCCTGTTATGGCAGAGCTACATGGTGTGTAAACATTTTTACTTTTGTTTTTATTTTTCAAAACCTTCATAAAATGGGAAGATTCATTTTATTTTATAATATTACGTATTATCAATTCTTCTCAAAGTCGTGTTACTTTTTTCGACGTCGTGTCGTAAAGTCGTATTGTGTTTTTTTAGGTTTTCTTGGCATTCAATTCAAAGGGTTAATTCATAACCTTTAATTTCTTACAGATCACCTGAACAATAAGTGGGATGTAGCCGGTCCAGCGTCGGGGACCGGGTAAAAGATGCGGAGGGATACTGTGCGAAATAGTTTGTGCTATATAGTTTTCTATTGTTAGTATTATATAGGGTTATTAATAGAGTATTAATGAAACGATGCCAAGATCTCTCCGATCGATTAACAAAAACAAAAAAAGTATAAAACTCAGTCAGCCCGGTCTGTTTTGCCTGCTTCCCAGAATAATAAAGATGTAGCTAATACAAATGTATATAAGCAATACAAACGTGAGCAAATTTAAAGCTCGAGTACCTAAAAATACAAACTTTTGGGTACTCGAGTTTTATTTAGGATCAATGGATGTCAAATGTGTAATGTGTAATTCACTTAATTTTAAGTCTAAACTAGGCAATGACAAAGCTGGCACTTATTGCTGTCACAAAGGTAAAATTAAATTGGAGCGGCCTCCATATCCTGAAATTTTAAAAAAGCTTTTATCTGACACTGACTCTATTGCAAATAACTTTAAAACAAATATTAGATCATATAATAGTTCATTAGCATTTGCATCTATGGGAGCACAGCTTGCTCCGGTGTCTGTTAAGGGGCCCTATTGTTTTAAAATACATGGACAAGTATACCATATTACCTCGAAAGGTCTATACCCTGAACCATCATCACAACCTAAGTACGCACAGTTATATATTTTAGATGTAGGTGACGCCGTTGCTGAAAGGATGAAAAATTCAAGTAACTCTAACTGTCTCACATCAACAATGACAACTCTGTCAGAATTTTTCATACTACATAACGTTTTAGCAAAGTGTTATAAAATGATATACGAGGTTGAACAACAATACATATCAACAGGTAACCCCGTGATACCGCTGACCCTCATTTTCAAAACATTACCAGGTAGTGATCAAAGACGTTATAATGCTCCAGCTTCCAATGAAATAGCATATGTCTTTGAAGGTGACGATGGTGCTCCGCCACTTAACAGTTTATTGCAAGTCAACGAATGAAACTCAACAGATTTCGATGTTAGATCCGAAGCTAGAAGCGTTTGTTTACCCCATTTTGTTGCCCTACGGAAGTGACAGTTGGCATCCCGGATTACGGTTCTATTCAAAAAGTAACTCAGATGCAATACTACGGCTACCATTTACCTATTCGTGATGACTTCAATCAGTATTTAGCTGCTGGTAAACTGACTCAACAGTTTATAGTAGATGCATATTTAAAAACTGAAGGTAATCGTCTCAATTTTTTTCGATTAAATCAACGTAAATTACGTGTCGAAAATTATTCAGGATTACAAGATCACCTTCAAAACGATGACGAGGATGCTTCGTCCAAAGTAGGTAAAAGAGTAATATTGCCGTCAACTTTTCAAGGCTGTCCTCGGAACATGCAATAAAATTATCAAGATGCAATGAGTATCGTTCGCAAGCATGGTAAACCTGATATTTTTATTACAATGACATGTAATCCTAAGTGGCCGGAAATCAGTGAAAATCTAAATGGAGAATCTCCCGAAAACAGGCCGGACCTTACAGCAAAAGTTTTTAATTTAAAATTATCTGAGTTACTTAGAGATATTGTTAAAAATAGTATATTTGGAAATGTTATTGCTTATATGTATACAATCGAATTTCAGAAACGGGGTTTACCTCATGCTCATATACTAATTATTTTAAGTCCTCAGAATAAACTCAATGGGCAAGAAGAAATTGATCAGTTAGTTTGGGCTGAAATACCTGACAAAAACAAATACTGATTTACATAACATTGTACTAAAGCATATGATACATGGCCCTTGTGGCATACTCAACCCGAAATCACCTTGCATGGTGGATGGAAAGTGCTCTAAAAACTTTCCTAAAAATTATGCTAATAATACCATAATTACTTCTGGCTATCCTGTTTACCAAAGAAGAAACCAAGGGTCAGTTGTCTATAATAATAAAGTGATAGACAATAAGTGGGTGGTCCCTTATAATCCATATCTTTTGCAGAAGTTTAATTGTCATATTAATGTTGAAATCTGCTCTTCGGTCAAGTCTATAAAGTACATATATAAATACATTTATAAAGGCTATGATAGCGCCAATATAGAAATAAACGGTACCCAGGACAGAGACGAAATAAAACAGTTTATTGATTCACGTTACATTAGTGCACCAGAAGCAATGTGGCGTCTTAATGGATATAAAATGCATAACCATTCACATAGCATTATAAGATTACCAGTTCATCTACCTGATATGCAGTCGGTATATTTTCTAGAAGGAGAGGAAAACCAAGCTTTAGATAAGTGTAAAGATTCAACATTGACTGCTTGGTTCAAACTTAATCAAAGTCAAATTTCTGCTAGACAGTATTTGTACAGTGATATACCATATCATTACGTATTTTTACCAAATAATACATGGCAACCCCGAAAAAAACATCTTCAAATTATATCTAGAATGTATACTGTCGCTCCTGGCGACAATGAAAGATATTTTTTGCGATTGTTATTGTTAAATGTTAAGGGTGCACAGTCGTTTGTTCAACTTAGAACGTTTAATAATACAATATACGAATCATTTAAAGAAGCTGCTATCTCCCGAAATCTGATTTTAAATGATCAAGAATGGGACAAAGCTTTATCTCAATCAGAGTTTACAGATATGCCGAGCCAGATGCGGATGTCATTTGTGATGATCTTGACGACCGGTCTGGCCTAGTGGATAGTGACCCTGTCTGCTAAGCCGATGGTCCTGGGTTCGAATCCCAGTAAGGGCATTTATTTGTGTGATGAACACTAATATTTGTTCCTGAGTCATGGTTGTTTTCTATGTATATAAGTATGTATTTATCTATACAAGTATGTATATCGTCGCCTAGTACCCATAGTACAAGCTTTGCTTAGTTTGGGGCTAGGTTTGATCTGTGTAAGATGTCCCCTAATATTTATATTTATTTATATTTATTGTGGGAAAAGTATAAGGACGGTTTATCCGAAGATTTCTGTCGTGCAGGAGATCCGAATTATTATTTAAAAGCGCTGCAAGAAATTCAAGCTCATTTATTAACATATGGGAAGAAATGCTCAGATTTTAATATCGATGACCCTCCTGCTAACGGCTTAGATTTAAATAATCATAACATCAGTACCATTCCGGGCCAAGAATGGGATAATCTTTATGCTAAATTAAATGTACAACAGAAACATGTTTTCGATGCAGTATTAACTTCTATTAGCAATATGAAACCAGAGAATGTTTATTTTTCGTTGATGGCCCAGGAGGTACAGGAAAAACGTTTTATACAATGCCTTAATTTCATATTGTATTCAAAATGGAAAACATGTAATTCCTGCAGCCTCAACCGGCATAGCTGCTACTCTTTTGAATGGTGGCACAACTTATCACTCAAAATTTAAACTGCCAATCCCACTTAATGAAACATCCGTTTCAAATATTAAGTTACAGTCAATACAAGCTTATCAGATCAAAGAATCGTCTATCATTATATGGGATGAGGAAAGTATGACACCTAGATACGCATTGGAAGCTGTCGATAGACTCTTAAAAGATATTTGCAATACTAATATTAGTTTTGGTGGTAAAACTGTTTTATTTGGAGGTGACTTTCGACAAATTTTACCAGTGGTACATCGAGGAGGCAAAATTGAAATTTTGGAAACCTGTGTAAAAAACAGCCCTCTTTGGAGATCCGTAAAAAGTTTCTTTTTGACATAAAATATGCGCACACCAGAAAAAGATTTTGCTCAATGGCTTCTTGATATAGGACAGGGGAAAAACTTAAATAATAATAGATTACAGCATGATTTGGAAGAAATACCAAAGGAAATGATAACTACAGGCTGTTTAGTATCAGACATTTTTGGGACGTCGTTTTCATCTACAGAAGTTAGATCATTTGGAGAAAGGATCATACTTTGTCCCAGAAATGAAGATACCTATGAAATTAATAATCAAATTTTGTCGCGCCTTGAAGGCCAAGAAAAAGTGTATTATTCTATAGATACAATTGAGTGTGATGATGAATCAGAGGTAGGTGATTTCCCAACAGAGTTTTTAAATTCCTTAACACCATCAGGAATACCATTATATGAGCTTAGGTTGAAAGTAGGTGCAATTATTATGTTGTTGAGGAATTTAAACACTAAAGCAGGATTATGTAACGGTACTCGGTTAATCGTAAACGAATTAAAAGAAAATGTTTTGGTTGCTGAGATAATAACTGGCAGTCACAAGGGAAATGTCATTTTAATTCCTCGAATCGATCTTGCTCCATCAGATCCTAACCTTCCGTTTGTATTGCGTAGACGACAGTTTCCTATCATAGTCGCGTTTGCTATGACCGTAAATAAAGCGCAGGGCCAATCTTTTCAATATTGTGGTTTGTATTTATCACAACCAGTTTTTACCCATGGGCAACTGTATGTTGCGCTATCAATGGCTGTATCCAAAGCCAGAATAAAAATAAAAGTTGTTAATTCTAATGAGCAAGGAACTCTGCTAAAGAAATGTGATATAGTTTTTGCTAAAAATGTGGTTTACTCTGAAATATTTAGTTTGTGAATAATTATCCACCTGATTGTTTTCCCAAATACCCAATAGAGAAAAAAGTAACAGGGGGCTCACTCCATACATCAGTTTTGTTACCAAAACGCTTATTATTGTCGTAGTCGACAGCTAGCATCGAGTAGCGGAATTTTCAGTACTACTACTTGACACTACATGTGTTGCTACTGAAGAAAATTGTATTGCTCAACAATTTACAACTAATATTACAAGCGAGTTGAAAATAGGGTTCCGGTTATTATATTAGCTGAAAATTGTTGAGCATTAGACGTTCGTCGCAACATCTATTGTCAAGTAATAGTACTGATTATTCCGCTACTCGATGCTAGATGTCGACTACAAAAATTATAAAAGCGTTTTGGTAACAAAACGAATGTATGGAGTGAGCACTCTATGCTTACTTATTTCTCTATGGTGATGCAGTTAGGTACATAGAGGGCCAATGTATTAATAGCACCTTAGTAAATATTGAATAAGTTGACGACAGTAAATGGTTACAAATACATAATTTACCTCTATAGTTCGTTTTTTAGCATTAGAAAAAAGGTAAACAATCTTGATGTGTCTTTTAATTGAAAAACACGTTTTAAAAAGAAGTCACGGCAAATATGTAACAATTATGAATCTAATACGATCATTTATATTCTTCTGCTTTCATAAGTTATAGTTACTGATTTTTAAAAAGCGTTTTTCAATTAAAAGACATGTCAAAATCGCTTACCTTCTTTGTGCTTCTTTCTAATGCTAAAAAAACAAACTATAGGTTAGGAATTATCCGCATTAGCTAAAAAAACATACCTTACTGCAGATTTCATAAGAGGATTTCGACTCTTCTTTATTTTCTCGAGGAATTCTCTGTTAATGAAATATTCCTCTAGGACAATTTTGATTGAAGTCTGTCAAATATACATTTGAAAATACAGCAGTCATATAGAAAAGTAATGTACCTGATGGCCAGTTCCAACACTCCCCCTACATCAGGGCAGGCTTAGTTGTCATGCCCAATAAGGTGCGTGCTTTAAGGAAGCTTTCCTTCGGCAAAGCTTTTGTCAATGTATCCGCTACCTGCTGTTTAGATGGCACGTAGTGGACATCCACCTTCTTTTCTTGGTGCAGTTCTTGCACGAACTTGTACCGTGTGTCGATGTGTTTGGTCTTAAAGTGGAACACGGGGTTTTTAACCAGCTTAATCGCACTTTGATTATCCACAAACAATGTAGGTATAACTTCGTACCCTCGCACTTCTTTATACAGACGATTGAGCCATGTTACCGTCTGGGCTGCTAGGCTGGCTGCAACAAATTCTGCCTCGGTCGTTGAAAGGCTCACACATCTTTGCGTTTTTGAAGACCACGACACTGCTCCCCCTGCGGCCAGACATACATAGCCAGAAGTCGACCTTCTTGTAGCCTTGTCTCCGGCGTAGTCCGCGTCGCTATATGCTACGAAAGAATTTCCTTCTGCTGACGAATACTTGTATAATATACCAAGGCATTGGCTTCCCTTCAAGTATCTCAAGACTCGTTTAGCAATCGCATAGTGGCACGTATCGGGTTTTTCAACATGTTTAGATAAAACATTTACAGCAAAGGAAATATCCGGTCTGCTCACAACCGATAAATATAATAATTTGCCGACCAATTCTCTGTAATGAAAATTATTGACACTCGTGTCACTGTCGAGTTTCAAATTTTCTGTCATCTGACTTTTGTCTATCGGAATGACAACAGAGTTTGCATCACACATGTTATAATGTTTCAAAATAGTTTTTATGTAGGCTTCTTGGTTAATAAATATTGACCCGTCAGTTAGGCGATTTATTTCTAGACCAAGATAGTAGCCAACTTCGGAAGTTCGTACTTGAAATTCTGCCGTCAGGGCACTCAGGAACTCTTCCATACATGTCTTGTCTAGAGATAGGACTAGTCCGTCATCCACGTAGATCATGACAATGAGTTGCCGATCTTAGCTTATAAACAAGCATGGATCTGAGTCACTTTGCTGAAGCTTATATTTCAACAGGAACGAACAAAACTTCTTGTTCCAGCACCGTGGTGCTTGTTTCAAGCCATAAAGGCTTTTGAGAAGCTTGCAGACGCGGCCTGATCCGTCGTCGAATCCCACAGGTTGCTCCATATATATAACCTCGTCGATGTCGCCGTACAGAAAGGCAGTCTTGACATCGAATTGAGTCATGTGCATTTTTCTAAGAACTGCTTCGCTAAGCATAGTCCGGATCGTGTCCCAACGAACAACAGGGCTAAAAGTTTCATAATAGTCGATCCTGACTGACGTGCTCTTGACTGAATCCTCTGATGACTAGTCGAGCTTTAAAACGTTCAATAGAACCGTCAACATTCTTTTTGATTTTATAGACCCATTTGTTACTAAGGGCCTCTCTATTTTGAGGTAAATCAACAAGAGTCCACGTGTTGTTTTCTTTGAGAGAATTCAGTTCCTCCTTCATAGCATTACGCCATTCTTTATGGTTCTTTGAATCTATTGCTTGCTTGTAAGTCTGAGGTTCTTCTTCTGAAAGACATATACAGCAGTTAGATCGGGAACTTTGAAGTAATCGTCTATCTCTTAGATTGTAGCGAATTATTGGTTCTTCGATAGCGTCAGGAGGAGTTTCAACTTCGCTATTTTCGGGTATATCGGGTAATTGAGCTTCATCTGGAAGAGCCTCACGATAAGAATCGTTTTCTGCTTCATTAATCTCAGTTGTTTCTTGATCTTCATGCTCACCTATAACACATGGAAGCTTGCAGAAGTCGGAAGAAACTGTTTCTGATCTAAACAGTACATCTCTTGAGATGATAACGTCATTCTTTTCAGGTATCCAGATACGATAGCCATCTTTATCTCCGCAATATCCCACCAAATATCCTTTTATAGCCTTCTTATCGAGCTTCTTACGTTTCTGCTTAGGGATATGTACAAAACATTCTGTACCGAAAATACGTAGATGGTCAATACAAGGTGTCTTGTTATACCAGAGCTCATAAGGTGTCTTCCCTTTAATCTGTGTTGGTCCAGTCCTGTTAATTACGTAACTCGCAGTATTAATGGCTTCAGCCCACAGTTTTCTCGGTAGGTCTTTATTGTATAGCATGCTTCGTGCTGCCTCAACAAGAATCCTATTTTCTCTCTCTGCTCCGCCATTTTGTTCTGCCGTGTACGGCATACTCATGCGGTGGTGTAAGCCAATGGCCCTCGGTGGTACGATGAACTTCGACATTGTTAAATTCTGTTCCAACATCTGTGAGTAATTCTTTAACAATATGACCAGCCGTTTTAATTTCAGCAAGAAATTTGGGTAGTACACTGGCTACATCGGATTTTTGTTTTAGGAAGTATACTCGTCTGAACTTTGTAAAATCATCTTTAAATACAACGAAGTATCTTTTCCCGCCAAGTGATAGTTCTGACATAGGTCCACAAACGTCAGCGTTAATTTGATCGCCGGGTTTATTGCCACGATGTTGCCTTGTACCGAATGACAATCTAGTCATTTTTCCATAAACACAGCCATCACAGTCATCTTTCTCTGGTGAAAATTGTATACCGTTGCGTGTAAGGACTTCTTTTACATGTCTTTTGTTTTGGTGACAAAGCCTTTCGTGCCAAATTTGTAAATTAGTTCCTTCTTTGACGACACATGCATTTGCAGTTACTACTCTCATTAGAAGTTTATACAGATTACCATCTCTGATGCTGACAGCTTTAACTTGGCCGCTCTTAGCTTTGAAGATACGCTTATCCTTATCGGCTACCTCAATGTAACCGTGGTCTAAGGCTGAACCAGCGGAGAATAGGTGTTGTCCTGCTTGCGGTATATACCACACGTTATTTAAGTGAGCACGATTCCATTTGCCATGTACAGACATTTCTACGTCAATAATTCCTTGGCCGTAAGCATACATAACCCGATCATCTCCAAGGCGCAGTGCTCTTGGCTTATCGAAAGGTGTATAGCTTCTGAACCAATTTGTGCTAGACGTGACATGATGAGACGAACCAGAGTCGACGATCCAGTGTGGACTTGGATCGCTAAGACGAGACAGGAACGCATCTCCGTCATTCTGAGTGGACTCGTTACTCGCAGGTTTCTGTTTATTGTTTCGCTTCTTAGATTTCTTGACCAAGTAACACGCTGATCGCTGATGTCCGACTTTGTTGCAATGTGTACATTTTACAATCGGTTTACTTGATATGATAGCTTCGTCAGACGTAGATGTAGAAGGATTAGTACCAAGATCTCCAAGGCGTTGCTCGTGAAGACGCAGACGTTCCATAAGGGTAGAGATATTTCTACTATCTTTAGGCACCGACGCCCAAGCATGATTGAACTCGAGGTATGTTGAAGGTAAGGTATTCAATATCCTGTTCATAAGTAATGATTGAGGGAGTGCTCCTTCTTCCTTTAATTCGTCGTTGAGTTGTAGCTTAGAGACGTGCATAGCAATATCATCAGCTTCATCTTTCGTATAGGTAAACAACTGGCAGTACAACAAATCGAGTCTTCTCTCATTCTTCTGCTCGTAGACCGAGTGAAGTTTATCCCACATTTCCTTACCAGATTTGGCAGTGAGGATATGCCGTTTCGGTTCGGCGGACACGCTACATCCTATGATGCATTGCAATAGTGAATCGCGTTCTTCGTATTTGATAAGCTTCTTTTGATAACTTTCGGTTTCGGCAGCCGGCGCGTCATCACTTGGCGGAACAGGAACAGTCTCGACGCCTTTTACTATACCTTGCAGTTTGTGCATAGTTAGTTGCAGGTTTATATCGAACTTCCATTCTAACCAGTTGTCTTGACCGCGTAGCTTTTCAATATTAAAGCGGTGTAACTCTAGTTTTTGACCACTCATATTTTATACGAAACACAAAAAAAAAGGCTCAAAGGATAAATCTCATCGGGAAATAATAATAATAAATAAATATTAGGGGACATCTTACACAGATCAAACCTAGCCCCATACTAAGCAAAGCTTGTACTATGGGTACTAGGCGACGATATACATACTTGTATAGATAAATACATACTTATATACATAGAAAACAACCATGACTCAGGAACAAATATTAGTGTTCATCACACAAATAAATGCCCTTACTGGGATTCGAACCCAGGACCATCGGCTTAGCAGACAGGGTCACTATCCGCTAGGCCAGACCGGTCGTCAAGAAGATTAAACTCACTATAAAAGGTATATTTGTAAATATTTAACCATAACCTATTGAAACAAATATTCCTCTAGGACAATTTTGATTCAAGTCTGTCAAATATACATTTGAAAATGGTTGGTTACTTTACTGTCACGTCAAGCGGATGTCAAAATTTTTCTCTCCTAAATATTTATAATTTTTTTAACTCCGTTAATTCAATATCGATTGACGCAAATCACAAACATAAGAGAAAATATCTATTGCTCGAAAATTAATCGAAAAACCTGTTCTTAAGAGTGAACTACGCCAGCAGCATGCCTAGTACAAGTTGCCCTATCTTAGAGTTTCTCCTGCATAATACGGATTAATCACAACAATCAAAGCCATAAGTCGTTCGATTTTGATAAATAAAGTCTTCAATTAACACCCGAAAACCTGATTTCCGGCTACGAAAGACTCCCATCACTAGCGACGGCCTGACTCCAATCCCAAACTCCTTAAGCGCCGACAGCAAAGCCCGAGAGCCTGGCCGGAAACACCAACGAAACGGAAGAAAAGTCTCGCCGCGACGGAGCCCTGTGACATATCAGTGTCATTTTGATAGTTATTTTTGTTTGTTTATTTGTGATTTTAGTACTTATGGTTATGTAAGTTATCTTGTAAGCTCTATTTTAACACTATTACCTACCGATGGCATCACCCCCGCATGCCGACAGCCAGCTCAATACACATTCACAACCAGCCGCTGTGTCGCTCGATGATTATGTTCAATGCCCTCATTGCCCGGCCCCAAAACTCCTGAAAGGTCGCCGAGGCCTCCACATCCACCTAGGCAAGTGTCACAAAACCACCCTCAGCCAAATTCCCACTATATCTCACCCTTCATCAGCTCCAGTACCAATCACTCGCACAAATCTTTCAGATAAACTAAGTTCTTTAAAAAACTCTACGCCCATCATTAAACGCATCCCACGAGGTGCAAGATTTACCGTTGCAAATCATCTAGCAAAAGCCATTGATGACTGCGTAAATGAAAATTCACTATCAAGCTGGGAATGCCTCTTATCGTTCGCATACAACATTTTTAACGTTAACAAAGAAGACCGTAAATCGCTGACTTCCAAAATTAAATTAAATTGCACCCGCCCTCACAACATAGACAATAACCATAACACTCACCATTTCAAACCCAGCCAAATCAATAAGTTAGTCGAATCAAAAGTAAACGATGGAGACCTTAAAGGCGCTGCCCAACTTCTGTTTTCCAGCGACACATCTGCTCCAGACACCCCAGAGACTCTGACTGCCCTACAAAGTAAACATCCGCCGGCACCCGCAGTACCTGACCTCCCCGATCCTCCTAGCCCAGCTTTACCATGCCTTCAATGCTCGGAAGACGCAGTCCAAATAGCCATCGCGTCATTTAAAAATGGCTCTGCAGGCGGCTTAGATGGTATAACACCACAACATTTAAAAGACCTAACTTCAGGTATGCCTCTTGGCCAAGGTAATAACTTGCTTGCAAGCATTACTCGTCTAGTTAACTTGATGCTTGCAGGCAAAGTTAATCCTGATATTTTACCAACCCTCTACGGCGCTAACCTCTGCGCCTTGAAAAAAAAAGATGGAGGAATCAGACCCATCGCTGTAGGCTCAACGTTCCGCAGACTAACCTCCAAAATTTGCTGTAAGTATATCATTTCGGACCTAGAAAAAAAATTTCAACCTATCCAACTCGGTTTCGGAAGCAAAGGTGGCTGCGAAGCAGCCGTCCACGCTTGTAGAACTTTTCTGCATAGCCCTGAATGCGAGGTACTGCTGAAAGTAGACGTCAAAAATGCATTTAATTCAGTAGACAGAGGCGCTCTTTTGACAGAAATCCAAAAACATAGTCCTAATATCTATCCATACATGTGGCAGTGCTATAACTCTCCCACAAAACTGTCCTACAAAAAAAACAATATCCTGTCCTGCGTTGGCTGTCAACAGGGTGACCCTCTAGGGCCGGCCATCTTCAGCCTAGCTATTCATCCCATTATTTCGGCTCTAAATTCTAAATTCAACGTTTGGTACCTCGACGATGGTAGCTTGGGAGGCAAAGCGAATTTCGTTCTTAATGATCTTTTATCCATCATCAACCAATTCAAATCAATAGGACTAGAACTTAACTCAAACAAGTGTGAACTCTATATCAATCCAGACATTCCGGACAAGCTGCAAATCCAGCAAAACTTCGAAACCATCTGTCCAGGCATTAAAATCCTGCAAAAAGACTCGCTCTGCCTCCTTGGTGCACCTGTTTTCGAGGAATCATTCCCTGATTTCATCAACTCAAAAGTTCATATTTTCTCAGAATTCTCGGACAGACTCCTCGAAATTAATTCCCACATGTCACTCTGTATTCTACGTTCTTGCCTTTTCGTTCCCAAATTTACATATTCCCTACGCTGTAGTCCCTTATGGAAGTTTCCAAACATAACCGCGTCCATAGACTCAATACTGCACACTCAGCTGGAAAAAATCTTAAATGTCAATATTAGCGATCGCCAATTCCTTCATGCCACCCTACCGATTAGATTCGGAGGTCTCGGCATCCGTCAAATATCAGGTGTCGCCTTACCCGCGTTTCTGTCCTCAGTACATAGTACGCTAACCCTCGTAGGCAAAATCCTTACGCCATCACTCCGTGGTTTCGAGGTAGCGTACTTGTCTGAGGCAGAAGACGCCTGGAAAATGGCCTGCCCTGGAAGAGACCTACCCATCAATAAATCAGTTCAGAGAATCTGGGATCAACCTATCTGCACACAAGTACATTCCCACCTCTTAAACTCTTGCTCCACCAGCCAGGAAAAAGCACGCATTCTGGCTGTATCGGAAAGAGAGTCCGGCTCCTGGCTACATGCTCTCCCCTCCTCCAACCTTGGTACATTACTCGATAGCAATACCCTCAGGCTGGCTGTCGGTCTTCGCCTGGGTTCTAACATTGTCACACCCCATCGCTGCCCCTGCGGAACTTTTGTGGACAGCCTTGGACACCACGGTCTATCTTGTCCTAAGAGTGCCGGCCGCCTATCACGCCATGCCTGCCTCAACGACATCCTCCGTCGGGCCTTCATCAGCGCCAACGTTCCAGCCATTCTCGAGCCACCTGGCCTCGCGCGTGACGATGGCAAGAGGCCCGACGGAATGACCCTTGTTCCTTGGAGCATGGGACGGCCCCTTATTTGGGACGCAACATGCGTGGACACCCTGGCACCGTCCCACCTCGGTTCAACATCTTTGAGAGCTGGCGGGGCGGCCACAGCTGCTGAGGCGGCAAAATGCCGCAAATATATAGCGCTCACTGACCGGCATATATTTGCGGCATTTGCAGTCGAAACTCTGGGACCGTGGTGCCCAAGAGCTCACAAACTAATCCGGCAGATATCAAAAAAAATCATCGAGGTCACCGGGGACCGTAAGGCTGGCTCGTTCCTCGCCCAACGGATTGGCATAGCCATCCAAAGGGGGAACGCAGCCAGCCTCATGGGAACCCTTCCACAGGGATCGGACCTGGGTGATCTAGCCTAATATATACATATTGGGCTAGGTCACCCATGCTATGTTTTATTTATTTTTTAGGTATTAGTTTTAGTTTTGTAGGTAGTTTTAATTTTAGGTTATCTTTTATTGTAATAAGTTTGATATTAATTATGTTTATGGTTTTAAATAAAATACTTTGAAAATACAGCAGTCATATAGAAAAGTAATGTACCTGATGGCCAGTTCCAACACTTCTGCTTTCATAAGTTATAGTTACTGATTTTTAAAAAGCGTTTTTCAATTAAAAGACATGTCAAAATCGCTTACCTTCTTTGTGCTTCTTTCTAATGCTAAAAAAACAAACTATAGGTTAGGAATTATCCGCATTAGCTAAAAAAACATACCTTACTGCAGATTTCATAAGAGGATATAGACTCTTCTTTATTTTCAGAGGATTATTTTCTCGAGGAATTCTCTGTTATTGAAATAGCATTGCCCGTTCATGGTTAATATTTTTACTTTTGCTTATAATTGTATAATACTTCGGAAAGCAGGATTAACCTTTTGAACGCCACATACGGCAATTGACGTCAAGGCAAAATCGTGACAAAGACGGCATTTGACGTCGCTCCTTTTTTGATGAAAAAGTACTGAAAAATAGCCCGCTTTTAGGTTGGCATTATTTTTTCACGAAACTAAATTTTACCCTCGTAGCGTCAGCGGCACGGCAAATCGCCGTTTGGCGATCAAAATATAATACTTACGTATATTTCTTTACTGCATTTATCCATAAATTTCGTTTGCACGCATCCAAGGTGTAAAAGTGCTGTCCGCTGGAAAGCTGTAAAATTGTATGTTTTTCCATTTATGCTGATTGTCCCGCGATGTATTGGGACATCCAGATACACAACAATACATTTTAATTGCTTTTTATTGTGTTTTTCAGCAAATATTATGAAAATATTTATTACCGTAACGTCAAAGTTGTCAATGACAAATAGCGCGTGGTCCCGATTATGGCCACCAGGTGGCAGACTCTCCAACGTGCACGTTCCCTATATCCCAGCAAAAATATAGATCTCAAAAATGTTGTGAGCTGTGGCTCAAGTTTCACATTTATATTTTGATGAGCGTACTTCTTACAAAAGTAGGTACAACTTACATTCTTTTATTTCTACTCACACAAGTCGTTTCTTTTTTGTTATAAGAGCATTAATCTTTATATTTTAGGAATGTTTTTCACTATTTAAATTAGCTTTTAATACAACTCGGCGTTCAAAATTATCGTCTGATAACCTATTAGCTTTTGGAGTATGTGTCATGATGGCAAACGAGAAAAGTCTTTCCACTAGAGCGGATGATGTTAATGGTGTATTATACAGTTTCACACAAAAAGCGTGGAGAGGCTATTTTGAAGGACGAGCGGGAGCGCAGCCCGAAGATAAAAGGGGGCTATGGCTATGAATGATTAAATTATGAAATTAATGGGGCCGACCTCATCTGGATACAATTTGTAGGTATTGTGGCGATCGCCAGATATGTGGTTCGTTTTCACGCACATTCACCGCTTATTTTTCCACTTTATATTTCCACAAGGAAAAATGTATTTATTTCTCGATTGACATATTTATCAATGACATCAATGACCTATATTTGAATTCTGTTACTTTTTTATTTGCGGTTAAAAAGGTCGGCAAAATGGCGGGTGATATGAGAAATGAGGTCGAACATATTTATGAAAGAAAGAGTGAGCGATATGGATGAATGTGAATGATAATGAATGAAAAGGGGCGCGAACAAAGTGTATAATCATGTCTGGGATAAGAACGATCTAAAGTATTTATTTTGACATTGGGTAATGTAATTTAGTCTGGAAAATATTACGTACCTAATCAGATTACTGGAGTAATTGATTACGGAGGACTCACAATTACACTTGTACTTAGATATTATATTCAATTCCAAAGGAATCAATTACTCAAGTAATCAGCGGGATTAATTACAGTAATTTAGATTACCAATGGAATCGATTACTAAGGAATCATGATTACTGTAATGTGTAATTTAATTCCAAAAGTAATTGATTACGCCCAACTCTGCCACTAGCCTCAAGTTGCTTAAGAAAACACCCAAATCACCGTCCATATATTTATCTGGCATGAAACGTTTGTTCGGAGCTCCCATTAAAGGCAATTTATCTACAATTTGCTACTGCTCGTCTTAACTGATTTGCCCTAGGAATTTTCTTTTGTTCACGTAGAATTCCAGAAAGCCCACACAATATTGACAGTAGGTATAAATGTCACAATTATCTTATTTATCACTATCACTACACCTTATAAAACAAAGTCCCCCGCCGTGTCAGTCTGTTTGTGTGTTTGAATGTCCTCGATAAACTCAAAAATTACTGAACAGATTTTCATGCGGTTTTCACCTATCAATAGAGTGATTCTTGAGGAAGGATTAGGTATTATTTGTTAACCCGTGCGAAGCCGGGGCGGATCGCTAGTCAGAACATAAATCACAATTATATCAGAATATAAATCACAATTAATAACAAAATATGTAGGTTATACCTTCTATCAAGTAGGTCTTATTAAAGTTTAGAAAATAAATTCTATAGGGAACATGAACTGTAGGGGGGCAGCACAGGAGCCCCCTGTTTATTTGCGTGAAGTGTAAATGTCAAGTTTAAGCTTCCAATGTAGCCCAAAAGATGGCAGAATCTACAATGCACAAGAAAACTTACGTAAACTGTAGAGAGCAGCATTTGTCAATGTAGAATAGAATAGAATAGAAATAATTTTCGGTTTCGGCAAAAGACGAATCCATATATTATATATTATATATAATAATATTATAAATGCGAAAGTGTGTCTGTCTGTCTATCTGTTACCTCTTCACGTTTAAACCGCTGAACCGATTTTGATGAAATTTAGTATGGAGATAGTTTGAGTCCCGGGGAAGGACATAGGGTAGTTTTTATCCCAGAAATCCCTCTTTAAAGGGGTGAAAAAGGGGGTGGAAGTTTGTATGGGGAATCAATAACCGCTGAACCGATTTGGTTGAAATTTGGTATACAGATAGTTTGAGTCCCGGGGAAGGATATAAGGTCTGGACTGTTCTAGAAATGTCTAGCCACCGAGCCCCGAGACGGCTTCGAATCTTCCAGAACATTCGAAAGTGTTCTGGAATATTCCACAATGATCTAGAATGTTCTCGAATATTCGACAACATTCAAGAATCTTCTGAAATGCTGCGGAATGCTCTCGAATACTCTCGAATGTTCTGGACTGTTCTAGAAATGTCTAGCCTCCGAGACTCGACACCTCACCAGGTACAAATCTTTGTAGATATACAGGGTGATCAATCCAAATGGGTCAGTATGGAGAAGTCAGAAACTATAAGAGATAGCGAAATCTGTTCTTAGGAACCATGGCGTCGATTTTAGCTTTAATAATAATGGCATTCAAATTTTTTTTAAATCTATCATACATAACCGGGATTCGAACCTGGTCAATATTCTTTATGTAATCGCGTGTAGTATTTGTTTGTATGGCAACTTTTAAACGATGCGTGATAGGTGGGGGTGATCGACCAAATATCATAGAGGGCCCCGAGACAAAACAAACTACATTAAAAAAAATTCAAAATGGCCGACTTTTTTTTTATTATTTCAAGTTGGTCCGAGCGCGCTGAGATTTGGCATGCGGTGAGCTTGGGAGCCCAAAATTACCATGTCAAAAATAATTTTTGGATAAATTCAAAATGGCGGCGGATACGGGCAAAGTCAAATTTCCAAGTAGGTTAAGCGAGCCCGAAGGGCGAGCTTCAGGCCGGGAGGCCGAAGGCCGACCCCGGCGGAGGGCCGAAGGCCCGGAGCCTCCACCCCGACTCCCAAAACGCGACTCCCAATAGGAAAAGTGTTGGGTCGTGTTTAAGCTCCAACTTCCCCCTCTCGTGTGACGCTTCGGGCCTTCGGCCCTACGCGGAGCTCGGCCTTCGGCCTTCGCAAGCCTCGATGTTTCGCCGTCGGGCATTCGGCCCGCCGGATTCGCTCATCAAGACAGTTGACTTGGTAGAACGCTTGGAAGCACCGCATTCACGCAGCTCGGCCTTTTTTGGGAGTCGGGGTGGAGGCTCCAGGCCTTCGGCCTTCCGCCGGGGTCGGCCTTCGGCCTCCCGGCCTAAGGCTCGCCCTTCGGGCTCGCTTAATCTACTTGGGAATTTGACTTTGCCCGTGTCCGCCGCCATTTTGGATTTTTCCAAAAAAATTTTTTGACATGGTAATCTTGGGTCTCCAGGCTCACCGCATGCCAAATCTCAGCGCGCTCGGACCAACTTGAAAAAATTTAAAAAAATGTCGGCCATTTTGAATTTTTTTTAATGTAGTTTGTTTTGTCTCGGGGCCCTCTATGATATTTGGTCGAGCACACCCCACCTATCACGCATCGTTTAAAAGTTGCCATACAAACAAACAACAAGAATATTGACCAGGTTCGAATCCCGGTTATGTATGACAGATTAAAAAAAAAATTGAATGCCATTATTATTAAATCTAAAATCGAAGCCATGGTTCCTAAGAACAAATTTCGCTATCTCTCATAGTTTCTGACTTCTCCATACTGACCCATTTGGATTGATCACCCTGTTTATTTATTTAAACATTATTGCACAAAATACAAATAAAATGTACAAATGGCGGACTTAATGCCTAAAGGCATTCTCGACCAGTCAACCATAGGGGTAAACAGAGATGTAATAAAAATGGTGCAAGAAGAAAAGTCATATATTTCACGATCTATTCTGAACTTGCGTCTATTAAGTTAAGGTTCAACTTCTTCAACTTCAACTTCTCTAACTTCAACTTCCTACTTCTTCAACTTCAACTTTCCCAAATTCTTCAACTTCAACAACTGCAACTTCTTTATCTTCCTAACCTTCTTCGACTTCTGCAACTCCTTCATCTTAGTCAACTTCAACTTCTTCAACTTAAACTTCTCAACCTATTTAACTTCTTCAACTTCAACTTCTCCTACTTCTTCAATTTCAACTTCTTCTACTTCTCTAACTTCAACTTCTTCAATTTCAACTTCTCCAAATTCTTCAACTTCAACTTCTTCAACTTCTCCAAACTTTTCAACCTCTTCAACTTCAACTTCTACTCCTTCAACTTCTACTTCTCTAACTGCTCCTACATCTTTAACTTCTACTTCTCCAACCTTTTCAACTTGTTCAACATCAACTTCTCCAACTTCTTCAAATTCAACTTCTCCAACTCGAACTTCTTCAACATTTTCAACTTCTCCAACTTTAACTTCTCCAACTTCAACTTCTCCATCTTTTTCAACTTCTCCAACTACTACAACTTCTCTAACTTCTACAACTTCTCCAACTTTTCGAACCTTCAAGTTGAAGTGGAGGTGGAAGTGAAGTTTAGATACAAAATTAATAAATAAATAAAAGAAAATAATATCTTAAATTAAAAAGGGCGTCAAAAGACCTATCGTTACAAATAAAAACAGGTCTCATTTTTTTAGTCAGCCATTTTTGGGGTGAAAAGTGTTAGAAAGTGCTGGCTGTCCACATTGTCTATCATATTTGAATTTGTTTTTGTAACATGTTTGCAATTTTGATGCATATATATCAATCGTGTAACACGTAAGAAACATTCTCTCTAAATAAAACGAATTAATATTGCATCAATACACTTGTATTATTATATCACTGCTTTCCACCATCAGTGGTAGCAGAGCGTGGTTAGTAAAAAATAAAAGTGATAAATAATATGGAATAATAAAAAAGTGTAGAAGTGAGAAAAGAAGAATGGGTTCGAATTTTCGTAACATCGAAACATTAACGAAATCCAATTAGGGGTCATCCATTAATTACGTCACACGAATTTCTAGGTTTTTTGACCCCTCCCCCCCTCCTTGGCACACTTGGTCACATTTGGCAAACCCCTCCCCCCTGGTGTGACGTCACATTTCTTCAACGAAATCGGCAAATATTTATTTAATATTATATAAACATATTTTTGACAAAAGAAATATTAGTAATTTTATCCAAAACTGATTAAGAAATAAAATTGAACGAGTAAAAACTATTATCTTGTTATTTAACTGTATAGCGAATAAAATAATTTAAATAAATTTTCGGTTACTGATGAAGTTAAAGTGACGTCACAAAATTTGTGACTCCCCCCTCCCCCTTGTCACAACATGTCACATTTTCTTGACCCCCTCCCTCCCCCTAAACGTGTGATGTAATTAATGGATGACCCCTTACGACACATGGTGCCTACAAGCACAAGCAATCTTAATAAGAAGCGACTTGTAGGAATATGCGAGCGGCGAAAAAAAATTATTGGAGATCGCGACTACTGAAGAAAAAAGTGCTTTTGAAATAGAAGATAGAAAAGCAAGGTCTGAGTTATTACTGCTAATATCTCCAGCAGAACTTAAGCAAATTAAAGGTTGCAACACGTCAAAAGAGGTATGGGATAAATTAATATCCATCTATCAAAGCTCGGGACCAGCCAGAAAAGCTACCCTATTAAAACAATTAGTTTTGAAGAAAATGTCACCTCAAGAAGACGTAAGAGACCATCTCAACAACTTCATGGATGTCGTAGGTAAACTAGAAGACATGAAAGTCACTATCAACTCAGAGCTGTTAAACATAATGATGTTGTACAGTCTACGTACAAATTTCGACAGCTTTAGAACGGCGATTGAGTTGAGAGATATTTTGCCTAGCCCTGAAACTCTCAAGGTAAAAATAATCGAAGAACATGAAGCAAGGAGGCAATCTGAGCCCCAAACTTCAGAAGCATTCTACATGAAAGCAAAGAAAAAGAGTTAAATGAGCAGCAATTGTAATAAAAAAGGGCATTCAACGGAATACTGTTGGTCGAAGAAAAAATAAAAGAAAAACGTAAACAAAAATCAGCAAAAGAGCTTTAATGTATGTCTGACAACTGAAACGTCAAAATTCAAAAATGGATCGTGGTGTCTTGCGGACAGCGGCTGTACGTCGCACATGACAGGAGAAGAAGATTTGTTGACAAACCTAATCCCTGTAATTGGCGTCAGAAAAGCATACTGCAAATGTAGAAGGTAAAGGAAAAGTGGTACTACATGCTGATGAGTACGAATAAACTTTAAAAAATACGCTTTACTTTCCGAACTTGACAAATAATCTAATGTCAGTAAGCAAAATAACAGATAATGGCTTTAAAGTCTTATTTGAAAAGAATCAAGCTAGTGTCGTAGAAGACGAAAGTGTAATCTTAAAAGCAAAGGGAAGAGACGGGTTATACTACCTTGAACTTGAAGAGCCGACGGAGACAGCAAATTTCACGCCTGTAGTAGAAAGCGAAATTATGAAGTGGCATAAAAAATTAGGTCACGTTAATTAGAGAGACCTGAAACTAATGCAAAGAAATGAGATGATAAGAGGACTTGATTTCAAAGAAAAATTTAAGCTATGGTGAAATATTCTCTATTGAGCCTCTACAGATAATTTATGCGGTCCTTTCGAGCATCAATCATTGGGCGGTTCGAAGTATTACGTCACGTTCATAGACGATTTCACAAGATATTGCTGTGAAGTATACACAGAAAGTCAGAAAAAAGTAAAGTTATCATAAAATTCAAGGAGTATAAGAAGAACGTCGAACTATTCCATAAAACCAAGATACAGAACCTCCATACAGACAATGGTGGTGAGTACCGATCAAAAGCTTTCGACAACCTCCTCAAAGAGTAAGGTATAAACAGAAGACTGACTACTCCCTACACACCTCAATCGAACGGGTGTAGCGAGAGAAAAAACAGATCTCTGATTGAAAAAACAAGATGCCTAATGCTGACTCCAACGTCCGTCCATATTTATGGGCAGAGACAGTGAATACTGCTAATTACCTAATAAACAGAAGCCCAGCAAGAGCTCTGAAAGGATGCTCGCCCTACGAGAAGTGGGCAGGAAGAATACCCATCAGGAAATCACCTACATGTATTCGGAAACAGAGCGTTTGTTTTGGATAAAAATCACAGAGGAAAATTGACTGCGAAAGCTATTGAAGGAGTGTTTATAGGATATGCGAGAAACGCAAAAGGTTTCAGAATATACATACCGGCGAAAAATGTCATGTTATCAGCAGAGATGTACGAATAATGGAGAAGATGCATTTCAAAATGAATACTGATGAACAATATGAAAATATTCAACGGGAACGTTCAGAATCTAAAAAAGAAATTGAAATTGAATTAGAACCTTGTAAAACTAATAATTACTTACCTTTTCAGGAACGTAATCAATTTTCTTCTGATTCAGAGTCTTCTTTCCAACCTGCTGTTGCTGATCCAGAAAATTCAGAGCCATTTGAGATACCTGAACCTGCTCCAAGTGCAAGACCACAGAGAGTAGTGAGACCGCCAGAATGGACACGAGATTACGAGCTAAGCAGTTGTGTTACTATCTACGTCTGAAAATAAAACTGACTGTTCGCTGCTTACTTATGAAGAAGCTGTGACAAGCACGGACAAGCGAAATTGGGAGAAGGCAATTCAATCTGAGAAGTATTCACTCGAGAAGAACAAAACGTGGGTAATAGTTGACAAGTCAGAAGCCAAAGGACACAAGATTCTGTCCAACAAATGGGTATTTAGAATAAAAGATGACGGTACGTACAAGGCGAGATTAGTCGTACGTGGCTGCGAGCAGAAAGGTAACCTGGATTTTGAAGAAATGTATAGCCCAGTTGTAAGTAAATCTGCCCATAGGCCCATAACGTTCACAAGCGATTATAAGTTCGCCTTTGTACATAATATTATGTATTATTTTTCCTTTATTGTTTTGCTATTTTGTGTACGATAAAGCGTTTTACTACTACTACTATTGAAATCAAAGGCACATTCTTTGATAACAGTATAATTTTACTGTAAGGCAGACGCTACAGTAATTTGTGCTAACTGCAGAACACTCTTATATTTGTATTTGTATTATATCCGATGTGTAAGTTTCGTTCAAACTCGTGACAGCAGTACTAGCGTTAATGATACAGTCCCAGTTTTCGGCATCCATATGTTCGCGGCACACTCGTGAATTTGGTGGCAGGTAAAATTTGTACTTCGATAAAATCATGCTTTGTGCAAATATGGAATCGGGCGTACTGCAACCGCGTAGCAATCGTCGAAAACACATTTATTGGCGTTGACTATCGCCCTTTTCAAAATCGGCCCGGAAGTATAACTACCGTTTAATTCAAAATGACTCATGTTAGTTAAATTACACAATATATTGTGTTTTCAAATCGCAAAATATTATACTTTGGTTTAATGGAGAGTAATCTTCAGACCATAGCCAAAGGCGTCTCTATCTGTGATGAGTCTGACATATCTACTAAAGAGGTTCGTGCTATCAGTTTGTAACCGACTTCAAAAAAGGAGGAGATTCTCAATTCGTCAGGGAATTTTTTACAAAGAATTCGGCAATATGGTTTAAAATCAGTCTTGAAAGTACTAAACTCGTATCTTAAATACATTTCGTGAACTTTTGAATATACTGAGCATAAAAATAAGTCTTGTAGGTAACGCCTTAAAAACGGGTTAAGAGGCAGGGATTGACAAACATGCTTATGTTTAATATAATCTTACATATTTAATGAATTACCACGGCAATAAAAACAAAGACAACCAGTGTTGTTCAAGAAAAAATAACACAATATTTTTAACACTCAAATATATAACAGAACTTATATTAGCATCTCTGTGGCCAATTGTATATTAGAATTTACCAGTCTTCCTAATTATTTTAGAAATAACCATATTTATAATAATTAATTATATAATTAATAATTTCCAGGCCAGTCGCTCCAAGAAAAATCCAACATTCATACCAGTAAAACAAACGTTTTTTCAATAAATTCTTGTCGTTTCATAGTATTTTTTTTTTCGTTTCTCACGAAGCCCACCTTTCATCTTAATCATATAATAATCAGCATCTTTTTTTTTAAATAGACAGTAGTTTTAAAATGCTTGGTCGTTTCCTTTTGCCCACGAGACCATTGATTTTTCTATGCCAACCTTCAAGGCAATTATTAGTCCTTACAAGCTCCCGGTATACCGACCATTTCTTTAAACTGTATAGGCTCTAACCATTGCCCCTCAAAGTATGTTCTAAATTCAAACATTTCGTCATCATCCGAATCGTATAGGTCATCCAAGATGTATTCCCATCCTTCCGTTATTAAATCAACCGGTAAAAATGGTAGCACTGCTGTTAAAGGAACAATTCTCTTGTCATGTTGCCTTTTTGTAATACCAAACTTTTTGGCATTTCTGTGCTCTAGCATAGTGATACCAGCATCCTTTTACTTTAACTTGCGGGAATACTTCGGAGATGGCATTCATTGCAGCAGTTTCGTTATCAGTCATAAACTGTGACGGATTAAACCCTGGCAAGTGTCGTTTGATTATGTTAAAAAGCTTATGATTATGTTAAGTAGCTTTGTGTCGTGCTATAGTGGAGTAAACGAAGCAAGATGTTGTATGGAGACCCATGCATTAATTCCTCAGTCGATGAAATTTTGCTTGGTTATTGTATAGTATGAGCCGAAACTAACATATGAAATATCCAAAAAAACAAACACTCCTAAGTTAGGTTTTTATACGTAAAAATACAAATCTGTTTATATATTGAACCGAGTAATTCCTCCGTCCAAAATCATTTTACCAAATAAGTTATTTGTATCAGCATGTGATACTAGAAAAAAATCAAAAACTTTTGTCAAACATGAGAATATTTTTTTATGATAATTCCTTTTTTTGGTGCTCATTTTCATCGGAAAATTGCTCTGTCAATTTTTTCTTCTTATATGATCTTAGAATATAATTTAGCGTAGAGGGTAAGAAAATCCAAAAAAATGCATACCCAAATTTATGTATTTCAGAACTATTAAAAACTGAGAGTGGAAAATTTCTCAGCCTGATTTCTTATTAAATATATACTGAGTAGTCACGTATACACTTAAATCCAAAATATCCAAAAGAAATATCATCCAGGACACCGAAATTTTGGAAGCGAAGATAAATCCATCCCGCGGTTACGCAATAATGTACCGTCTTCCTTTAGCAGTTTAGTGCAGATTAGCGTCCTTGTGCTTCTAGTACGACCCGACCGCGTGACCCGCAGCCTGCACTTAATGGCTCCTCTACACGATGGGCCAGCGCCGGCCACTCCAAGGGACGCAGCCATGCGGTAGAATGAGATAGCAATATCACTTCCCTCTAACGCTTAAATGCGTCCCTTGGAGTGGCCGGCGCTGGCCCATCGTGTAGAGCTGTAGAGGAGCCATAAGAAGGGAGTTGTCGTTGTCACTAGTGTGTGATTCTTTACACTACATTTAGTGATTTTTTGCGTTTTCTTTGTACCGAATAATATAATTATATTAACGTAGTTTCATATAACTTTGATTAGAATAATATCACGCTAAAGACGTTAATAACAACCGACATCAAATACACTACTAAACCACTACGACCAGTTTTGACATTGACAATGTCAAAACTGGTCGTAGCCGTACTAGAATTTTTGCCACGTAATAAAGATTACTTATCGTATGCTTACCGTTAATAAATTGCGATATCTTAAAACTTAACCGTCAAGATCTTTAAAACTACTGAACCAATTTTGATGAAACTTGCACTATAAACTGAAAGGACCTAGATGTTAATGTTGCAATGTTTGTTCTTCCAATTTTGAATCTTAAATGTATATACCGCATAAGTGCTTTGGTGCTATACTGTTAACTTATGTGTAAGTTTTTAATAAATAAATAAATAAGGTTGAAACGATAAGAAATAACTATGGGACGATAATCCTTCGCTACATTTTTTAAATTTGCCGCCTTTTTCTACTGACAAGATTTGCTTGACCAAGTATATTTTACAAAAAAAATATTGCAGCAGTGGCAACATTGTATTAAGTTTTTTTGGTCTTGAATTACGTTTTTTAGTATAGAAAAGCAGCAAGCCGCCACCGCCGGGTAGTATAGGGCGAGGCGCGGCGCGCGCGCGGGCGGCGGCCGGTACCGCTCACGCACCCCGCTTGTACTCCGCTCCCTACACACTGTTCCCGTTATGTTTCGTTATTAATGCGCTCGTTATTTTTTTGGATGTTTTTGTAGATGAATGGAAAGAAAACTGTGAACTTAATTCAATAAATAAAATGGATAGAGAAATTTTCCACAGCGAGTAAAAAGGCAATTTCTGAAAATAGTATAGTTACATGGTAATTTTTTTGGATTTTCATTTTGTAGGTATAAAACGGCAATAAGCTGGCATTCCAGTGAAAAAATTAGACTGAGCAATTTTCCGGTCCAAGACACACCAAAAAATTATATTTTATTAATATTGGTATTTCTGCTGGGATATTTTTTTGGATATTTCATATATTATTGCAATACGTTACATGAATATGTCCGGTGAAGAAAGTTTGAACGGAGCATTTTTCTGTAAAAAGATATTAACGATTTGAGACTTTAGGTATTTACTTTAATTCTATTATTATTATTCTTTGGATATTTATACAATACTTTTTATTTATTGATACTTTATCATACTGTAAAGTTTTTTCTGGCTGAGGAATTACTGCGGGGTCCACTACCTTTATTTACTACACTACTATCCGTCATGAAAACATAAATCAAAGGGACGATGTTTAGACTGTCGGTGGTGGACCCGACGTCCCCGTGGATTGTGTACATCTGTTGGAAAGGTGATGGGCAACAATGGAACGTACCATCGCCATAAAATATCTTATAGGTGTACATCCTTTTTTTGGCTTCTTCTGAGCAGAACGCTATTATGCAAGTTTCATCACATCGATACTCTTCCAATTTGAAGTCCTCAAATTTTGCCGCGATCTCAACCTCAGCGGGTTTTTGAAATACTAATTTTGATACACCAGCTGCTCTTTTTCTACTATTATAAAGACCAGTTTTCATGGAGCTATAACTAGGTATTTTAGTTATGAAATCAGTACCGGCATCTTTAAACGGTATTATTATGTGCTCTTCGTATATACTTTTAATAGGATTTAAGGACTCAATCGCTGCAGTCCGCATTTTTTGCATTTGATATGCGAGTTCATTTTTTGTATAATCTGGAACGCAACGGTCGTGCGTCTTGTTCTGTAAGATCCGCAAACCCTGTTTGAAAAAATATAGGATGAGAATAAGCTTAAGCATAAATAACCCTTATATATGACACGGAACTTCCTCGTGTCGATTCGTCCGTTAGTCTTCTTACTACTTAACTACTAACAGCATCATAATTTACTTTTATGGTCTAAAAACTGTTATAAATTGATTAAAACTTACATTAATAGTAATCGTCCCGCGACATTTTTGTGATTTTTTATTACAGCATGTCCATACTGACGGCCCTTATTTATAGGTTTTATTTTTATGGTATTGATGCCCTTTATTCAATAATACGCAACCACCTTTACGGCGTAAGTATACAATTTTGTTGTGATCGGGTTGGATCTTAAAATAAGTCGCCTTATTTGAGGATACCTGACGCTGTGAGGGGTTGTTTTGGGTTGTTTTAAAGCAATTTTAGCTGCCGCAAATAAGTTTTTTTTTAATTTTTTTTGGGTGATCATTGAATTTTACGTGAAACGAAACGCAATTTTGGCTGCCGCAGATAAGTTTTTTTTTCTTTGGGTGATCATTGAATATTACGTGAAACGAAACGCATGGCGGCAATTTTGATTAGTGCGGCCATCTTTTTATTCCGTTGGTTTGTGGTATACGTGAATGTGTTCTTTGTGGTCTTTTCTGTGTTTTTACCGACTTCGCTACTCCCCTGGACACCGATTTGCTTCCATTTTATCTGCTGACTTGTACTTACGTTTCTGGACATTGATTGATTCCTGCATATTTACCATGGCTCACTTACCGGACACCGATACTTTGGATCCTATACCTGGACCTTCTTGGGCTGAAGATCCCATGCCTGGGTCTTCTCGCGGCAGACCATCGGCGGAATTGGAGGATGACGACGAGTGGTTCGACGATGACGGCCGCTATATTCACCGCAATTTGACGACGGAAGAAGTTGTTTCTATGTGGAATCTTACAATGGTATATACAATGTTGGGTACAAGGGAGCAGTGCGTGGCATTTTTTGAAGAAATGGCCTGATGCTGAAAGAGAAAATGTGTCGCACGTAGGTGTCTTATACCTATGCGGATTGCTGCAAGCATAAATAATACTTTCGGATCCTGGTTTTGCCCAAAAGGAAATTGTAAGACAAAATCCAAAAAGTTAAGGACCATCGGTACCTTTTTTGAAAATATTAAAATTGATTTGTCAATTGTATTTTATCTGATTTATGCTTTCTCACAAAAGTGGAATTATAATCAAACTCTTCACGAAGACCCATATAAAGGGGATAAAAATCAAAAGTTAAGCCGAAATACTATAAATGACTGGTTTACTTATTGCCGGGAGACAGCCCTGGAAAATTGGCGGCCCTGGTAAAATAGTCCAGATAGACGAATCCAAATTTGGGAAGCGGAAGTATAATCGAGGACGCCATATCGAGGGTCATTGGGTCCTTGGAATGATCGAGGATGGCTCCGAGGATCTCAGGCTTGAAGTGTGCCCAGGCAATTTACGTTCTGCCGAGATTTTGGTGCCCTTAATACAAAAACATGTCGAAGAGGGCACCACAATTCATACTGATTATTGGAGAGCATACGATTGCCTTCCAGAGTATGGGTACGTACATAAAAAAGTAAACCATTCTAACGCGGAGAACCCATTTCTCGCAGTCGCGCCGGACGGGACTCACACTCAGCGGATCGAGTCACAATGGAGAGCAGTAAAAAGATTCTTTCGCAAAGAAAATTACAATAATACCGAAAACTTCGGAGATGTCATTTATGAATATATGTGGCGTCGAAATGTCATGAAATATAAAAAAGACCCATTTACGGAATGTTTGAAGTGCATTAAATATATCTACAATAAATGACTTAATTAAAATTATATATTTTTTTCATTTTGTGGCTACTTTTCTACACCATACATACCAAAAATCGAATCAGAGGACTCCACTATTAGAATGATCTTGTCTATCTTGAGCCGAGCATATTTTCTATTTTAAAGTTCAAATTTGTCACGGAACCGAACTTGTCAACCCCGGCTCCACGTAGTCTTTGTGGTCCCTACCCCTAGAGTGTATATAAAAGCCCGGAGCCACCACGGAGTCCACCTCATCTTCCCCCTCTCTGTATTACAATTTTTGGGAATAGTCGCGGACGGTTTAGAACGCAAAATGACTAGTGTAATATTTTGCCTATATCCCTTATAGTCTACATCGCAAACGGTCTAGAACGCAAAATGACTACTTATTTATATCACTAGGGTAGGTAGGTTAGGTTCGTTAGTTATCTTCAAATGGCCGAAGGCCAAACAACACAGAATAGGAGCCCCGCGACAGCGGGGCTCCGTCGACATCGCTAACGTAAAGATAAAACGACGAAAATGATGTAGGCATTTTGCGTTATGGACCGTTCGCGATGTAGACTAAAAGTGATATAGGCAAAATATTAGGTACACTAGTCATTTTGCGTTCTAGACCGTCTGCCAATAACCCAATCTTTGGCACTGTCATAACCTCAAATTATAACTATGAAATTATGAATAATTCAGAAACCAAGCATTTCCGCGGGGGGAAAGTTGGAGGGGGGTGTTTCCCCCTCCCCCCTCCGTCCCACCTTTCTATTAAGGCGACTTGTTTTAAGATTTTTACCTTGTGATCTATTAATTCGTCCATCTCGGTTCAATAAATGAATGACTTTGACTTTGATCAGTTGTTGACATTATGAACTGACATCGCATCAAAGAAAATATAGAAAAGTTTATCAAATGCCAGTGTCTAGTAGTAGGTTAAGATGAGATAACCTTTATGTGTCATTAGCCGGACTTCGCAATAATATCAAGTCTACAGTTATGTCCGATCAATCGATCCAACAGGAAGAAAAAATGACCTCGTGGTTCGATCGATCGAACTAGACGAACTTTTAAGATCCCGTTACTCCGATAGTAGGACTACGAGAATTAGAGAAGTCCTTATATTCCGATCAATCGAGCCAGCGGGAAAAAAAAATTCGTATTCCGATTGATCGGACTAGCCAGTCGGACCATGCGACCTAAGGGAATCTGTGGGCCCCTCGGTTCTATTTCCTACCACGGTCTGTCCAGCCGATATCTGTTGGCACTGACCGGAAACGTCAAGGGAACGTGCATTAACTATAGGGGGCAGCACTAAAGCCGACTACAGCGACACTGTGCGGATTAAATGGAACGTAAAAGCAAATCTGTCAAACTATCACAACAGATGTATCAAACGGAAAAATACGCGAAAAAATGTTGAAAGTAATAAAATACGTCTTTCTTCCGATAAAAAGCGACCTCCAGCGTGGCCAGAACACCATGAAAGGACCCAAAAATTATTTCAGGCGGGCCATGTTTTGGATGTGACCGAAAAGCTAAACACAGATAAAACTGCAAAAATTAGTGGCAAAATCGTCGCCCAAACAAGAATTTCGAATGTGTATTCTGATGTCCAAATTTCAGTAAATATACTTTTAAACAAGTAATTGTTAATTTGTAGTAATAATATAACTGTCCTCGCGACTACAGGCACTACAGCCCACCGCAGTTTTCAAATAAAAATTAGAGGTTATGTTTATTGACAAACAAAACAATAATACTGATTTAAAGTTTCACGATTATTAAACATTATCAAACTACACAACGGGACTTAATCGCGTATTTAAGTTTTAAGATTTACCTCCGACGTTTCCAGGACGGCGTTGTCCCCGTGGTCTCGGAGAAGACAGTCTTGAAACGTCGGAGGTAAATCTTAAAACTTAAATACGCGATTAAGTCCCGTTGTGTAGTTTGATAAAGCAATAATACTTATTGCATTGAAAATGTATTTGAAACATTATTATTATTAGAAGTAAGATGTTAACACTTTTTGATTGAAGTAATTATCTACTTACGTATATTTCTTTACTGCATTTATCCATACATTTCGTTTTTCACACATCCAAGGTAAAAAAGTGCTATCCACTGGAAAACTGTAAAATCGTAGATTTTTCCATTTATGTTGATTGTCCCGCGATGTAGGGGATATCCAGACACACAACAATACATTTTATAGCGGCATATTTATTAATACCATAAATTCCCAAATTGTCAACGACATATTGCGCGTGGTCCCGATTATGGCCACCAGATGGCAGACTCTCCAACGCGCACGGTCCCTCTGTCAGGCCGAAAAATTGATATTCAGAATGGCAGTAGACTAGAAATTAAATAGGTAGTGCGGCTCAGTAGACATCATAAGGTACAGTTGGACCATAATTTCTGATAGCATACAAGAAAACAAAAACATTATTTTATATACAAGCATTTATTTTATAATTAAACATAAATCTGGCAAACATTCAATAATGCAATCATAGCACTATAATATTTATTATAATTTATTAGAAATATGTTTACTATTAAAATTTGAAAAGATAACTTTAATGAAAAATAATTTGTCTGCAATGCTTGTAGGCCATACAATACAACAAATGGTGCTTTTAAAAATCATCATCTACAATTAGGCCATTCACGATACACCGACGCCGAAATTGTATTTATTTTTTGATAATTACAGCTAAGCAAATGTTATCAAAAATATTGGTAAGAATGGAATACATCGCAGATTTATTATTTCAAATACAGGGGAGTTCTTTTATCAGTTCCATTTTAATAAGATCCAAAATAATACGAACCAATGAGTTTCAACTTAAACATCTCCTTTTATTGTCACCGCTTATTGTAAAATTAAGTAACCATAATATTTAATAATAAGGTACGTGTAACAAACTCTTAATAAAAAAATTGAGTATGGTGATAGTCAGTTTCAAGTGCATTACAAGAAGGTTGTAATACACATTCCAACGTATACGCGTCTGTGAGCATAATTAATTGCCGTGCATGCAGATCGAATACAAGTAGTTTCTATAAACTCGCGAGTATATGTTTAGTGTCTACATCTGTTCTTACTTCTTAGTCAAACGTCTGAGTTATGAACTCTATAATCTCGTCTTCCATTTTGGCACTACGCGACATTCGTTGGCCTTTCCAATATCACATGTAATAATTGTTTAAGAAAAGAAAATGTGCAGTTATGTTAAGATATAACGCATTTACTACCTCTACTAGTATTACCTAACTATAGTGTTATATCAATATATATAAAAGTGAACAAGAGGCACTCTATAGGTTTACATACGCAGGTTAAAATAAGCGTAGTTCGTGAACATCGAACGTGAACTAGACATGAATACTGACACTATTTTACAATTGCTAACACCAGCGAATATAGATTACACCATCTTTGTAAATACAGAAATAGATTTTGTATACATGTCGCCTAGTCACAAACTGATTATAACTCAAAATTCGAAGTACACCTACAAAAAATTACACTAAGTGTTTACTATATTATAGAGTATCGTCTTCCACAACATTGTTTTACTTTTGAAAACGTTAATCACATACGCTTTGACCACTGTTTCTCGACAACTGACAGAAAAATTTAAGTGAAATGGTGACAAACTAATGGCTACCCACCAACAGTTTTTAATTTAACTACAATTCATACTCCATGTTCATTTTCTTTTCATTTTGAGAAACCGTGGCCATTTCAATACAAAAAAAAACTACAATAGCCAAACAACAATGAGTTCCTAGATTAAAGTCTAACACCCATATCTTATTTACATTAAAGAATTGTAATTTTAATCAAATTGTAGAATGCAGCTTTCGCGAGAGTTCATTCTTTAGAGTAAAGATTGACTATATTGTACTAGTAAATTGTATCTTAAATCCTGAACGAATTGTAAAGATTCTTCTAATAAATTGTTTATATACCAATATTCGAAAGCTGAACTGCTGGGCACTACAATCTCTAAACTAGACGTATCGACGTTAAGATACTTATTTGTACGACTTAACACACTCAATATTCTACTCCCTTTACCTACACGTCACGTGTCGTTGTAGACACATTGGTTATATGTGTACCACTTAAAGGAGTTAAAGGTAGAGACTGCTATATTATAGTCGGTCTAAGAAATCGTGTAACATATTGATAATTTTCAGGACGTTTAAACAAACACATTCCACACTTTACTAGTAAGTACTTAACATAATAAATATTTATTTCAATAAGTATACATAATATATATTTGTAAAAATTAGAAAAAAAGGTTTCTTTGAAAGTTAAAATACGGGCAAAATACTTATTCCTAGGTTAAAATGTATCAATATTTCCAATTAGTTTACAGAGATAAGTAGCAACAGCGATAACAACATAAAGTAAGGAGAGGAAGTTTGTGTATCAAATTGAACAAGCAATGAAATTATCAGATTACTTTAATAGAAAACCCCTGCCTTGAGCAGAATACTTTACAGTATCATCGCATCGCATCCCAAAAGTGATACACTATACTCATTTGAGTTCTTGACACCGCTTTCGTATCTCCATATATGGTAATATATGGTTAAATATATTACATAGCTCGATGAACCTGTCAAACTCCGCGTATTCGTAGCAAATGACTTTAAACAAGTCCTTCATTTATAACCATGTTTAATATAGGTTATTCGTGCACCGGAAAACCAATTGAGGCAATTTTATGCATTTAACAAGTTTGCTTCAGTGTCCGTTACATCAATCGAACCATACAAGACGTACAACTTTCTAATATTGGTCCGCTACAGAGTTGTGAAATGATCTAGCTTATTTTTAACTTATACTCTAAGCCTAGACATAACTTAAACATATTACTATGCCTTGCGTGATATGTATTGCAATTATAGAGGCGCATTAAAGCTAAAAATGTATTTTTTCTAAGTCTTTCTAACCATCGCACGACACCTAAGATTCCTTCATTCATGTATCTCAATTCTTACAATGCTGTTCATACGTTTATACATTACAGTAGGCTTAAACTAGTTAAGACATAGATTTTTGTTTTGTATCATTTTATCAATACCTAGTATTTGTCTCTGGCCTATAATGCTAACAAACTTGACTCTACATTGTGAGGATATGTAAAGACTTAGAATTACGACAAAATTACAACTAGTTACGTACGTAACTCTATAATTAATTATTAACAAGTGATATGTTGATGGAGAAATCACTCCTCTTATTAATAATTCATAACATTTATCTATTAACAGTATAATCTTGACTACTACATTTACTATCCGAACTTAATATCGAACTTCGAATACGAACTCACAAAACATACTGGACAGCGCAATTCAATACTTCACATGGCTTAAAACTAAATCTGCTTAAATTTTAATGTTTCGTAAATCATTATAAAAATAATCTCATAAGAAAATATTTGCGGTGTAACCTAGCGGCCGTTCCGACCGGTCAGTCAGCACCACGCACGCCCGTACTCACAGTGCGCGGTATATGATGTCAAATACGAGTCCAGTGCGTTTCATCCGAATGGGGCGGTGAGAGAAAATCAGTTACTTTAACAAAACAGCTAATTTTACCAGAGTTTAAATAAAATGAAAATAAAACTAAGTAGGTACACTGATATATTAATACAAATATTTTTCGAAGGAATATGTTACGATTGCGACTTTGGGTCTGGGGCACTGTTTTGGTAGATAAAATGACGAAATTTGACAGTTTACGTTGGCCGCAGACAGGTACATTTCATTATCCCATATATGTTCCATAATCACATATGAATTCCATATAATTAGTTTATGCTATCTATTTCAACGATAAAACTATTTTTATTTTCTTTTAGATATTACTGTGGCCGTGTGTTTTCTGAAAATCTCTTATTTCAGTGTCTCTTATCTTTCAAATGGGCCTCGAGGTTCCTAAGATAAAACTAGCTATCTCGTATGGTATATGTTTGTCCACTGCCCCATTTGGATTAAACAGTCTATAATGCAGATTCATCAATTAAAAAGCATGACATGGATGAGCTATCTAAAGGTCTGTGCTTAATCTAGCAAATCGAATAGGTATTTGTAGTAGGTACATAGTTATTGGATTTTACGATACAATTATTAAGATATTAACTAATATTATTCAACCCTTGGGAAAGGATTTAATAGTTAATTGTTTTACAAGGGGGCAAAGTTGTTGTTTAACCGCTCGTGCTAATATTGATACCCGAGCAAGCGCAAGATTCCATAATTGAACCACGAGCGTAGCGAGTGGTTCGAAAAAAGGAATCTAGAGCGTTGCGAGGGTTTCAAAGCACGAGGGTTAAACAAAATTTGCCCCTGAGTGAAACACAAAATTTTTCACCACACCAACCCGAAGCAAATATTAAATGTAAAATATCAAACAAAATCAAATCCAAATGAATGTTATTAAATATTTATCATCCAAAATCATCATTTAAAAGTCAAGTCTACCAGCAAACATAAGAAAACAACTCAAAATTTGCATTTGATTACTTTGTCTCACATGTGAATAAAATGCAACTTTGCTATCAGTTTTTGAAGTGTAAAGTAAGCCTTTCCGAGCTGGTGTGGTGAAAAAAATCTTTTATTGTTTTGGTACATACTTACAGATTTTAGATTTATTTATAATAATCATTATTAATATTATTATTTTGTTACCCGGATGTGAGTCAGTGCGGGTTTGAATAAGTATGTACAGTCAAGTGTAAAAATATGGGTGCATATGTATATAACTTCTCAAAAATATGTTCGATAGTTCTTAATTCACTGACATTCTTATGTGCTATGCTATGGTCCATATTTTTGAGTATGATGTGCGCAACCATATTATTACACTTGATTACCTATGGTGGAATAAAATGAAGTTTTATTTTTAGTTTTTTAAATATGAAACTTATATTGCGTATTTTATTGTGTATAAAGATTGATTTTTTGCCATGTTTTGCTTTTTATTGGCCCGTTTGACTTGTTATTTATTATAATTCCAAATTCAAAATGGAATACCATTTTATAAAATTTTTCTTATTTTAGTAAACTTCGCCGTTATTTTTTTGCGGCGATTCGCTTTTCCAATTTTTACACATCCTCTGAATAGGTAACAATCTCATTGACTGCTAAAAGCTACGAGACCTAACGAATTTGGCAAAAATAATTAAAAGCATAGATTTATAAGGCATAGATACCTAGTCCGTATACCCCCAGTGAAGCCATTTCAAGTGCGACGTCACGTCGCACTCGTATCATCGTATTCGAACGGCCCTCGCAGTACTCAAAGTAAATCGGTTTGTGTACACCTCCCGTTTAAAAATCAGAAACTACAGGAAAGATGGTTGTTTGTACAGTGCATGGGTGTCACAACACATCATATAATAAAAACAAACCGCCTGATATTACATTTCACGCGTAAGTATCGAGTTTAATGTGATATTTTTACATAATCGTAAATACAAAAATCCAAATTTTCGTCAGCCGCCATTTCTTATAAATGTTGCCAGTGTAGTGAATATTTTTTCCTCCAAATGGGACATGTATAATTATAGAAAATTATAATTATTTAATTATTTAAGTAGGTATTTAGTCTTTTTCTTATTTTTATTTTGTGTAATGTTCGTTTCAGTTTTCTGACTGATCTGCTTCTGTCTGCGAGATGGAAGGAAAAAATTAGACTAAATCGGAATGACGCAATATGGAAACATTGGAAACCGACTAAACACAGTCGAATATGCTCTGTCCTATTTAAATTTATTCTTACTATTTTATGCACTATTAATTGTTAAGTAAAAAAAATTGTAAAAACTTATCAGCTATTTATTTAAACCTTATTTCATAAAGTACAGAAATGCAATAAATCCCAAAATAAACAAAAAGCTTTTGCTACAAAATCGAATCTACACACTCTCAAATTATTAATAACCAAGTGTGGATGTTGTTAAAATTCCCCTACTTTGAGAGAAGTAAATGAATACTGGCAACATATTTTGTATATATGTGTGTGTTTGCTGAGCGTAAAACACGGGCATCGCACGCACACATCCATCGTGTTTCGGCTTCACCATGGTATAATAATATACTCCGCCTGGTACTCTCTTCCCGTCTTTTCTAGGTCACCTAACTGACATAAGCCTACGTCATCATGCGACATGCAGCGCTATATGATAATATGCGATAGCGCTATATATAGCGGTCATGTTGTTGTGACGTAGGCCCGTGTCACTCTGGGAAGAGAAGACCATGTTTTATTAGACTATGGGCTTCACTTTTGGCAGGTTAACCGTATGGGGACTATGTGTCTATGCGTTATTAGTCTGAGATTAAAAGAATTAGAAACCGAAGAGAGATTTGCTACGTCGACAATGAATTACACATGTAAAAGCTAAACTTTAATATTATTTTAATAGTGAGCAAGCAATTTCGCGCATGCAAACATACTTTACACCGTAACTATACAATCGCCAAAAGCAATGTACCTATTTAAATATGTGGACAGTCGCACAAAATGCATAATAGTATAATTAAATCCTACGTTTAGTATAGTCAAAAGAAAAGGGACAACATTGTCAACGAGGTGCAATAGAAACACGATGCGCGCAGAGTGATTTTATGACTCGAGTTTACAATTTACATACCTCCCGTGTTACACACAATGTTTTTCGTCACACTTGCTAAGAAAAATAAAAAGATTTAAGCGAAATAAGTGTTAAATACGGTTAAATTATAGATTATCCCGCCATTATGTTTATTGTTTCACGAAAAAGCATGAAAGGCGAGTTCTATTTGGCTTACAAGCTCTGCCAAGACTCATTTTGGGTCATCGCGCCAGCCAAGTAAGTAAGTGTTAAATCATTATAATGGAACCTTTTTAACCATTAACAAAACAAATAAAATCAGTATTTTTACAGTAAAACTCATTTATAGCTAGATTTTAAATAAATATTGGTTTTATAACCTTCTTAGTTCAGAGCTTTTTTCGCTGTTTCTCCTACTAAACCTAAGTGAAATACCAACCATTATGAGCAAGTGTGATGAAAATTATATTGTACTTGTTGATCACTATAAGTAGTGCTAATAAATCATAATTTTATCAATGACTTTTGTACCAAGTGTTGGCGCAATCGTATAGTAATCTTGCTGTTTTGTCCAATATTACTTTAAACGGCATTTGAAAATGCGTCTCATCAGAAAAGACATAGCAGGCCAGAGCAAATAAACCATACAGTATGTGCGTGAAACATTCTAATCAATGTTCACGAACATGGACACTAAATGTGTCAACAACAAGTGGTGTGTGAAGGGCGCCGCCGCCGCCGCGACGCCCAGGCCCAGCGTGTGCAGCGACGGACGTACTAAGGAACCACTGCCAGTGCAATTCCGGGGTGGTTCCGTTTTTTCTGTAATTAATAAAATATTTCAATTTAAAATATTGTGGTACAAGGACTGCTGCTTATGTATCCGGAAAAAAAACCATACATAAATGATTTTATTAATACTGATAGCTAATGCGTGGACTATATGATGAGATGATGATGATGCAAACACGTAGGTAGTATTGGCAAAGAATATATCTTTCCCAATACCTATATCTATAGGTCGTTTTTTTTAGCATTAGAAAGAACTTGAAAGAAGGTAAGCGATCTTGTCATGTCTTTTAATTGAAAAACGCTTTTTAAAAATCAGTAACTATTACTTATGAAAGAAGAAGAATATAAATGATCGTATTAGATTGATAATTGTTACATATTTGCCGTAACTTATTTTTAAAATGTGGTTTTCAATTAAAAGACACATCAAAATTGTTTACCTTATTTCTAATGCTAAAAAAAAAACGATCTATATGTGCTATAACTCCGTATAAGATAAGTATGTAAAGTCTAAGAAAAAAACGTGCCTCGGAAAAATCAAGAAAAATTCATTCTCGTTTAGATGGCGATGGCGTTATACCTTTGGCCTATGCTCGACTAGATTGCGATACCGATGATGCTTAACACAATTCAGTGAAAGAACATGGGTTAAATTTAGTCATAAGGCATTCTCAATGTTTTAGGTAGGTATGTATCGAAAGATGGCAGTAAATTTGCTAAGTGCATAAAATGTCATCGACGTCATCGTAATGATTGTAGCGTCGATAGATGGCAATTAATTCAATTAGTCGTGTAAATGAACAAATATATATATATAACCTATTTTTAGGCTACAAATATAATGACCACTAAAAAATACTTTGGTACCCTAAATAAAAAATCATGCTTACCAAAAAAAATTACTGAACACCAAAAAAATAAGACCTAAAAATACAAAAGTACCACCATTTTAATTACGACTGCACTTCAAATTGTATTCAAATACCAAATATATTGAATGATCACCAAAAATCATTAATGATCACCAAATCTTGAAGACCAAATTAATGCGATATTTTCACCTAAATAAACCACTATGATTACCAAAAAATGTACACATATTACCAAATAAAGTAAACTGATGCCAAAATTACTAGCCCCTCCCGCTCAACCCCCCGTACCCCGCACCGCATACCTACCTTACCTAATCTACTTTTCTAGTAGCATTTCGTTATGCTACTAGAAAAGTAAGTCAAACTGCTATCAGTTAAGTGGGTTAGGTTAGCACTGCGACCCTTACAGAAACGAAATGGTACTAGAAAAGTAGGTCAGGTTAGGTTTGAACTGCGACCTTTACAGAAACGAAATGCTACTATAAAAGTGGGTTAGGTTAGGTTAGGTTAGAACTGCGATCCTCACAGAACCGAAATGCTACTAAAAAAGTGGGCTAGGTTAAGTTTCAACTGCTACCCATACAGATACGAAATGCTTCTAGAAAAGTGGGTTAGGTTAGGTCTGAACTGCGACCCATACAGAAACGAAATGCCAATAGAAAAGTGGCTTAGGTTTGCTATCCTATTAAATCAAATGACTCCAAAATAATCATTCTTCTAGAAACGAAATGCTACTAGAAAAGTGGGCTAGGTTAGGTTTGAACTGCGCCCCATACAGAACCAAACTGCTATCAGAAAAGTGGGTTAGGTTAGGTTTGAACTGCGACCCTTACAGAAACCAAATGCTACTAGAAAAATGGGTTAGGTTAGGTTTGAACTGCGACCCTTACAGAAAAGAAATGCTACTAGAATAGTGGGTTAGGTTAGGTTTGAACTGCGACCCTTACAGAAAAGAAATGCTACTAGAAAAGTGGGATAGGTTAGGTGTGAAATGCGACCCTTACAGAAAATAAATGCTACTAGAAAAGTGGGTTAGGTTAGGTTTGAACTGCGACCCTTGCAGAAAAGAAATGCTACTAGAAAAGTGGGTTAGGTTAGGTTTGAACTGTGACCCTTACAGAAAAGAAATGCTACTAGAAAAGTGGGTTAGGTTAGGTTTGAACTGCGACCCTTACGGAAAAAAAATGCTACTAGAAAAGTGGGCTAGGTTAGGTTTGAACTGCGACCCACACAGAAACGAAATGCTACTAGAAAAGTGGGTTACGTTAGGTTTGAACTGCGAACCTTGCAGAAAAGAAATGCTACTAGAAAAGTGGGTTAGGTTAGGTTTGAACTGCGACCCTTGCAGAAAAGAAATGCTACTAGAAAAGTGGGTTAGGTTAGGTTTGAACTGCGACCCTTACAGAAACGAAATGCTACTAGAAAAGTGGGTTAGGTTAGGTTAGAACTGCGACTGTAACAGAAATAAAATGCTACTAGAAAAAGGTGACGAAGTGGATTAATTAATTTAATAGGATAACGATAATTATATTAAATATTTGCACATTTTAAATTAAAATGTGGTTAAAATTTTGGTGGTCATTTACTAATTTTGGGTTTACAATGATTATTTTGGAGTCATTTGCTTTAATATGATATCAAGATTTAAAAATTTGGTTATAATTTAACATTAAAATGGAGTTCTAATTTTGGTGGTCATTTACTATTTTTGGGTTTACAATGATTATTTTGGTGTCATTTTCTTTAATAGGATAGCAAGATGTAAAAATTTGGTTATCATTTCACATTAAAATGGGGTTTGAAATTTGGTAATCATTTAGTATTTTTATCCGTCGAATTTGTATCCGTCTCTCTTTCGATCATAGTTGTGAAGAACACAGGATGTTTTAGTGAGTGGCTTGGTCTCCTGGCCATAGTTGCCTATGTTTTGGTCGCCGAGAGACCAAGGCGCCGGCAACTAGTCGAAGTGCGTAACGGCTCTAGCATGTGAATGTTTTTAAGGTATGTGTATACCCGAGTTGACAATCCATAACATCAACCGATCTTCATCTTGGATCGGAAAACGGAACATTGAAATGTCTCCTTGGTAGTTTCGACATTGTTTATATGCACATTTCGATGGCATTTTAGCTGATTTTGGCTTTGCAAAATAAAGTGGCAATCAACGGAATAACAGGATGACACTTAGGGTCAGTTGCACCAAACCGTCTATCACCGTTAAAGCGTCCGCTAAATTTATTTGTATGGGAAATTTCATACTTACCTGCTGTTTGACGTTAATCAGTCTGGTAAATGTGGTTGGTGCAACTGGGCCTTAGTGTCTTAATGCCTAACGTAAAATTTAACAAATCATATTTTAAAATCTATGAAATCGGTCACATCTTAAACTTAACGCCATCTGACAATCTGACAAGACTCATTGACAATAATTGGCTGGGTAAAAAGCTGCCGTAACGTGGTGAACGCATGTGAATTCTTAACGCAAAACGCAAATCCAAAAGGACGTAACTCCACAAAAAAGAACTACTAGGGTCATCAAGTGTTCTAGTGAACTGAGAGCAAATTAAATAGCCAGCTACAAAATTGACAATCCGCCTCTATACACTCTATCCTCTCTGGTATTGGTATCGCGGTGACAGGCAGACTCACTGACATGGAACAAGAATCAAAAAGTATATCGTTTTACAAATAATATGTATGCACGAAGGAGGTCGCGCGCCAGCCAGTCGCCAACAAATACTTTCAATTAAAACTATAGCGAAAATGATCGCTCCACCCGTTTTTGAGTTATTGCAAAAAGTCTTCTTAGTTAAAAAAACGTAGGTACAAAGCGCTGTGGTACTCCCTTATTCTTGTATAGTAATGCACATGATACGAAAGAAAGAAGACGAAATAGAACGACGTATAGCCTTAAGTTGGAAAAAGTACTGGTCTTTAAAAGAAATACTTAAAGGAGAATACCCATTACACATGAAAAAAATAGTGATGGATACCAATATTTTGCCGACGCTAACATATGGCTGCCAAACCTGGAGTCACTCTGTAAAGACGAAAGCCAGAATAATCACTACCCAACGAGCGATGGAAAGGAGCATGCTAAAGCTAAGGAAAATACATAAAGTGAGAAGTGAACGCATAAGAAACAAAACGAAAATAACAGATGCCCTAAAATATGCACTTAAAATGAAATGGCGATGGGCCGGCCACGTAGCGAGGTACACAGATAAAAGGTGGACAAAAGAAGTGACTCTATGGAAAGGCCCCGACGTAAAAAGAAAATCAGGACGACCACGAAAGCGATGGAGCGACGACATAGTAGCCACGGCCGGTCAAAGATGGCTAAGTAAGGCAAAAGACAGAGACGAATGGAACAAATTGGAGGAGGCCTATACCCAATAAAGTGGGGTTCCTATCAACTTTTAGTTTTTAAATACATCAATACAAAATTAAATTATACGAACCAATTAAAATAAGTTAGTAAAAAAGTAAACATATATATTAGTTACAATAAATTAACATTATTAATTAATTAATAGTATGTACCTTAATGATAAGTTTGTAAGTAGTTGATAAGAAAATAAAGAGGCTTTTTATATTTATTATTAATGCACATGATACTTACTAATAGCCCCCGTTTAGCCTAGTCTGACGAATGGTAACTACGGAACCCTACACTCTTGGCCGATTTTTACTTATAAATGGTTATATAGCATAATTTCTAAAATCAGATTTCCTAAGTACGAAATTCCTAAAGACAGAACATCGAAAATCGAAATGTCTAATGTACGAAATTCCTAAAGATGCATGTCCTAATACACTTTTAACCGTACGATCTTATTTTCGAAAATCAATATTCCTTTGTACAAAATGCCTAAGGACAATACTTTGAAAGTCAATATGTCTAGTGCTCAAAATAGCAACGTTCAAAAAGCCTAATGTCAATATATTGAAAATCAATATTTCCGAAAACATTTACCCTGAGTAAAAAGGAGCCCCGCTAGGCGGGGCTCCTATTTCTGGGCGGTTTGCCCTTCGGGCATCTGAAGCTACCTAACTAACCTAACCTACCTACCTATTGATTTAGTTTAGTGTGACGTCCGTGAAAACAGTACATTTTGGGGGAAAAAGCGTAGGGAGGTAGGTAGGTTAGGTTTGTTAGGTAGCTTCAGATGCCCGAAGGGCAAACCGCCCAGAAATAGGAGCCCCGCGAAGCGGGGCTCCGTCTAGTTAAGTTGTAAAGGAGATGTTTTTTGAAAAGAAAGTTTCGTACGTTAGACTCTTTAAGCTAAGGTCAGCTAAACGTAGGACAAATGTCGTTAGAAATTTCACAATTTATACATTTTAAACTTAGGTCAACTGAACGTAGGAAAAAAGGTCGTTAGTATTTTCGTGCACTAGCAGTATTGTACTTTAGACATTTAAAACATAGGTTGATTAACCGTAGAACATGCATCTTTATGAATTTCGTACATTAGACATTTTGATTTTCTATGTTCTGTCTTTAGGAATTTCGTACTTAGGAAATTTGATTTTAGAAAATATGCTACGTAACCTTATAAATTGGTTTGCCAAACACTGAATCCGATTCATGCTGTTAAGTATTTAAACATACCTATATCATCATACAATACAATAGTAACATGTGTTAGTATATCTTTTTCAACAAAGACCTCATTTTAACTCAATATGCAACTAGAATTCAACTTACTTGTCGCTGATATTAATTGGGGGAGATATTTTTGCCAAAAAGCACATTGTTTAACTCGTAGTCCGTGGCCCACAGCGCTGGAGTTGACTGCCAGAGACAGATATTCCCTGCCGAACGCGGTGTGCACCGGCCAGTGCACTTTAGTCATTTCTCCATTCGGACTTAAGGATGGATTTCTGAAAAACAATATAAATATACATTATTTCATTAATATTTCACCCACATATCATATAGACTTGTGAAGCCAAATAATAATCAAGTTAAAAACAATCCAATCTCATTAAGTCTAAACCCGAATGGGACGACGAAAAACGGACGTTTGAATAAACGTCCGTTTTTTTAACAATAATTATTGCACAAATTCATAAATTGCTCCGTTAATCGGCTTAAGACGATGTTTGTAACTAATGATTCTAAATTTAGTGTTGCCTAGACCTAAAACCACACATTCAGGACTACATAAAGAATGACTTGGCTAATTATTTCATTTCAATTAACACGATTTGTTTAAGTTTAGTTTATGAGTAAGGGCCTATCTATATTAACTTATTAGCGTTATTTCTATAAACATATCTAATCCATATCGTTTCTAGATCTATTAACTGACGTATCTTAAAGTTCGAATCGGGCCGAAAAACTCGTTTGCATGAAACTTTTGGCGTTTCCTTTGAGATTCGTGCTTTCGAGGTTCCGCTTACAGATTTATTTATTTAATCGGTTAAAATAAAGAATTAAAGAGCTATATCCAGTTTTTTTTACCCAGGCTGCATCTTATCTTACAGATAATAGCGCCCTAAAGACGAACCAGGAGGACACCAAGAAACTGACTCTTCCCCGAGGCTGACATTTCAGTTCTACACGTTTTTATTGGTTCATGTAAATATTAGTGATCTAAAATAATTTTAATTTTTAGTCATGTTGCTTTATTTAGACAATTTAAATTATTAGTTCCTAACTTACGAATACTATGAGCCATTTTATATTACTTATTTTTACAGATTGATACTGGAAGCTATCGTTTATAATTTCTATGAAATACAGACGTGTTAGTAAGTTTTGGCTGGAGTCTGCCCTTGCAAGTTTATAATCTTGTTTACGTGTAAACTTTCTCATGTCATTTGGTCTTGGTTAGAACATGTAACAATTTAATTTATAAACTGAAATCCACATATTTGGACAGCATTTCCCTTGCTTTTCTTCTTTATTGCGATTGAAAATAAAAATAGTAAATATTACACTTACCCAGTTTTCGCAAAGTTTGCCCAGTATCTCATCATTCGTTTGCTGAATTCTACTTCTTCCGGTGAATAATTTTTTCCGGGATTCAGAGGCTCGCCAAATACATAATTGATTTCATCAGCATGCATGACACCCGTCCACGATGGCCATGGGTTATTCTTGCTGCGGTGTTTATAATAATATGTATACACGTTATTGCCAGTCTCCGCGTAACGATGTGCTAACTCATTTACACCGCAAGTAAAATGGTAGTCGCCTACCATTTTATCCAATGCATTACGATTTTTGATGGGATCATCAGGATTTAACCAATCAGTGTACTCAAATACTATTGCTTGACGAGCCACATCAGTGACATACGGATTTAACTCCCTTACGGCTTGTAAATATTGCTCTCTGGTAATGCCTACGTTTTCTTCTTTGGGAAATAATTCGGTCAAATAATACAGTATAAAATAATATCCTTCCTCGGTATTTGACCCTAAGAGAAGATTCGTTTTTTTGAAGTTTTGGTGCGCTAAGGAGCGGATTGGCATTTCATCTAAAAAGGAACCGTCGATAATAGGAACGAAAGGAAATTCACAAATACCTAAAGTTCCCCATTCATTGTTCACTAATTCATCAGCACTTTTTTTTCGCAGACATTCAATCATGGGCCCCATGTCTGTTCTTGAATGAGGACAGTGTACCGCCTCTGCTAACCGTATGCCTCGTAAAATACTTTCTTCTCTTGATATTATAGCCCATGGTGCTGTTGCAGCTCCCGATTGCATAATTGCCTGCGAAAACATGTTTCTCGAAAGAGGTGATAGTAAATGAAGGGAGACAGATACTGCTCCAGCCGACTCTCCGAATAACGTTACATTGTGAGGATTTCCACCAAAATATGCTATATTGTCTTTGACCCATTGCAAAGCCATTAATTGATCAAAAAGCCCCGAGTTTCCTGGAACATCGGCTGTGTCAAAGAAAAGGAAACCGAGCGAAGCAACCCGATATTGCATTGAAACGTAGACAACCTTTTCTTCGGACACCAGGATTTTAGGATCATACACATCCAAAGTGGCAGTTCCAGAATAAAATCCTCCCCCAAAAACCCATAGCATAACAGCTGCATTTTTTGGTCTGGGTCGAGGTGTGACTATATTGATATATAGACAGTCCTCCTGCATGTCTGTGTTAGGGTTCCACATCATAGCACCTGGAAAATCCCCGAACACGGTATCTACTATTTGAACGCATGAATGTGGCAGTGTTGTTGCATTTAAAATTTCTTCACCCCAGCTTTCAACAGGTCTGGGGTGTCTAAATCTCAAGTCACCTAGAGGTTTTTGTGCATAAGGAATTCCAAACCAAGCGTCAACTTTCTTTCCTGTCGCAGCTGTAAGAGTTATACCTCTAACTCTGCCCTTACGAGTGCGCACAACTAACGGATCGTCGTCTTCAGGTCCCATTTGTGGTTCATCTGCCATAAAAACTTCTTCGCCTCGTTCATGGTTGGAAAAATATTTTTCTTCTCTTTTAGATGAGGTTTCAGCATCATCTAGTTTGGCGCGTTTCGAAGAGGTTTCATGTTCATCAATACGGGGTAAGATCGTATCTAATTCAGGATTATAGCGCACTGCCTCGCCATGTCCTCTATATGGTTGTGGAGGAGCTGGCGCCGGAAAATGTAGAGGGTGGTCTGGTGCATGATGCCGCGCGCGGTGTTCGTGCGGGCTACCCAGCGCTCGCGCCGCAAGCGCCGCTAGCGCTGCTAACACCACGCGCATACCGCCGTTACCCCACGCCCCACAATCAGCACCTGAAATATATATTTTTTCTGTATTTATATATACACAGACACTATTATTTTATTTCATAATAAATCATATCCTTATTCTCGAAAACGTTCCTATAACCTAACCTACGAGACATTAAAGTATCGGTTAAGTTGTGTTCTAATGTATGGGAAAGACAAACAAATTATAGCCAACCTTTTTTATGAATGTAGTATGATACCTTTGGGTATGGTGCTTTACCCACGTTAGCGTCCCCCCCCCCCCTGCCGCAACCCCCCCCCCCCCCCTTTTTTGCATGAAATATGTCCCGGTTGACGGTTTTTATTATTTTTTGAGAAAAGTATTAGAATTAGGAATAAAGTGTCAAGGTAAGAAATAATCCTTAATAAATTCTAAACAAAAAAGGTTACATGCAACTTTTTGGTAAGACTCACCATATTCATGTATTAACTTGTTGAAGTTCAGTATAACATAGTACGTGATAGTACTGAAAGAAATCTTATACGGAGAATATGCTTGCAAGGTTATTCTCCGTGTAGGATTTCTTTCAGTACTATTAGACTGGTTTTATTTTTCATAAAATCGATTTCGACTGGCATATCATATTACTTTTTGGCAACCGGGTTTTTTAACCTAATTAGACCCCGCTGAATCCGAATTTGCCGGTTGCTAAATCGAAATCTTGACCGGAAGTGAGATATTTGACATTAAAGGTCCCTTTTTTTAGTTTTTCGTAAATAACTCTTAAACGGTGGCGCATAGCAAAAAATGTTCTATTACATAAGTAATCTGCATAAAATTGCCTACAAGAAAGATTCAGTACAATTTTTCGCTAGGATCAATATTCAAAGAGATATTAACGCGGGAAATTTAATTATAATCACTTCTAAGGTCCCTTTTTTTAGTTTTTCGTAAATAACTCATAAACGGTGGCCAATATCAAAAAATGTTGTTAAACGATAATAATCTACACAACATTTTGAACAAAAAAGATTCAGTACACTTTTCGCAGGGATCAATATTTAAAAAGATAATAAAGAGGGAAAGTTCTAGTATAATAAATTCTAAGTTTCCTTGTTTTTATTTATTCGTTAATAATTTGTAAAGTGTGACTCATAGCAAAAAATATCTTATACATAAATAATAAACATAAAATTTCCTACAATAAACATGTAGAACACTTTTCGCTAGGATCAATATTTAAAATGACAGAGCAGCGGGTAAGTTATAAATAATCAATTTTAAAGTCCCTTTTTAGTTTTTTGTAAATAACTCGTAAACGGTGTCCCATAGCAAAATAGGTTTTTAAGAATAAATTATCTACATAAAATTTCCTCCAAAAAATATCTCGAATACTTTTCTCTAGGATCAATATTTAAAGCGATATTAAAGGAAGAAAGTTGATTACAATCAGTTCACAGGTCACTTTTTTTTAGTTTTTCGTAAGTAACTCGTAAACGGTGGCCCGTTGCAAAACAATATTATACATAAACATTAAACATAAAATTGTCCACAAAAAAGGTTCTGTACACTTTTTCGTTACGATCAATATTTAAAGAGGTATTAAAGGGGGTAAGTTAATTGTAATCAATTTCCAGGTCCCTATTTTTTTCGTAAATGACTAATACATTGTTAAAAATTGGGTAATGTACAGTCGCCATCAGATATATCGGAGCGGCCAAGGTGTTCATAATATCTGAACACGCGCCCTAACGCCTTGACAATAGAGGCGTGTTCAGATATTTGTGAGCGCCTTGGCCGTTCTGATATATCTGATGGCGACTGTACATTACCCATTTTTTAACAATGTATTTTTTATATGTGAAACGCGAGTGAATTGCCTTTAAAAATCCTAAGTGACCTGTGAACTGATTGTAATCAACTTTCTTCCTTTAATATCGCTTTAAATATTGATCCTAGAGAAAAGTATTCGAGATATTTTTTGGAGGAAATTTTATGTAGTTAATTTATTCTTAAAAACCTATTTTGCTATGGGACACCGTTTACGAGTTATTTACAAAAAACTAAAAAGGGACTTTAAAATTGATTATTTATAACTTACCCGCTGCTCTGTCTTTTTAAATATTGATCCTAGCGAAAAGTGTTCTACATGTTTCTTGTAGGAAATTTTATGTTTATTATTTATGTATAAGATATTTTTTGCTATTAGTCACACTTTTCAAATTATTAAGAGCCAACAGGAGTGGTCATTTCTCCATACAAACGTACTCCTCGTTTTCCTCCGTGGTTTTTGAAGCTAGAGCAATGATTTTTTCAACACAGATTAATATTGTCAATATCTGTGTCGGACCGTTTTGCTTTTTTTGATATTTTTGTTTTTTAAGGCGCTAGAGCCCTTCAAAAATGGCCAAAATGGCCTAATTGACTATGCCGCAATGAGAGGCGTGGCATTCAAAACTGATATCAATTAACCAAAAAAGCAAAACGGTCCGTCACAGATAATTTCATAATCATTTAGATTTCCAAATTTGGTTATGATTGGTTAAGTTTTGGACGAGGAAACAGAGGAGTACGAAACCTCGATTTTTGAGATTTTTACGCAGGATTTTTCGCCTTGTCCTTATCGAACTACTTTTAGGTGCCGCTTCCGTTAGCGAGACGGGTATATTTACCTAAAATATTTAAAACTCAGCTCCTGTTTCGTCTTAACGAATAAATAAAAACAAGGAAACTTAGAATTTATTATACTAGAACTTTCCCTCTTTATTATCTTTTTAAATATTGATCCCTGCGAAAAGTGTACTGAATCTTTTTTGTTCAAAATTTTGTGTAGATTATTATCGTTTAACAATATTTTTTGATATTGGCCACCGTTTATGAGTTATTTGCGAAAAACGAAAAAAAGGGACCTTAGAAGTGATCTTTCTTGTAGGCAATTTTATGCAGATTACTGATGTAATAAAACTAAAAATTTTTTGCTATGCGCCACCGTTTAAGAGTTATTTACGAAAAACTAAAAAAAGGGACCTTTAATGTCAAATGTCTCACTTCCGGTCAAGATTTCGATAAGCAACCGGCAAATTCGGATTCAGCGGGGTCTAATTAGGTTAAAAACCTGGTTGCCAAAAAGTAATATGATTTGCCAGTCGAATCAAGAAGGAGAGCGATTTTGAATTTTTATGTCTAGTCTATATTACGTACTATGTTATAATGAACTTCTACAAGTTTTTCAACGGTTAAATTTTGTCGAAGTTCATCTAGCCATAACATGAATATGGTGCGTCATATAGAAAAATGAATACAACCTTTTTTGTTAAGAATTTAATAGGGATTATTTCTTTCATTGACACTTTTTTCCTATATTGTATACTTTCCCCAAAAAATGAAAAAGACTGTGAACCAGGACATATTTCATGCAAAAAGGGGGGGTTGCGGCAGGGGGAGGGAAGGGGACGCTAGCGTGCGTAAAGCACCATACCCAAAGGTATCATACTACATTCATAAAAGGCTGGCTATAATTAGTTTTTCAAAAAACACAATTTGACCGAATCAAAACGTTAGATCACTTCCATGTGATTTATATATTGCATACATGCAAGTAATCTATCATCACACCCCGTTATCAGTGTTGCAGATTCATTGAAAACGCTAGGGTTGACACTTTACATTTAAATTTAATTCGACATGGTGTTTGAAGTTGTTAACAAAATAAACCTCTTTTCATCCGGTAATTAAAAAAGGATATATTGCTTTTCAGTCTATAATATGTCGTAACGTCATTTATGTGTCAAAACTTTAATTTATGTCGTATATGATTCGTTCTCAATATTCAGTTAAAGTCATGAATTTCCTAAATGATCACTTAGAATTTTCCCGGTTTAATACAGAGTTGATGGCGAAATTAGAAGTAACCCGAATGCGACGCGGAAATGGTTCGTGAATTTAATACCTTGTACAAATAACAGTGTAGGTATAAATTAGCTAAAATAATGTACATACATACAGTATTAATTTTCGAATAAATACTTAATTATTTCTTTTAAATCAAATTTACGGGTTTGTTCTGTTACAGATAAAAATATGATACATTTGTGCCAATGCACCATAAATTTTAAAGTAAGGTGCCTTCGGTTCTTATTAAAACATGTTGACATATACAACTATGACGATTGTTGGGATGAAGTAGTTAAAGTGTTCAGAAAATATACAACAGAATGTGAAAATGGATGGACAAAAGGGGAATTCAACTGCACGTGCAATAGGGAGACATCGAAATTAAGAAAAATGCTTATGAAAATATCACCTCAACAAATGGAACCTTTTTGGATTGAAGTAGTGAATTTGATTGAAAAGTATTTAAATTAGTTTAGTATATATATCCTTAATTAAATTGCGGTTGTAAATCCACAACATCCTTTTATTTCTCGCATAAGGGCCCTCGAGATAAACCTTATCCATCAAAGCAATTACTGGCCAGTTGTTCTTACTCACAATGTCAATCTATTTACAACATTGTCTTTTGTTGACTTGAGTGCTTAGATGGACGTCATACTTAAATCGAAATAACTATATTCTTAAAAAATATAGCGTATTTCTGTACACTAAGCATGGATAATTATCTGAAGGATAACGTAGAGTTTGAAACCCATGGGCAGACTATATTTTGTAAGGTATGTGATATAGAACTTAAACCGAAAAAGTTTATTTTGGAATCACATCTTAAAACTCGAGGTCACAATGACAAAGCCGGCAATTCTCCATCTTGCTTTGACCTGGATTTTGAAGCTGAAAATTTAGAAATTCAAGATTCCAGAGTTTTTTGTAAATCTTGTAATGTATCTTTATTTTTCTCCAAGTTCAGTGTACAAAAGCATTGTGATACATTAAAACACAGAAATATAAAGAATATGCAACCGGAATTCAATAAAGATTTGACTGAATTTTTTGTTAATTGTAATATACCCTGGAGCCAATTGGATAACCCCAAATTTAGAGAATTTATTCAAAACTGCTTGACGCATAAATATGGAAATGACATCAGCCTTCCGTGTGAGTCTACATTAAGATTAAATTACTTGCCAGTCATATATGAAGAAAAAAAAGAAAAGATAAGAATAGATTTAAAGGACTCCTACATATATTTGAGCATTGATGAGACTGAAAATCATGGAAAAAGCATCGCCAATGTCATTATAGGGAAGATGGATAACTGTGTCTCAACACCTCGAATATATGCAAGTAAAATTTTAGAAACCACAAATCATAGCACTGTGTCAGATTTAGTAGTCGAGACTCTAAAAGACCTGTGGGGTGGCAATTACGAAAATAATCTTTATAAGCTACTAATTTTAACAACGGATGCTGCCCCGTACATGATAAAGGCTGCAAAAACTCTTAAAGAGATTTTTCCAAATATGTCTCATGTTACTTGTATAGCCCACGCATTGAACAGAGTAGCTGACACGATAAGAGGTATATATCCAAATGTCAACAAATTGGTTGACAGCGTCAAAAAAGTATTTAGTAAATCGCCAAAACGACTTCAGAAACTGAAAGACATGTTTCCTTCAATTCCAAAACCTCCCCGTCCGGTCATCACAAGATGGGGTACATGGCTAGAGGCAGTTACCTATTATCAAAAATACTTTACTGAAATCAAAGACGTAATAAATGAATTCAACAGTCGAGATGCTGTTGCCATAGCAGCGGCGAAGCGAGTTTTTTGCAGTCCAAATTTAAAGCACGACATTGATTTCATAGTTGATAAATTTTGTTTCCTAACAATTGCAATAGATCAATTACAAAATTCCAAATTAACGTTAGAAGAATCTATGTGCATTGTTATTGGTGTCCAAAAAAAGTTGTCTATGTCAAACCTTCACCCCAAAGGAAAAATTGTATATACGAAGTTGAACACAGTCTTAAAAAAAAATCCCGATTTCAGTACAGTAAGAGTTATTTTAAATTTACTTAATAATGGGGAAGCTGAAATTACAAAATGCATTAACAAAAACACAGTGGAACATTATAATTACCTAAAATATTTACCAATAACATCTGTAGCTGTGGAGCGATCTTTTTCATATTTAAAATGGATATACAGTAACAGACGACAAAATTTAACGCCAGCTAATCTAGAAAAACTTTTAATAATTTATTCAGACAAGTAATGAATCACTACATAGTACATATATAAGAAAGTCACTGTAGCTGTCTGTCCGCCCCTATGTACCTATGCTTAAATCTTCAAAATGACCCAACCAATTGATGCGGCTTTTTTTTAGTAGATGGAGTGATTCGAGAAGAAGGTTTTTAAGTATAATGAATGCATAATACAGTAGAGGAACCCGTGATTTTCCCGTGCGAAACCGGGGTGGGTCGCTAGTATAATATATTAGAAGAAATAGTTTAGTTTTCTGTGTTTTTGAAAAAATAAATGTAGGTATTTTTAATGACTAATAAAATAAATTTACATTTTACCACTAATGAAAGTATACAAATGTTTTGCGTATGATATTTATTCAAGAAACAATATAATGTGATAGTAAAAAAAAATGTTTTATTTTACCTGTAAAAACATTCTTCAAGCAATAGTACACATGTTGCATTGACAATAATAATTGCATTGATAATACCTACCTATTAGGTATTTATTATTAAATAATAAATTAACAAAAGGTAAGATGATTATGTTAAAATATTTTTCTGTCAAAAATTTAAACAATATGTCACATTTACTCGACATAAATATTATGTAACAACCCTAGTACCAGATTTCAATGAATCTGCAACACTGATAACGGGGTGTGTCTATCATTATAATTGTTTAAATGGGACGTAACGTTACACTTCGTCACCTGGCTTTATCCAGTAATGATATATATATACCGGATGGGGCCTATAACAGGAGCAAAAAATTAGACTGTGGACTGTAGTCCTCAGACTAACTAACATTCGTTCAGCGACTTTTAAAAATAACTTGTGGCTTTTAATTTTAGTACACTTTAATAGTTTATTCTAAGACGCAATGTATTGCGAATATTGTTATGTTTAAAGCGTGACAAGCAACGTCAATTACAAAGATGATGTCATTAATAAGTTAGTGATTAAAAGTGTCATCGTTTGATGAGTACATTATATGATTCAATTATTTGCTCGTGGTACAGGCCCCACACGGTATAAAGAGGTCGATTAATACAAAAATGCGTATACAAATTATGATGTCTCTTCATCTTTCTCGCTTCCTGTTCTGTAATAAGGAGTGGTCCGGAAAAAAGTAGCAGCATATTATGTGGATTTTTCATTTTATTTTGTAATCATTTGCAAGCAGTTCATTTCTATAGTGATCTGTAGATACTATTTTTTACAATTAAATACACTCGTATTTAATATAAAAGGGTGAATTAGAGTTTTCGCGTTTTATATTACATCTCATGACACTTTTTGAACAGTGTCTTTTGAAGGAAATTATAAGGTATTTCTCATACACATCGTTTTTTCTAAAAGTTTGATAAGGGAATTAATACATTATTAAATTATTTTTCGTTCTATATAAAACTGTTTTTATTTGACTTCACTTTGAGGTAGTTTCATGGAATTTCTACTTTTGTATATTTGCCAGTTGTACAGAGATTTGTCTTCCATAGAAAAACCTCTGTCATAGGTTAGATTGGAGAGACTTCCTAACTACCCAAGATAAATTCCAGTTTATTGGAATAGCTTATTCGTTAGATGATGTTCTTAAAAGCATAAAAAAAGTTATGAAACTGTAACTTCATTTGTGGCATTGTAGAAAACGGCCAACAAATATTATCAAATTATACTGTTCAAAAAGTTACAAGTAAGTACATTGCAATAAAAAAGAGAATACTCAAACAATCTCATATTTATCGCTAATATTTTATTTTATACTTTTATTTTATAGTATATGAACTAAATTACAAAAAAAAATAAACTGCTTCATAATTATCAAAAAATATATACCATATAATTCACAGCTACTTTTTTACTGGACCCCTCCTTATGATTTAAGCATGAGGCGATTATCCACTAGATTAATCGACAAATAAAAAAAAATTGTACATCACGTAACAAAATAATATGTTTCAAAGATTTCGAAAAATGGAATGCGGGATTTTCATACTGAACTTTTGGCTATCTAGAGTAGTGTCAAGCTTTGAAAGTGAAGTAATAAACTAAAAATAGTTTTGTGTTTCTTTATTACAACTTAAAAACTAGTAGGTACTTAGAAAAACCTCAAAGAACCCTTCAATAATAATTATCAATTTAAATAATATTCTGTTCTCGGGAATGGATAGATTTCGAGTAAATCGTATTCTTTATTAAGGGTACCCCAAAGATAAAAATGTAATGGGGTAAGATCGGAAGAAATCGGAGGTCAAAGTATTGTTGGAGAGCCCCGACCAATCCATCGATCTGAAAACTCGCGGTCTAGATAATTCCTAACAATAAGACCGTAGTGTGGGGGTCCTCCATCATGTTGGTACCACATAGACCGTCGAGTTTCCAGATCGATGTCTTCTAGGAGAACATTCAAATCATCACGCAAAAAAAATGTATAAAGTTCCGAATTTAACCTAGCTGGAAACTCTACGGGTCCTATCAATTGGTCGCCAATAATGCCTGCCCACATGTTGACCGAAAATTGGTGCTGGTGTGAGAATTCCCAGGCTTTATGCGGATTTTCGTCCATCCAGTTATGGAAATTATGGGAATTAAAGATTCCCGTCCTTGTAAACTGAGCTTCATCAGTCCATAAAAAATTTCTACCAAAATTTGCGTTAATTCGTTGACAATACACAACCCTAGAAAACCCATCGTTCTCTATGAGCCCCTGAACCTTCCTATAGTGGAAAGGTGATACCTATTCCAACACCTACAAACAGCTTTACTGTCAATGCCGCAAATATGTAGTGCCTACGAGTCAAGTGGACAGGGTAGAATCTTCGGTGATCAGATTAAACATTCTGTTTTTTGTCTCTGCGTTCATTCTTACAGCTCGCTCGGAGTTATGCGGTCGAAACAAATTCCCAAAAGTGGTATGTTTGGGCACAGGTCGATTAGGAAACTTTTGTCGGTACTCTTCAACAGCCTTCAAGATGTTACCATTGCACAAACCATAACAGAAAATTATTTCTCCTACGTTATGAGACGTAAATGTACGTAGCGTTTTTCTGGGAGCAAATTATGTTTTTGTCGTTTGAAACAACGATATTTAGGGACCGATATACGACGTTTTCGATTTACTTAGACCTCACTTTGTGCAAAGCCTTTGTTCAATAAATGTTTAATAATTGCATTAAATTACACATAAATTTGCTCACGACGAAGCCTTGTACCGACTCCTCATGGCATTATATTTTTAAATTGCTGTTATTCTCTACAAATCGACACTTAAAGTAACTATCAAAAAATCAAAATATGGAGTTCCGTTTGAGAAAGACGCAATACAAATTTGTTTTTGACAGTAATTGAATTATTGTGTGATTTTGAAAGCTGGATAATTCAACTACCAAATTATTATCTACTTATATTTTTACTCACAAAGACAACACAGAAATTCAATCTTAAATGTAAACTTTCGTACAATGTCCGTACATTGACGACATCACTCAAAATTCTTCTTTGACTCACGTGTTTTTGAACCAACATGAAACATGGTGTACAGTGATATAGAACGCCTTACTGCTCTATTGTTTTTTCGGGTCCTTTTTTCTTTTTGTGAGTAGGTAGTTATGCCGCAACTTTTTTTTAGCACATTTGATTGGCTTGTACCAATATTTTTGGATACATCTCGTCTCGACTCGAGACTCTCGAGTAGATGGATTCTAATTATATGTGTAAGCTGTTAAGGAAATAACAGCTTACACACTTTTGATTCTAATTTTCTGTTCCGTTTTCTTGAAGGCTGATCTCGCAGTTTTCTATCATAAGTTCCACCTTGCCTTAACGTTTTAGGGTCATTTACATTGTTTTTCGACTGGTGTTGCAAGCGCCGAAGTAGATACATTGCAATTTAAAGAAAATTTGTGGAAAATTTACTCCCCAAAGCTTTTTTCTTTCGACTATATCTTGATAAAAAACAAAGTAATGTTTTTTTCAATCATAAACAGTAAAAAATGTATATTTAATATTCGCCACAGATAAAACAAAAAGATCGCGTACCAAAAAAACATTACATTAAAAATGTTGACGACAATTTTATTAGAAAACAAAATAGAATAGAAAAGAATGTAAATATTGGTTTTGCGCCATATAAACTAACTTGATGTGAACTCACGGATGAGCGGCGCCGCTTGGTGAGTGAAAATTCAATATATGTTTTCAGTTAAAATAAACTAGGGCACATACATAACATGCCTACATTCGATAGGTCTTTAAAAACAACTTTAAGGTTACTAAACACGTTTACTGATTGAGTATCGCTTAGAAAGTTCCAATAAAGTTTAACTTTTGAACCGTATACAAAAATAAAATAAAAACTATCTGGTTATTCTGTACTAGAGGTACCTACTTAATTTAAAAGTTTTTATTAAGTTATTTAACAAAATATAGTAAAATAATATTTACAACAAATGAAATACGAAGGTACGCCCTTTTATGACTTTTTCATATCGTATGAAGGTACGGAACCCTCCATTATGCGTGCCCCGACACGCACTTGGCCGGTTTTTTAAACAGGCGGCAAATCACTCTTTGTCCACGGAAATATAAAGAATCTGTTTTAATTCGTGGACGCACACTATCGTGACTTCAACTTTTGAAAGGGACATATTTAGATGGGAATGTGACAATTTGTCTTGCATTTTCCGTAATAAGGAAAAGTAACGAAAAGTCGTTCTGCGTCCTCAACAAGAGAAAAAAATAGTTTTCAGTAAACATCATCGTATTTGGTTTCATTTATAAACAACTTTAAGTATTTGTTATTTTGACAAGTAATGATACATTATACATTACATAGTGTGAATGATACTTGTAGTTTATGGGCCTCCTGCAGCATAATGAAAGGCATTAAAATATGAGTGTGGGTTTACTAGCTTCGCTCGTTTCATGTAGGTACAGTTACTTACACTGTTTTACCTACACACACATTATAAGCTATCTATGATGTGTTCAGAAACGGCATGTTACGACCGGCATTGCAGCCTCGTTGCTCTGTCACGGATTTTAGGTATATTATTGTTTAGTAATGTCGGACCGAACCTGATTACATTGCAACTGACCAGTGAAAGACAGGTCTGGTAGGTAACATTAACATTTGTTAATGTTACTAGAGCTGTCTTTATTAATTAAACTTAATTAGGTGACTACATGTTTCGACGTCAACAGAGGGGCTACCGCGAAAACCGAAATTCGCAAATTGCGGGGATCTTACTCTTTTACTCCAATGAAGGCGTAATTAGAGTGACAGAGAAAAATGCCCGCAATTGACGATTTTCGGTATTGGCGGTAGCCCTACTGTGCAGATAACAGAGAAGTCTAAATTCACACGAAAGTGCCTAATTATTCTTATTTAGGTCTGTGGGTACTTCACCATCCTATAAATAAATATTTTTTGGGGATGGGGATAATCTTACACAGATCACACAAAACTCGTATTATGGGTACTATGCGACGATTTACCTTCTTATATAGATAAATGCATACTCAGGTACCTACGAGTATATACATAGATAACATCCATTACTCAGGAACAAAATGAGCAAATATTCGTGATAAACACACAAATAAATGCCCTTACTTCGGAATTCGAACCCGGAACCTCCTGCTTCGTAGGCAGGCTCACTACCGGGCTAGGAGGCCGTTCGAACATGTTATATTAAATGATAGCCGCAATTATACTAAAATGCCACTTCTCTGCGAGTTTTTGGCATCATCCTGAAATGGAACTAGATAAGGTTGCCAAATGATATGATATTCGGATGCCAAAAGTAGCGCCTGACTCGCCTTGTTTTACCTTTCGGACCAAGCTAACTCTAAGTGTGGGAATGTCATCATAAATATTAAATTTCTCGGAAGATTTGACATTCACAATGACTCTTCCACACTTTGTTCTGTCAAAAAAGGTTACCTTAGGCGGACTAACGATCTCGTATTTTATAGTAATAGTGACAAGGTATGTTTCGCAACAAGGTCACCAAGCTTATCTACCTACACGTATTTTTAGGATTCCGTAGTCAAGGAACCCTTATAGTTACGCCATGTCCGGCTTTGCTCGGTGGTCGTTAGAGCTAAAAGCTGCAATTTGGCACAAAAAAAATGTAGGGTTACCTCCCCTATACGTAAAGTGGGGATGTAATTTTTTTCGCTTCAACCCTATTGTGTGGGGTATCGTTGGAAAGATCTTTCAAAACGAATAAGGGTTTTCAACAATCATTATTTGTTAAATTAATATTTTCGGAAATAACCGCTCGGAAAGAAAAAAATGATGTCCCCCCCCCCTCTAACTTTTATACGTTGGGTGAAAAAATACAAAAAAAACCGTAGAAATAGAACTTAACAAAGACATTAAATGAAAACAATAGCGAACATGAACATTTTTGAGTTATCGTAATAAGTCTCCCCTTCATAGTATAAAGACGTACAGCCACACTAAAAAAACCTTATTACGACATTAAATGGGTTTTTAAAGTTATTTGGCATTATTCTTATAAATAAAGTAAAATATAAGATCAAATTTCTTATTTTACTGATCTAATTGTTATTTAATATTTAAGTTTTCTGTATGAGTAATGCCGTTGACTATAATTGGGCAGTTTTAGAACGAAAAACTAAAAAAATTAAAAGTAAGCGCCAAACGTCGCTGATAATCATATTTTAATGAACAAATTACTCAAAAATTACCGCAGTTTGATAAAATATGTATTTTTATAAATACTGGAATCTAAACATTTTTCGCTATGGGTTCTTTATCTCCAGACTTACAAAGTCTCCGATTGCAAGTAACTCCTACAAATTATGCAAATTTGCATTGTTTTATTTGGTTTCCTCGCTGTCGATATGAAAAATAGAGTGAGTGAGTTTAACTCGGGTGAAAGGTCTATTTCATCCCTTGGTTAACAATGTACTAGAGTCAGATCAAGATATGTAACTGTGCAACGATTTTTATAGCAGACTTGCAAGTGTAATTTTAAACGTCTAACTTCTATGAAATTATTACGTTTTAATAACACTTGCACGTCTGTGCTATAAAAATCGCTGCAGAGTTATTGTGGTCCGACTATATTATATATACTAATAGCTCCCGTTTAGCCTTTTGTGACTTGTGACGTGACGGAAGGGTAACTACGGAACCCTATTACACTGAACATGGCCATGTCGGGCCAGTTTTATTTATTTGTATTTAATTTTCAATCATGATGTAGCGGCATCGGCAGGGTTGCTTCAGGTTCATTTTGGATGGAAGGAATTGGATTGTTAGTTTTTTAAATCCAAAAAAATATTAGCTATTTTATTGTTTTTTCTTTGGGCAAACAATAAAATAAGTAAATACTTTTTGCGGTACCTGCTAATACTTTCCAATATTAATATCCATTAAAAAATATTTTTTGTATACCTACGTATATTTATATTTTGTATAATTTCATTTAGCACACTGAGCAAAAACAAAAAGTACCCTTAAAAGCATTGAGCATAAAATCAGATAAATCCGTCTTGGTGAAGTTTTATGGTAGGTACGTACCAAAAATCGAACGTCGTATTGATTTAAAAAAGTTAAAAAACCGAAATTGCCGTAGGTATTACGATACAGCCGAATCGCGTGCGCGAAGGTCACGAGTCTATGAAGATATAGCAGCCATTTGCATTTCAAAGACAGTCCTTGAAAGGTAGCAATGCGACAGCACGGTTTTTGATGCCGAGCTACCCTACACCTGCTGTGAAGCGATCGTACGATTAAGTGATTCACAAACTAGATTTTGTTAATTTGTGACTGAGAGCAATAGTTACAATTTATGAATAAATGTAAGTTTGTAGTACGAATGTAACAGCTATCTCGTCTCGGTATCAAATTAAGATAAAGTAACTGACTAAGATTAGAGTGTGACATGACAGATTGATGTGACTGAACAGTACAGTACAGTAGAACAATAAGTTCTTCAACCACAACACGCTGTAGACTCCTTCCCGTTATCGGATTGCAAAATAAGTGGCGCACCGAACTCCAAAAATATTTTCAGGAAAGCCACCTATGCTTTTAGATTTCAGTGGTCTTAGATGTAGAAACTTGGTAGCATGATGATTTTGGTAATTCAACAACCATTTGTAGTTACCATCTGATTGAAAATCAATCAAGTCTACTTAGCTTAACTTAGTCTTGAGTTGAAATCCCGTGAAATAGTTTGGTCACGATTCCTTTTCTTGGCAATGAAAGTTTCAATTCACACACTAAACACAATTTAAGTAATGTAAATTTCAATTGATTTTTTGAATATGAATTTCGTCTTTAATGCTATTATATCCTACAGTATTTTATCCCTACCGCCATGTCCGACAGATTTTGTGTCCGCCATGTCCGAGATGTCTTGTAAATTTTGTTCATGGTAGATATCTCGTATGATCAGGCCTCCATAATGTGAACCTGCTATTATCAGAAGAGCAAAATACTTTTTCGTCCATAAAAATAACGTCATCGAAGTTTTTATTCCTATAAGTAACTGCAAACTGGAGCCGTTGATCTATAGGTATGCCTTTGGGTAAGAGCTGGCTTCCGCTCAGGCACTCGGGTTTGCAAACCTTCTTTGAGACCTCTTCTTATTGTTCTACTTGTAACATTGGATATACCAGAAAACTGGGTGTTGTAGATGAATCGTTCCTCCCGTGCCTTTTCCATTATATTATTGACTTAAACTCTCGTTGTGGCCCCCTTGGACGCCCAAATGATACATGGTTGTCGAATTTGCCTTCCTGCTGCCACCTGTCCAACCATAAATAGACTCTATTTCTCTAAATAAATAAAAAATCTTTTATTAAGTCGTCATTTGATCAGTGTCTCTTTTTCCTGGTTTCATAGAGCACGCCGATGTATGGGAACCTTGCACTTTGTGACTATGCGCTGAAACTTGGCACAATTAATTCTTAGCTGATCTTGAGTAGTTTCAGACCGGGAGCCATCGAGAGCCATCGCGCATTTAGTGGGAGGAAGAGGGGGAAGTTCGACGCTGCTGCGCTTCAATTGAAGCAACATTTCTTTAAAACTATATATTATATTAGGGCATGTGATATATCATTTTCGGATAAATTAAGGATGGGGAATCGATTTTTAGAACAAAAACAATGCACTTTCCAACAAAATGAATACTAGAAAAGACTAAAAAACTTTTTTTTAATTACCTACCGATTTTTTTTAAGGTGGTTCGCCTAGGTTACTCAAAACTTAACTCTCGCTAGATGGCACCACTTTTGCAAAATTTCAGGTTTTATTTTTTTGTGAAATGGTCATGGTATTTGTATACTTAAAAGTATGTTTCGCGCACTCTTTAAATAAATATTGAATTATTAAAATAAACATTGAATACTTCATTGTGCAAAAACCACCTTTTTAATTCGACGGAGTGTTGCTGTCACGCTTTTTCCTACTATTACTCACACATGCAAACAGTGTTTCCGTGATCCTTGTAGTAGACAATTTCACACAACGTAAGTATGTTGCAATAGCGTAACGGTATGTTCGTGGAAATACGTGCAAGAGGATTGGGGTTCAAGACTGGTGCGAGTAGGTAATTTCTTTTTGTTTATTTTAGTCTTTTTGTGTTATCTTACCTTTAAACGAGCAATTATTATATATATATATATTTATTTATATATTTGGATGATATCAGAAACGGCTCTAACGATTTCAATGAAATTTGCTATAAGGGGTTGGATCTCTTAGCTAGGTCTGATCTGTGAGAAAACGCGCATTTTTTAGTTTTTATATGTTTTCTAAGCTTTGGTCGGTCTCCCAGATATTCAATCTCTTCTTCCTCGCGTGGGGTCCGCTTGGCATCTAATCCCAGATTTGGCATGGGCACTAGTTTTTACGAAAGCGACTGCCCTGACCTTCCAACCCAGAGAGTTAACTTATTGGGATTAGTCCAGTTTCCTCACATTGTTTTCTTTCACCGAAAAATAGGTATCGGTATATAAATAGGTTTCGGTAAATAGGTATCAAATGATATTTCGTACCAAATATCATTGGTACGAGCTGGGGTTAGAACCCGCGACCTCCGGATTGCAAGTCGCACGCGCTTTCCGCTAGGCCACCACCGCTCCCCCAGATATTCAGTATTAGTTGGTATTAGGGTATGTGCGGAAAGAGAAGAGTCGTAGAATGTATGGGCTCCCCTACATTTCAAGACTCTTCTCTTTCCGCACAGACTCTATCAATAAATTACTTTATCAACGTTTTAAAAAAAAATATTCAATACCTGATTTTCACAGCTTTTAGGGTTCCGTACCCAAAGGGTAAAACGGGACCCTATTACTAAGACTCCGCTGTCCGTCCGTCCGTCCGTCTGTATGTCACGTATCTCACGAACCGTGATAGCTAGACAGTTGAAATTTTCACAGATGATGTATTTCTGTTGCCGCTATAACAACAAATACTAAAAACAGAATAAAATAAAGATTAAAGTGGGGCTCCCATACAACAAACGTGATTTTTGACCGAAGTTAAGCAACGTCGGGCGGGGTCAGTACTTGGATGGGTGACCCTTTTTTATAGATAATGGTACGGAACCCTTCGTTTGCGAGTCCGACTCGCACTTGGCCGGTTTTACCTAAAATAAAATGAAAACATTTATTTAAGTATTTTTTTTATTTTGAATTCAAGTACAAGTACATTTTTTTCATATTTGTTATCCGTAGTAGTCCCTGTACCTGAAATAAATATAATATCATGAATCATGATAGGAAAAAATCTCTGATGTAATAGGAAGAAAGATGATGCAACAATATGGATTCTAATAATGTTATAATCGAGTTATAATTTACTTACCTGGTAGTAACTGTAATTGTGTTCTTCATTCATGGACAAAAATTCCATTATTTTCAACCACAGGAAATATTATACATTTCTTTTTTATTGCAGTGAGGATGTCCTGATTGTAAAAATCAAAGAGATTAGGTAGAGTACAATTTCTAATTCTCTTTGTAAAAAATAAACGAATACGCGTAGTCATTAGCTTTTTGAAAATAAGAAAAATTAAATAAACATATAAAAAAAAACAATACGAAATTTAGGTGTAAAAAAATTACAAAAAGTTATATCCCAGCATACAATGCTGGGGATCGAACCGGGAACTTTCCGATTGAAAGCAAAAAAGCGACTGTTTGCAAAACACGCCATGATAGTTCTTAGCTAAGCTGACGAATTTCGGGTACTTATTCTCGCTTCAGTCAATTAAGTACCTGTCACACTGACTTAATATTAGAAATAGACACACAGAGCGGAACAAAAACGTCAACAAAATGTGGGTCAGAATGACATTAGCGGAAAATTTGCATTGATGATAAAAACGCTTACGTAAATTTTGAGTCAAGATAAATATTTTGTACGGAAAAGAACTTACTGTCGTAAGCATTAAGTGTCAAATTTGTAAACATTAGTACCAACACTGTTAAAACTTTTAAGTCCGATGGCACTAAACGTAACGTCACCATTGTATTTACGTCAAACAACGTCAAACGAGAATAATAAACGAATAGAGTCCCTTTGGTACATTTTAATAGGTATTACTGTACAGAAAAATCAAAGTAATAAATGAAACAAATTTAATTTGATCGGGAGTTCAAATAAAATTAATTCATGGTAACAACCCTTGTAAGTTATCATAAAACAAATTTATTTTTAATAAGTAAGCATTCGTCTTTAAATACTATTTTCCTTGAAATAAATTCAACTTATTAAATAACTGTGTATTTTAGATCTACATAATAATCTTCGCGCTTTAGTTCTTTGCAATATAGTGCACGGGGACATTTAGGTCGCTACTGGTACTGATTGGTTATGGTCTTTATCAAAAAATCCTGTGGTTGTCACTGTGTTCAGACAGGTTTAGCATTTACAGTTAGTCGATGACCTTATTGGTCGTGTATATGTCGGAAACAAGGAAATGCGCCGAACACACAAGTGCCGTTTTGCCTTTGTTTAAAACTGCGTCACCCCTATCTCTTGCTATAATAGCAGTCCACTCTGCACGTCGCATAGGTTTTCTTGGAAATCTTGAATTTAAACATAATATTATATGTTACGAATTCCATATAAAAATAAAAAAGTATTAACCTCACATCGACTCATTAGATTTTTGTTCCTACACATCCCTTCTTTGGTACTAACAAAATAATTTATTCAAAACCATGAAATTACCACCAGATTACATAAATTATGTAATGCTATCCAAAGCACTAACCGAAAGAAATACATTCCATGCTTTTTCCTTGTTTTATCATTGTTATTTTTGCATATTTTTACGACATTGTTGACAACTTCACATTTGAGCGGTCCATACAAGACTAAACGAAAAAGTAACGCGTGATCTGTTTTAACGTTACTTTTGCGGGGCCATTTTTTGCGGCTGATTGGGTATCCAGTTCTTATTCTATATCAATGACCTGTCAACAAAATTGCACTAAACATGACGGCACTCCAAATTCGCGCCGTGGTCAGCCCGGCAACGTCGGAAATAGTATGGCAACGTCGCAAATGTATCTGTACACGACATTTGTGACACACACATACGTAAAATTGATGAAAATTTAACTATGATTATTGCATGATTTCTGTATGAAACATTGTTTTCCTATTAATTTCGCGCAAACGAATATTCGAAAGTAGATAAATGCGGAAATATTTATGTACTAATAGTGTGTAGTGACTTAATGCAATGCGATTGAATTTTGTATGAAAATCGAACCACCTTAAAGTACTTATAACAGAAACCTCAAAACAAAAAGTATGGTCGTTTTCCATTTTTAGTTTTTCTTACGAGTAATGCATCATTTTGCAAGACCCGTTCCTGTCTGGCCATCAACAAACAAAAGGTAACATAGGTACATACCAAATAAAAATACGGTCGAATTGATATGATAACCTCCACCTTTTTTTTGAAGTCGGTTAATAAGTATGTACCTGATGGCCTGTTTCAACACTTCCCCTACATCAGGGCAGGCTTAAGTACTTATCATTCTCAACAAGGTGCGTGCTCTGAGGAAGCATTACTTGGGTAAAGCTTTTGCTCTTTGGATGGCACGTAGAGGACATCTACCTTCTTCTCGTGGTGCAGTTCTTGTACGAACTTATACCGTGTGTCTAAGTCATCGGTTACACGCTAATTCTGGCGTCAGTTCAGTCCATCAGTCTGGTCAGACTGACGGGAGAATTATCGTGTAACACGCGGACTGATGGACTGATGGTCTGGACTGATGAAAATTTAAATTTTTTGATAAATTTCATCGGTCCGTTTTGAATGACAGAAAACTGATAGGAGGCTGATCGTGTAACCTCTTTGTGTCATTCTCGCGTCAGTCACCGTCCATGCAACAATGGAAGAGGACGCGTTGGAAGACTCGCCGCTGCAATATAATAACTGATCGTAGCAGGCTTCTTTCATCCGATAGTCATTTTCAAAATCTTCGTCTTCCTTCCGTACTCGTATTTCATTCATTAAATTTAGATGCGTGTAATAATCTCTTCTTTGTAGCCAGCTTCTCATCCACCGTTTTCTTTTTATACGTTTTTTAACAGTAAAGCGACAATTATCATAGCACAGGCCTTTTTTTTTCTTTATAATAATATCCATATTAGACTACAAGACTAAATGACTGTTGCGTTCTGTGTCCAAACGGCGACTGTGTCGTAATTTTATCAGTCTGTTGTCAGTCGGGACTGATCGTCTAACCGTGTCCATTTTCCATCATTCTGGTATCAGTCAAAACTCGAATGAACTGATGGACTGAACTGACGCCAGAATTAGCGTGTAACCGATGTCTATGATATGCTTAGTCTTGAAATGGAACACAGGGTTTTTGACTAGCTTGATTGCACTTTGGTTGTCCACAAACAACATGGCCATTTTCAACAATATTATCTCCGGTTGTTCTCATCTTGCAAACGGCGGGTGCTTGCCGCGAGACATAATCTCGTAGCCAGGACTATTCACCTGTAGGTTACTTGTTCTCCTATACGATCTTGTGTATCGGGAAGTATTTTCCTGTGCCAGTTCTCGAAAATGGTCGTGCCACGCTCTATTGTGTCTATTTACCATCACTGACAAAGACTATTGTAACCAATAAGCCTGACTTCGTGCTGATAGATCGATCGCAGCGCCGGGCCGTGCTCTTCTACGTCACCATCCCCTATGACGAGAATCTTGTGAAAGCCGAGAAGGACAAGTCCAGTAGCTAGTAGGCTTGGCTCACTAGATAACGCTATGTAGGATGTTTATTCGACGGTCATTGTCCCGATAGTTGTTATAGTGTAGAGTCTCGACCAACACCTTGAGAAACTCTCGCTGGGTGGCTGGGTCAAAGGTCACATGCAGAAGCGGTAGTCTTCTCTCAGCGGCCATGACCGCCGGTAGATTGGGCCTTGCCCCTTGCCTCGTTGCTGGCGGCACCCTAGGCTAGGTTGTTTATAAGTATTTTATATCGTGTATACGACTATTTGTATTTTATTTTAATATTCATATTATAAAAGAACCTTACAATTTCAGGCAACAAAATCAAAAATTACCTTGAAAAATATTATTAGCGCAGTCCAGTCCATACACAATACAAATCTCCGTAGTCCATAAGCAGTAATATCTTCTTATTCTTCATTGAACACAAACGAAACAAAATATCTATTCACTGTTAAGTTTTAAGTTTAACTTAAACGAAGGGAAGAATACGTTACAAAAACCCCATCGGCCATAATATAAATGATAACCCATTTTGTGATGAGGCGCATTAGCTAGTTTTAGAATCGTTTAGCAAGAAATCGCGCTACGGATCACAATTTTTTTTTTATAGGTAATATAAAACTAAGTGCAGGTAGGTGAAATGATCAACACCGTCATAATTCGTTGGCATGCCCCATCCTTATCAAAAATACTATAAAGTCACCGCACGCTTGTCTACGTGCCGCCACATACAAAAGACTTAATTATAATTTCCTCTACTCATTCGGCTCCACCGCGCTCCTAGTTAAAAAGCATCGCATGTGGAAATAGGATTTTTTATGTCACACGTCACACTAAATACTAAACTTTTACTTCATTATTTTTGTTTATAAGTTAGGACCATACATCGGGGTTTTCGGTGCGGGAATGTTTTACACTAGCCAAATAACAGGTAAAAACTGTAAAAAACGATACTATTAATTTAACATTTCTAATCACATTTGGACCTTACTACCTACGTTTAATTCATAGTTTGGTAATTATTTTACAATAAACAAAGTTATAAATACACAAAATCATTCCCGCACCGAAAATCCCGATGTATGGTTAGGACCACTGTCCACGTAGTCTTCATTTGACGAATGGTTTACATGCGAACCGCCAATGATAATATATGTATTTTTAATTATTATAACGGGTAGGAGCTTCCAAAATATAATGTCCATTTTTTATTCGCTCCAAATTCATTATTATGTATAATACTTAATTAGAAAAAAAAAGGGAACAAAGGGGCACGGTTAATACGTACAGTCAGTTGGTGAGAAGGTTAACCTCCTCTGCAAATATTTTTTTATGCAGTCGGGTCAGTTAGCTGTAGTAGTCTGTAGCTTAATGTAGATACATCAAATTAATCAAATACTTATTCTAAAAATGCTCCTGGCTACGACACACTTTTCTGTTCAATAACATAAAGTTTATCCCCGAAAAAAAAGGTCTTATTAATTTTCACAAAATCTTACAGAAATGATTAAAACCAACTGTTTTATTACAAATGTATTAGAAATTAAGTAAACAAATGCTTACGCATGTTTTCAGTATTATTAGACTTTATTTATACAGAAATCTCGTGATTTCCTTTTGATACCTGCCATAAGATTTTGTACATCCGAATCCGTTATTAATTTTGAAGCGTTATTCCATTTCCGCTTGAAGTTTTCAACTGATGTGGCGCTAGTTTTAAGATTTAAGAGCTTCTGCTTCATACGAGCTCAATATTTTTAATGGGTTGTAATTCCGGACAGTTACGAGGATTATTCAGGTGTTTTTCCAAAAATTCAATATTGTTGGCTTTGTACCGTTCTCGTTCTATCGCTTTCTTTGAATAATGGCACGTAGCCAAATCAGGCATAAACAAATCGGGAGTCTGTGGCGTTTTATGAACGGCAACAACCGTTTTTTTTAAACACTCATTAAGGTTATATATCGCGATTTATTGAAGAAGTTAATTGACTACCAATATTTGGCAGCATCAAAGTTATTCAGGAAGGCTTGCCCCATAAATTGAAACTTCTCTGATTATTTTTTTTCATTTCACAGAAAATCAGACCAAACAGAAAGTAAGCCTTTATTAGCAATAACTTGCCGTCGAATGCCAGCCCCTCTTCCCTCTCGTTCTTGTCTCTTTAGGCTATTCGGCAGATAAAGATCCCACAAGATCAATTGTCTTCGCATTTACTTTTTGTACTACATAGCTGGACAACATGAGGCCTGAGATCTGCTGAGTAATACTCTTGAAAAATTTTGGAGTTCTTTGGCCGAATCGTGTGTACAAGCGCAGCACCATCAAAGATTATTCCATCAAATTTAATGGGTACGTTTTCTGTTTGTATTAGAGATTCTAGTTTCTCAGCTAGATCAGCCTTAAGGCTAAGAGTATGCTGAGACGCAATACCGACAATAAAGTGAAGGGTAGGTAGACAATTGTGGTGGGTCGAACTGGGCGTTTTAGGAGGCATATAAAATATTAGTGTGATACCTACTAATGGTCTGATTGAGTTGGAAATCGTACGAGTACAAAACGAGGGTCAATTAATGGACAAAGTTCGCCCACTTTGATTTTACAGTTACATTTACATTTTACAGTTACGTCGATTTACAGTACTTGATGTTCTTTTTTACATCGAGGTAGTAAGTAGGAAGTACCTAAGCTTCCTTAAAAAGTGCATATTAAAATGTCGTACCTGTTACCTGGCACTAACTGCAGAACGTCATGGCCGGCGGGGGTGCGCGTGGTCCACCACTTCACATACTTTCGCAGAATGCCTGCGGAAGACATTACATTACGTAAAATATCTGATTATGGCGTTATTCATAAATCTAACGAGCCTTTGACAATCTTTTGTCCCTATGGGCCGGTATAGACGGACTGCAACCCGACCACAACTTGTATGGGAACTGTACGCCGACTGTTGCAGTTGGCGAGCAATTCCCATACAAATTGCAGTCCAGTTGCAGTCCGTCTGTACCGGCCCTATATGTCAATTTATCGGATATGGTATATAAACCTAGTATAAAAGCATTTGAGAAACTGAGCGACGTAGATTGAGATCATGCCAGTCTGCGCATAATCTGTAAAATTCCGAATTACCTATAGTTCCAGTTCTAGTTATGGTTTTGGAATGCAACAAATATTTCAAAAGTAAAGATGTAATATTATAATAATTCCTACCGAACCTTCTCGTGTAAAGCAAAACAGCGCCATCTGTTGTATATGTCGTCTATTGTGTAAAGTAAACTAAGTGGCCGATGGCCAAATACATATATTAAAGTAGACTGCACTTTCGACTCCAAAAACGTGGCTAGCAAAATAGCTCAAGGGAGACCTTAGTCCCTTTCTTTCCGACAATGCAGTGGCAATAGGGAATATTAGGCAAAGCTCTGCGTAGGTGGCACCTTTGTGGCACATACAGTAAACAAACCACATTGACACATGGCCTACCGCGAAACAAGAAAATCGAAATTGCGTTACCTAATCTCTCTATCACTCTTGCATATTCGAGCGATAAAGAGGCAGATAACTATATTTCGATTTTCGCGTTTACCGGTAGGCCCTTGTTAACAAACCGCCTTGATGCATCAATGTCATATTTTATTGTCTGTGAAAACTTGTCAAAAAACAGTTTAAGGCACAGTATGTATAAGTTAGTCTATGAATTTACTGAGTCGGTAGTGCTGCACTCTGGCGGCAGAACATTGCAGTAATATCTCCTATTAAAGCCTGGCAAGTTCCTTTTTGCCCTTGGCCACGTTGCGGATTTTCAATGGAACTAATTTATTTCAATGGCAATGATTTCTTTTGACAACAGACGTTGGAAGTCATTGAATGTCACCGATGTAAACATATCGAAAATAATTGTATATATTTCAAGATAATAATCGATTTTGAAATCAAAATGCCCAAAAAAATTCACCCCGATGCAAAAATAATAATTTTAAACACATTTAAATACTTGCGGCAGAAAAAGGACGAAGGATTCAACAGCATTCCATTAAACAATGTTTTGAAATTAGTTGCTGACATGACGGGTACTGATATTCATAGTGCGGTTGTAATGAACTGGTTAGTTTATTGGTACTAAATATGTATATTAATTATTAAATTATTATTTTTTTCTCATTCAAGGCGTCTGTAGTACTACAATCAAAAATATGCACAAAAAGAATGAGACTTTGCCGCCATTGCCACCGATACCAAAAAAAAGAATACAAATAGACGACTTCGACAAATGTGCCATTAGGCACAAAATTCATGAATTCTATGCTGTGCGAAAGCAAGTACCAACTCTCAAAACTCTGCTTACCGAATTAAAAAAAGATATAGGTTTTACCGGTAGTAGGGAGTATTTGCGATTGCTATTGCACAGTATGGGGTTCAAATATAAAAAGTGCAGAAACCAACGGTCCATATTGAAGGAGCGTTCGGATATTGTAGTTTGGCGGGAAAGTTATTTAGACGAAATAAAAGAAGCGAGGGACAAAAATATGCCTCTTGTTTATTTAGATGAGACTTACATCCATACTTCTCTTAACCATGCAAAATGTTGGCAGAGTGAAAATGAACCCGGTGTGTCGAAATTCGTTTCAACCGGCAAACGATATATTATCGTTCATGCTGGTGGACCATCGGGATTTGTTCCTAATGCACTCTTAATATATAATGATAAAGAAAAAAAAGCCGATTATCATGACTCCATGAACAGAAACAATTTTAAGAAATGGGTTTTGCAGAAATTAATTCCCAATCTCAGTGAACCCACGTGTGTTATAATGGATAATGCCCGGTACCATTCTTTCCAAATTAAGAAAGCTCCAACATCAAACGATAGAAAACACATCATTGCTGAGTGGCTGCGTTTAAATAACATCTCATTTCCACAAAACGCATCTAAAGATAAATTGGTCACAATTTTGAGACGTCATAAACCGGAACCAGTATACGAAATAGATACGATTCTCTCAAATCATGGTCACAAAGTGATAAGGTTACCGCCCTATCAGTGTGATTTAAATCCTATTGAGATGATTTGGGGCATCGTGAAGGCAAAAGTGGCAACTAAAAATGTTTCCATCACAAATGATGCCTTCCTAAAGCTCGTTGAAGATAGTTTTCAGGTATTTACATTTACAAATGTTTAGAATTTTATTGAATAGTTAAAAATATAACTAACTTAACACTTTGTTATTATTTAGGAAGTCCCTATAGAAAATTGGAGAAAATGCTGCGACCACGTAAAAAAAATAGAAGACGGATATAGTACAAAAGGTCCTATAATCGAATCACAGACAGAAAGATTTATAATCGAGGTTGGTGGTCCCGAAAGTGACTCATCAACTGATGAATCAAATGAAGATTCATCGGAGCCAGAATCTGATAAATATATGGATGTCGAATATTTAGAATCAGATTTTAACGGATAGGTTAGTTCATATTTAATTATCAATTAAACATGCTCTTTCGATTACCTGAAAACATAGTTTCACAATCTACAATTACATAGGTATTTGTATATCTCACTCGCTCTTGCACGATGCCAATACACACTGTCCCGACTATTCGTGACGTAGACGTAGTATTGCTATATGTAAGCTGTTTGTAGCGACACTATATCAGGGTCAAAAAGGAACTTGCCAGGCTTTAAATGAATGTTTAGTTTAATGTTGTTGTAGAATGCTACTATTTTTATTAATATTAATGTCATTATTATACCGTGATTATACCTAAGAATATTAAGAAGCAATAAGTGGGAGTTAAAAACATTAAAATGTAACATACAGGGTGATTCAAGAGACGTTAGCAGGACTAACACTGCGTATTTCGTCAATTATAAGCAACTGTTTCGTATCAGTATTAGCATAAAGTAATAAGTAAAGAAAGAGAAGGAACTCCATAGTCACACTCACATGTTTGACTAACCAAAGCATAGATGGCATTACTATACACTCAAGAAAAATAATATTGATGAATTCGCCACATTGTTTCACTTAAATAACCCAATTCGTAATATTTATAAATATGAAACTCAACCGTACAAAATTATCACTTTATAACACCTAAAATTGAAAAATCATTTAAGGCAATTTTTACGAGTCGGCTACTTGAATCGGCTCGAATTGATGGAACCTTTTTTTGTAAGTTAAATGACTAAATAACGAACGTCGTATTCCGGTAGATGGCGCGTGCGCAAGGTGCACACCAGTGCGTGCCAGTGTATGCTAAACAAAGTTGCCATATTGACGAAAAAAAAGAGAAACCTAAAATTTATATACAGGAACGGATTCCGATTAAAAATAAATATTGCCAAAAAAAACTACATTTTTATACTTCAAACTTCTTTTTTACAGTTTCCAAAACACATACAACATACAATAAATGACTTGACACCGTTTATCCACGCTTGAAAATCACAACGGCGACAATTAATTTTATGTGGATGGGATTGTTTAAATTTCTCAGCTTATGTTGCCTACATTACAAATTTCAAATCTGGAAAGTCTATTTGAACATTTCATTAGGTACTAGAGCCTGTGTGCAAAGAGAAGAGTCGTAGGGCTTTCGCATAGACTCTGCATAATTGATGAATTATAGTTATTTAAATCAACCATTACAGTATTTTGAACAAATTATTTAGCTCTACTCATTAATTATACAAAACTAGACTAGAACATGAACTAGACTATAGGAATATTTTTATTTATTTTTTGTTTCATTGAAATGGCAAAACTGACACTACACTAACTCGAATAATGAGTACACAATACAATGCAACGACAGGATGCGACGTTGTCTAGTCAGTGGTTTGGCGGTCATTGCGATTTGGCAATGCCGCGTGGTTCAGATACACACAAATTTATTATCAAGATTGTGTTCGCATAACGTTTCGTTTCAAATTCTTATTATGACCACGGTAAAATAAATTAAGTATATCTTAGCTAATATAAATAATAACAACGTATTAATGTATTTATAATAAAATCTTCTACAAAAAATATGCTTAGTTTTTAGGCTGTTGCTAGAATGGACGCATGTATTTAAATTACAAATTATGTTCACTAGGGAGCCAACTGCGTAAATAGAAACTGTACCAAGTACGGGTTGTAATTCTATTAAAACAGTACCCTACTTCGGGGTGTTGTTATAATGCTGCTTCTTAAAAAACGACTGGAAATTTTAGGCATGTATTTTAAAACTCAAACATTATAGTAGATTTATATTTAAAAAGTATTTTTGGACATTATTTTTTTATTTGATCCATTAACATGTGCAATTAAGAAGCAGAAACAATAATGACATGACAGATATATTTAGGGAGACTAAAAAAATCAATGACAACACTAAATATAAACTGTCAGAGGGCCTACCGCGAACCACGTTCGACGTGTTGCCTCTCTGTCGCTGTAAATTCGTACTTAAGTGTGACAGGGAGGCAACATGTCGTACGTGGGTCGCGGTAGGCCCTCAGGACAGGAACATGGCGTCGACGGCCGCCTACCGCGTAGCGTCTGTTTATAACATCATTATGAACTTTTTTAATTTCATGTGTTAAATTTAGTTCGGTTCGGTATTTGATATTATTCGAAATGTAGTTCACAATAGGTACTGAATTCCTGTGGATTCCTGAAGTACCATCAGAATTAAACTAAAGCAGGTCAAACAAACCTGAGGAGAGGGTGTCAACGGTTTGCCAATCAATGATGAATATTGCCTTCAAATGGATTAATAATATGCATCAGGTAAGTTTATTAAAGGTTATTTAATGTAAACTACTGAAACATTTTAACATATTCAACGCTCTATACATATAACTTTTTATTTTAACCTCTTGTCAATCCCGAACTAACGACCGTGAACACGGAACTAGGTATGTAAACTTGAGTGGAGCTTTGACATTATTTACCAATTATTTACTGTCGAAAATAATGAAGCAAATCACTCATGGCTGGTTTTACTTTAGTGAACGGAATTTATTGGTTATGTAATCTATTGGTTGCTCAGTTATTGGTAATAAAAGTATAATTATTCTGTAACTATAAGTTTTCCAGTTCTTAATTTCAAACCATGTAAGATAATCCTCAGTAACATTTTACTGAATCTATGTAAGTTGTTAATATAATCTAGTTTTACCAACAGAAAGGTCTTAATGTTAGGTTGTTTTAATTTTTTTGAAAAGTAACAATTTTAGAAAATACAGATGTAGTTATAAACACTCAAGTTATGGACTTTATTTTGAAAAAATAATGATTTTTATGATGAATGCTTGCTTTCCCTGCAAAAATGTAGTAAAAATCAGGGACCGTTACCGGTATCCGGTATAACTAATAATAAAATATCACATAGCATTCACAGTATTTTTTTTATAGTTTAGAATAGTATTTAGGTAAGGATAGTGATTGATAAGATAGCTAAATTAAATGCAAAAATATAGTGAATAGCATCAGGAATCAAAAATATACATAAACAACCGTGATACTGAAATTGAATACCCATTAATTTGTATGAAAAATATACTGGTATTCGGTCCCTGGTCAGAATTGTATCTTTAAGATGTTTTTGTATGCAACAAATTATTTTTTTGATTTCAGGTGCTCCCATTCTAGCTCCTATCACCCGAAAAGCGAACGATCGGAAATATGTTTTAAATTTAGAAGGAGAAACATGTCGTTAAACATCATACGCCTGCTAACCAATGGATAGAGTTACTACTGGTCAATGTATTATATCTGACTGAGCCGGAACGAGGCCAAGATGGATGCTCAAGACAGAAAAGCGTGGAAGGATGTTGTGGAGGCCCTACACACCTCCGGGTTGCCATTGAACAATCAACAACAACAATGTATTATATCTGAAAAAATGAAGTGACAAAGTATTATTTATATGGAATAAGAGGAGAAACATGAAATTGTCAATTCCTGCTTCAATGGATGCAGTTCGATGCAATGAAGAATTTTTAATTAGTTATTAATACCCATTAATAAATTTTATCCTTATTTCAATCCATGCTTTATTTTTGTCTACCCACCTTCATTATATTTGCTGAATTGCCACAACTGTGTTCTGTGTTCAATGTTAGTTGACAACAGGATCCTATTTGCTGTAACTATAATTTGTAATATGTGGCTTTCCATCACAGAAGGGTCCTTATGGTTCAAGTACAATAAGGTCCTTTCCATCTGAAATTCCAACTGAAATTCTGATAAAAAGGTCCTTATTGTACATGAACCATAAGGACCCTTCTCTGTTGGAAAGCTTCATATTTATACTCTGGTACACCAACATTGTCAATAGAAAAAGGTAGCAAATTTTAAAAATGTAGGCGTTTATTTACTGACAAGGGGGTTGTGTTTGTAGTTTAAAAAGTATTAATTGTAATTTAAAATTTTAATTTCTTGTAAGTGTGTTGGCGTAGGCTGTAAAAATATGAAATAAACAGAATAAGCCTAAATAAAGTTATACATGAAAAGCCATAGCGTTACGAGTAGGTATTCTAGTTTCTGACGTTAGCACCAAGAGGGGAGTTAAAAATTTTAAGTCAACGCATTCAAAACATAAGTTAGGTTGTGTCAAATATTTCATACAAAACCCAACTAAAGTAAGGGAGTTTTTTTCGAAACTAAAGTGAAGGAAAATGAGGTTGGTGTCCAGGGGACAACTGCAATTTTAAGTTTGTATCTCAATGATAGGTAAATATCTAGATTCTATTTATAATAAGTATTATTCGTTGCATCACTAAGAAAAATCTATAAATCAGGAACAACTAACATTAACTATTTGAGAGAAACATATTACATACCTATCGGTAAGTATATTCTAGGTCCAAGGACTTCTTGTTTTGATATGATATATGAGCACAAATTAACATAAGATTATTATTGCTTTCATTTCGGGAAAACATACTTTCGAGTATTGTAGGTATGTCTTTTGTATCTCATTGAGATACAAAATGCAATGTATAGTGGCAGATACCATGGTATAGTGGCAGATACCATGGTATCTGCCACTATACATTACACTGTAGAACAAACACTCTCACATAATAAATACATGGCGTTAAATACAAAGATATTTTTACTAATTATGTTTTTACATATAGGATGTTTTTGATTTTTTTATAATTTTTAATATGTAGGGGTTTCTTCAGAGACATTTATGGATGTAACAATGTTTACTTCATGAATTGTATGATACATTAAAAAAAAATATTTTTGATGAAAATTTTTCGGATAATGTAAAATAAAATAAAAAAAGTGCCACCGGAGCTGGGTCTCGAACCCGAGTACTCAGAATTGCAAGTCAAATACTCAAACCTCTCGACCAAAACTGAAGTGGCGCAGACGTCAAAATATTAAATCAATTCTTAGATATGGTTACTTGACGGTGTAATTCATTGCTACCTCACTAGATGTCACTATTATTTATTGATAACAACGCCATCTAAAAATAACGCGAAGACATTCGAGGTACCGGCGAAGATAACGCGATTTACGTAAGCCGTGTAGCAATGTACTGAGTTACTTTTCTTCGTTACTTCTTTATTCTATGGTATTAGTGAGGTTAACGTTAATTTTCTAGTCGTGTTGAAAAAAAAGTAATTAATTTATTTAGGACATGCATGGTCACCCTAAAATTAGAATACTAAACTACCGATATTCTGTCAAATTCAATGTCATCACTGTCATCACGGTCTGGTTACTTTTGAAAACTCGTATCTCACTCAAGTTTGACAGTTTATTTTCTTCGTAATCAAAATGCTGTCATTACGGTTAAAGAGGTTTTATGTTTATTAATTAGGTCCGGTAGGGTGACCATGATTGTAGAGAATTAAATTTGCCCTCACCAAAAAGTTAAAAAATAGTAAAAAGTGTGGTTGTTTCACCTAAATACGACGGTGATCGATCAATTATCAGTTACTGAGTGTACAGGACTAGTCCTGCTCACATCTCATGAATCACCCTGTATAGATAGTAAATACATTATTTTTTCATTACTTACAAATGATTAACAACAAAAGAAGCTTAATTTTTCCTGTATTTCAACATTTAGAAAGGGACTATTATTATTGATAAACTAGCACGGTAAAAGCTATAAAAATTACATTTATTTTAATAAATATGGTAGCAGAAGTCTTCCTCGAGCTATCTCTTTTAGCTATCTCTTTTTTGGAGGCGAGAGGGCAGTTGTGACCGTCATATTGAAACAAATGATCGCTTAACATTTGTTTAAAGCATGAAATTAATGCAATCTGAAATTATTTACCGATGATATGAAATCTTATAAGTATGTTTTTCCCATCACGGAACAATGGTGTTCCGGACCTTTGAGAGGCGTGCGCGGAGCCAAAGCCAACACGTAGATTCCCTTTTGACATTTTAACGAAATGTATGGGGTAGGTACAGTCACACCTCGGACACTGGCGATCAAATGTATGAAACAAATTCGTTCCTACGCACACAGTCTAAGCTTGTGTGAGTGAGATAAGACGTGCTAGGGTTCCCGCCATTTTGTTGTCAAGTTCGATGACCTCAATGACTCAAAACTCATTGCGCGTATTAGGAAGAAATAAGAATCGTATTATGCTGTAAGGTGGATATCTAAGCTCGATTTATACAATAGTTTCCTATTTTGAATCAGTTTAAACGAAGTAACAAAATTTTTAAAAGGAAATTCAGGCCACAAAAATATTACGTAAGTTGAAAACATGATTTTTTGTTCATATAGATATTTTGTTGTTTTCAGTGTGATCTGATAGGTTTTGTAAATATTTGTTTAATATTTGAATATTTTACGTGGCCTCCGCTCTGCGCACCGCGTCGTCGCGTCCTTGCCAGCCGGTAACTGTGAGGTAACCGAGAGCGGGTGGGCGGCACTTTCAACGGGAGGCAGGGAGTGTCCATACTGTACGTTAGTACTATTTGACCGAAGCGTAGTTCGCTACCTTTCGCGTAGACCTTCGGGTCTACGTTTTGACTCGGGCATTTTGCTTTCGTATGTCCGTCCGGCTGCCGTCCGGATGTTCTCCTCTACAGGTCACAATTCTCAACCGATCCTCGTGAAATTTTGTGACCAGATTCTATGATTAAATAATTTTTTATGTCAATCCAGTTTATGGAATTTTTAAAAATGGCGGAGTCGTGATACCTCGCGCCTAAACAAATAGTCGTATCAATATCATAAGTTTTTTTCTTTTTGAGATATGTTTATAGATTAAATGGCCAAAAATTCAGAAAATTTATTTCTCTGGTTTCGGAGGTATTGAGATATTTAATTTTAACTTGAGAATGACTAGCCAAATTTCGTCAGCTTATCTAAGAACTATTTGACTCAGTTTGTAAACGTTCGCTTTTTTTGTTTGCACAGAGAGTCTGGGTTCGATCCCCAGTATTTGTAGTATGCTGGGATATAAGTTTCTTTTATTTTTTTTACACTTTAATTTCGTATTGTTTTTTTTTAATTTACTATATTTAAAGCTCTTAGCACCATGTAATTTAAAGCTCTGCTCGCGAGGTCTACAGCTCACAGAGCCACTAGTTATTATACTGTGGTACAGTCAAGTGTAAAAATATGGGTGTAGACAAAAGACAACTTATTCAAAAATATGCCCCATAGCTCTTAACTCGCTGACATAAGAGCAATGGGACATATTTTTGAGATCATAACGTCGGTGTGTAAAGTCTCGACTGCTCGAGTAATCAACTAAAAGCTAACGCTTAGGGTTGAGGTCGTGCTAACTAGTTCAACCTCGACTCAGTTGATACACAACTATTAATAGTCAATAACAGAGACAAGTCATTAAAGAAAACTAATACGAATAGTGTCCGCGTTGTTGCTGATCTTATGGCGCCATTTATTATGTTTGCATTTTAGCTGTGTGCGCACAACTGTTGGATCACTGTGCTCTTTATAACTTCAAAGCTTACCCTAGTTTAAGCTGGCAGGGAGGGCCAAGCAAATAAGTTGGGCAATCAAAATACATATAGCAATGTTTGTAGCTGTGAAGTATCTTCTACTACTTTCTTATTCCTAGAGCCAAATATATACAGGTGGTGAATGATATGTTTTCTAAGACTTCGTAAATATTATGTTCTATATCTGGTAGTAGAGGTGAAACTATAGTATGAGAACTTCACAGGTCCACTAGGGCTATCTTAGTAGTTTTTACTCTTTTGAATTTATAAGTATGAGTGTGGCTGTATTAAGGATGACTCACGCTAGACCGGGCCGTGGCCGGACTGGGGCGGGCCGGAGCGAGCCGACACAGGGGCTGTCAGGAGCGCCACCGTGACCGGGCCGTTCCGGGGCCGGGGCGTCAGGGCCACCCGACACTAGTTGTTTATTACATTAACAGTAGGGCTGTCCGAGCAATGTCCGAGCCTCTAGTGTTTGTAGGAACTCGAGTCCTTTGAGTCTGAATTTGAATAACATCTCGTTTTTACAAGACTCTGCGCTTAAAAAACTTCTAAGTCTTTTAAGTCCCGAGTCGAGTCCTATGTTGAGTCTTTTTTTAGGAGCAACTCTAAAGGACTCGAGCCTCCAAATAAAGACTCCGTGAATCATTTTATAGGTTTTTCCTAAAAAACAGTAGGTATAAAAATTAGGCGTTATTGTATGATTTATGTCAGTCAGCTGCAGAGAGAGGTGACCCTCCATGCATAGAAATTTGTTTGTGTGTGCACCTCTCTTTGCAGCTGACTACACCATAAATTATACATAAAGATAACGCATTTCGAAATTATTTGAAAATAAACCGAGAGCTCTGAAAAGTACTAAAGTCTCTACAAGTTGAAAAGAACTCGAGTTTAAACTTAGTTAAGTATAAGAGTCTGAAAAACTGAGTAGAGTCTTGAAGCAGTAGACTCAAAGGACTCGTCGAGTCATACCCAACACTAGAGCCGACCGGGCTGTCCGAGCTGTCTGTTCATGACAATCATGACAAATGTGACAAATGTCAACTTTCATTAAAGAATACCATTATTAGAATATTTTCTGAAAATCATTCAATAAAATGGAAAGAAATGATAGAGTAAAGATTTTGGCTCTGGCAGCGGTAATGGCGGAGAGGAGGCTGCTGCGTGCTCTTCCGGACAATGGGGCGAAAAAGCAGAATTCTCGACTTTATGTAAATTGCTTTGGACCTACGACGACAAATTTTTTGATTATTTTCATATGACCCAAGACTCTTTCGAAGCAGTTCACGACATGATTAAACACCGTTTGGTCAAACAAACAACAAGATTTCAGGAACCAATATCCAGCAAACACCGTCTGGCTCTCTGCTTAAGGTAAGATATGGAAATACAAATACGTAATATGCCGAACCATATATTAAGCTATTAAGAGGAAAGGAGATGAATATAGTCCCCATTTTCCTGTCTAGATTATTATAGAATATAACTACACCTTATAAAACAAAGTCCCCCGCCGCGTCTGTCTGTTTGTATGTTCGCGATAAACTCAAAAACTACTGAACGGATTTTCATGAGGTTTTCACCTATCAACAGTGATTCTTGAGGAAGGTTTAGGTGTATAATTTCCTAACCCGCGCTAAGCCGGGGCGGGTCGCTAGTAATAAATAAAATTAGATGTTTATTAACTATAGCTAACTTCCTTCGTTCTACATCTAATGTTATAAACATAAATTCCATAATATTAATAACCAAAGAGGAAAATGGGAACTAGGTTTGTTTTTTATTTATTTATATAATTGGGGGCATCAACCGCAATACAAAAAGTACATAATAGCACAATGAACAAAAAACAAAGCCAATAACAGATGTCCACAATAATGTGTGTATAGAAACTACTATTTAGAGGTAAGTATCTTTGGATTCAATTCGTTAGAGAGATTGACTCGGTAAATAGAGCTTCTTAGCGATAAGAGCGCCTGTTGTTTACCACTACTTGTTGTTGTTTTTAGGGTTCCGTACCCAAAGGGTAGGTAAAAACGGGACCCTATTACTAAGATTCCACTGTCCGTCTGTCTGCCCGTCCGCCTGTCTGGCTGTATCTCATGAAACTTGATAGCTAGATTGTTGAAATATTCACAGATTATGTATGGGGCGAGAGGGCTTGGGCTATAGTCCCCACACTAGCCTAATGCGGATTGGGGACTTCACATACACCTTTGAATTTCTTCGCAGATGTATGCAGGTTTCCTCACGATGTTTTCCATCGCCGAAAAGCTAGTGGTAAATATCAAATGATATTTCGTACATAAGGTCCGGTCCGGACGGCCGTCCGATTTTTTATTCTGTATTATTTACTTCTGTTAAAGTGGGCATTTGTGTTGTATTTTAAGTATGCGTAGAAAATCGTTCTTGAGATACCATAGGTAGAATAATAAGTATGTACATTATAATTTCTGTATTTCCATTTACCTGAGATTCACAATGCTCTTACATTTTTCCAAGATAGTTCTAAATAATATCTTCAAGATCATCCGAAAAGAAAAAGGAGGTAAATAATTACACGCATTAACTTTGGTACTTCTATTTGCAGGTTTTTGACAACGGGAGATTCGTTCAAAACCATCTCTCTCAATTTTAGGATGACACATTCTACTGTTTGTAATATCGTCAGAGAAACATTGTCGATTGCATGTTGGCAGACATGGGCGCCGGCAGCGGGGTGCAAGGGGGTGCACACTTGCACCCCCCTGTCAGGAAAGAAAATACATAGAAAAAAAATTACCCGACTACACCAGCATTATTAAGTTACTGTTTCAATAAAAAAAGCCTAGGTTGCTGTCCAAATTTATTCATCACCTTGTCAAGGAATTCAATATCCTCCTCTACTCTGTTCTTGAGAACACTAAGTATATTTCCTAATCCTAATGTCATAAGCTGGGTCAATTCTCGATTGAGCATTTTTTGGTGTTCTAAGGCTAAAATTCCAAGTACATACGAACAGTATTCACGTGATGGCTCAGTAAAATCATAACTTTGGACTTAGGTAGGTAATGTATTGTCAAAAATGTAATACCTTTATAAAGAGTATTGCTTAGCTTAGAGATCTGATTTTATTATTTATAAAAAATAATGCGTTATTTATTAAAATTAGGAAAGCGTTTATGTATTTGGCAGAGGTAATGCCACAGCCCACCGAAGAGATGTGGAAAAACATCGCTGACGAGTTTGAGAGGCTGCGGCATTTTCCAAATTGCGTCGGAGCATTAGACGGAAAACATTTTTGCATTGAAGCGCCTGCTAATAGTGGTTCAGTATATTACAATTACAAAAAATGCTTTTCTATAGTACTCTTGGCTTTAGTTGATGCAAATTATAAATTTATATACGTGGATGTAGGATCCTACGGACGTAACAGTGATGGCAGTGTTTTTGCGAACAGTGCTTTGGGACAGCGATTAAATAATAACACATTCAATATACCTCCTGGTCGATTGTTACCCAATTCCGACATTACAACGCCTTTTGTCATGGTTGGTGATGAAGCATTCCCATTAAAAAGTTACTTGATGCGGCCTTATCCAGGACACCAAGCAAATGAAAGAGAGCCGGAAACTTACTTCAATTTCAAATTGTCACTTGCTCGACGGTTAGGGGAAAACGCTTTCGGACTATTAACACAAAAGTTTCGTATCTTTTCTCGTAGACTGAAATCATTGCCACAAAATACTGATTTCATAATATTGAGTACTTGTGTTTTGCATAACTTTTTGCGAGATCGAAATGATATGGCTTATGTAACACTGACACATACACGCGACCTCCCAGAGCAACCGAACTTTGAAGAATTACCGGGCCCAATTGATAATGATATGAATGACGGATTTGCTGTTCGAGAAATATTTAAGAATTACTTTGAGGCACAGCGACAACACGCGCAATAGAAAATTATATGACAAAATGCCTCATCCAAAATTCTAAATTTTAAAATTTAAACTTTATAATTCGAAATTCGGAATTCGAAACTCGAAACTCGAAAATTCAAAACTCAAAACCCAAAATTCGAAATTTAAAATTCAAAATTGAAATATGAAAATTCAAAATTAAATATCTAAATTCAAAATTCTACGTTGAACATTCTAAATTCTACGTTAAAGATTCTAAATTTGAGATGCGCCGAATTAGCAAATTTAGTCATAAATAAAACCAAAATATTACTTTGCTAATCCGCGAAAAGATAACGTGCTAGTCAATCAGTGCTAACCCGTTATAGTAGGAGATCCCCCATACATCGGACCTTCACCAATCTGTCTGACGGATAAAACTATGAAAATATGAAAGAAAATATGTTCCTGAACATAAAAAATAGGGTTACCTAAAGAAATCCGGTCAAGGCTATTTTTAATAAATTTTTGAAAAAAAATTTTTTTCTTCAAATTTCACCGATTTGTCTGACAAACGAAATAAGTTCCAATGGAAAGTATAGAACTTGTACAACATAAATCAACTAGGTTGCCTATCTTTTTCCGGTCACTATTATGTGGTTGCCATGTTTAAACAGGTGCGTTTTTATCGATAATTGCACTCATCTGTCTGACGCTTGAATTATACATCAAAATGTTGGTAATTTTATTGCGAATACAGTGGCATAGGGTTGCCTGCGAAAATCCGGTCACAAATAAGGGTTGCCAGGCTTTTAAGTAAAATAAAAAGGGAAGACTTTTACCGATAACTCATAAACGGCGGTGAAGGTCGACCATAGAAACGGGATCGTGGTATCTTAGACCATTATACTTACTTACGTATGTTTTACATGCAATTGATGCAATTAATGATTCCACCCTCCCACCGCAAAAATAAATAAATACATTCAGTTACGATTAAGATTCTAATACCTAGATCTTATAATATGTTGTGGACTCTTTTCTTATGCCTTTTTACTTATATACATTTTACGACTTTTAAATAATTGACGCTGTCATGTTTTTCCATTTGTTGCCCGTGGTCCTACTGCGTAGTCCTACTGGTAGTACCACGGGCAATTTTTTTTGTCCGTGGTTCTATCAGTAGGACCATAGGCAAGAAAAATGACCTGTAGTTCAACTAGTAGTACCACGGGCTTTTTTTCATGTCCGTAGTTCTATCAGTAGGACTACGACCAAATTGCGTTGCCCTTGGTTCCACTAGAAGTGATAGCATTTTTTTCTGGTTTAGCTGTACTGGCATAGAGTATTTACTCTAAGAAGTATTTGAGGTAAAAAGGATTTATTATACATTGATGATTAATAAATCACCATGTCATGTTGACGTTGGTTTATTTTCCGTGTATTTCTTGAATGAACGAAATCTTGCAATGGATTTTATTAAACCAAAAGGCGGTACTGTACTGCTATTTTCCGGACACCAATATTATAAATTGAGGTCATATAAAGAAGGCTCAGAAATTTGGTGCTCTAATTATAAAAAAGAAAAATGTACGGGTACAATCAAGATTAAGGTAAACATGTTCATATTATTTATACTCTAAGATTACGCAATCAGTGACTTGAACTTTGGGTAACTTCAGCATCTACGTATACGATCATCTTTTCCCAAAAAATAGAGACCACGCCAGCGTACAATTACTCAAAAGTAAAATGTCTAGTTATTCGGTAAACGAAGACAGATTAGGAGTCGTGTTTTCTGCGGTTTGTCAGTGTCTATTCAAAAACTTGCTAATATATTTAATTACTCACGGTGTTAGGTAGGATTGACGTACTATTTAATCTTCTGCGGTAGTTGTCTTTTTGTTTTGAGTTCATATTATGATGTCTGTTTTGTAGGATAATAATGTACACAAGCAGAAAATACATACATGTCGGCCAAATGAAGAAAAAAATGTTATTGATAAAGCGTTGGCAAATTTGAAAAAAAATGTTACAACGTCTGATCGACCAATACCACAGCTGTACAATGAAGCCATTGTAGAATTGGAAGACGCTGGCCTAAACTTTGTCCAAGAAATTCCTTCGCTATCGGATATACAACACGGTCTATACACCATAAGAAATACAGCAATGGGTGTATCCAAAACTGTGTTCAAATATCTGGAAGGCGTTGAAATCCCGGATAATTTTTCATCGTTTGTTTTAGCCGACTACACATATGAAGATTCGCGTATCCTTGTATTTTGCTCATCAGAAGCTCGAAAGGAAATTCCTGACGTAAAAGAATATTTTTAGACGGAACATTTAAAAGTTGTCCAAAACCTTTCGCACAGTTGTACACCTTGCTCGGTGATGTGGGCAGTTCGATCAAGGCCACCAAAGTAGTTCCATTAATCCACGCCTTGTTACCAGATAAGACAGAGAAAACATATAATATTTTCTCTCATAAAATCGCAACTGCCGCACTGGACACCGGCAATCATCCATTGCGATTATGAGATAGGGGCAATCAATTCCGTCTTAGAAATGTTTCCGGAATCACAACTAAAGGGTTGTTTTTATCACTGGATTCGAGCAATTAAGCGAAAAGCTATAAAAATGTGTGGAAAACAGAATAAAGCTCAAAAAAGGATTGTTTCATTAACTGTAGCCTTGCCGTTGTTACCGCCAATATATGTTACGGAAGGGTGGAATGAAATTAAACGTGAAAGCAAAATAACGGATATGTCAAAATTTATAGAGTATATAAATAAAAATTGGCTAAAAGAAAAAACAATTCATAAAATTTTAAATGTTTTTGCACAACGCCATAGAACAAATAATGCCATCGAAGGATGGCACTCAAAATTGAACAAATGCATAAATAAAAACACCGTGACGTTGCAACGCCTCCTAACTACCTTAAACAAATTTGATTTAGAAGCCATTTGCAAATTAAAACTTAAAATAAAACCCCCAAAAAGATCGCCAATATCGATTAAAAATGACGAATTCATAATGCATGTCCAGATGGAGCTTATAAATTCTGAGATTTCAGTACTACATGCCTTAGATAAGCTGCGTTAACGCAGTCTCGATTTAGCTTGTGTGTTAAGAACCACCACCACTAAATTAGAGAAATATAAAGAATCTACTATTTATGGCAAAGCAAAAAATATTCTTAAATATGTACGCGTAGGTGGTATATTATTTCTCTGGCAATCAACATATTGCTATCAAATCGCACGTGATAAGTGGATAACAATCACTATACATATTACTCATATTAGACCCATGTGTCACACTGCCATATTTATTTTTGTAGCTGAAAGTGCCAATTATTAAATACTAGCAGCGAAAGGACGTCGTAAGTTATTTTCATAAAATATTTTGTATGAGTAAACTCTATGTCAGCCTTTGTGTAAAATCCTGGCTGCAATTAGTTTTTGTAAGTCTTTAGAAAAATAAAATAAAGAGCATGTCAATCACTGCTGTCATTTGCATTGCGATCCTAGAAATATAGAGGTACATCGTACGTCTTAAACTAAGGATGAACTTCATAAAAACTGAAAATGACTTTGTTGACGAAGCTGAGCAACAAGATGATCAACTTGCAAGGATTATCGATATTGGAGGGAGGTGCATCTTTTTCGGATGCGAAATGGAACCGCTTTCGGAACTGGAAAACTTACGAAGGCTTAACTTGCTTCTTACTAAAAACTTATATGTGCCTCCCGGCAGTCAAGTATGTCAGCAACATTTGATATTACATGACTGGGATCAACTTCGAGCAGGTAATCTTGTCGGAGATTTTCATCGAGAACATGTTCAAGATATATTGGACTTGTATAAACAAGGACTTCAATTGGTAAATTTTACATTGACATCAATTTTTCATTAGTAGGTATTAATTTATGATTTGTCAAAATAAAGAGTTTCAAATATCATGATTTTAATTTAAAGCAATAGAGATTTTTTTGTTTTTATTCCTAATTACTTTCAAATTTGTGGATTTGCACAATGTGGAAGTGCACTGTTTCTACCAAGAGCGAGTAAGCGATGAGCTACCGGCGATTGGTGAAACAAAATATAGTCGCTCCCGTGTAAATAAACGAGACGCGACGATATTTCGATGAGCGTTGAACTTAAAAAAAAATAGCTCGCTCTCTTCCTTATATTTGCCATGCATTTTATATGGTCGTCAAATAATGCATAACAGGTGCATAATTGGTATGTTAAATATAAAAAAAGAAATAAAAATAACCTATCTCTATACTACTCGCTTTGGAAATATTACCGCAACCGCTATCGAATGCAATGGTAAGCACATAGAGGCCTTACCGGGAATGGTTAACGATATTTCCTGTCCCTTTCGCACTGCAAAAAACATCATAAGTGCGAAAAGGACAGGAAACATCGTTCGCGGTAACGCCTCTGGGACCGCAGAACCAGCTACATGTCACCATATTGACATTGACTGTACTATACAATTAGTAGGACCAATGCCCATACATAATTATGATTTTCTTGTTACAGTTCTACCGGTAGAACCAGGGACAAAAAAAATTGCCCGTGGTACTACCAGTAGGACTACGCAGTAGGACCACGGGCAACAAATGTGTTTTTCGAATAGTAAAATAAACATGTCAGGGGAGGGGGGATTTATTTGTGTGATGAACACAGATATATTTTTTCCTGAGTCATGGATGTTTTCTATGTATATATGTCGGCGGCCGATCGTAAGATCAGGCATATCGTGAAACGTGAAAATCTTTGACCCGTTCCCTGAGTCGACGGAGCCCCGCTACGCGGGGCTCCTATTTCTGGGCAGTTAGCCCTTCGATCATCTGAAGCAATCTAACGAACCTATCCTACCTATGATCTGCCTGATCGTACGATCGGCCTACGACATATACATAAGTATGTATCAGCCGCGAAATCTTACTACTTATCAGTAAGACTATTGGGAAGGAAATTCCCAGTACTGAACTACTGGGAATTTTCTGGAACTGGTAAGACTAATCGGTAAAACTACTGGGAATGGCCATCCCTAGCAGAATTGTAATTTAATATATACTGTTACACAAGCAGTATGCCCTGGTCTGATACTTCAATACATGCAGTCAGAGCTATAACCGCGAACCAGTTCATTAGTTAATCTATTTGCCTCTCTATCACTCTTATATATATTTGTGCGAAAGAGAGGCACATAGATGAAATTTTTATTTGGGATGTTTAGCGGTCCCCCTGACGCGTTCCACGTCTTAGGATGGTATTCCATCTATCTAATTTCTTTGCCCAATGTGTATTGAGTTTCACATTAGGCTTAATGAGAGAGTGAGACGCAATAACATTGGACAGGACGGTGGAATACCACCCTTAGTCATTAATATAAGAACAATAAAATATACGAAGAGTTCTATTGTATTATTTCAGTAGTTAGTGCCTTTGCGTAATTTTAGGCAGGAAATAGGGAATATTACGGAAAATTCTGCGTATGAGGCATTACTAGCACTAACCCCTGGACCTACTGCGAAACACGAAAATCAGAATTTCGGTTTCTGCCTCTCTATCACTCGATATCTGCTTCTCTGCATATCGACAGAGGCAGATAACGAAATTTCGATTATCGTGTTTTGCCTCGTTTTGCGGTAGGCCATATGTAAGGCCAAGCGCGCACTACGATTTTTTGTCGCGCGATAATTTTGTCGCAGAAATGCAACGTATATGTTTATATGTCGGTGCGCGCACATGCGACAAGAAAATATGTATTACAGCGCGATTTTAAAATCGTGTCGTAAAAATTTAAATCGCAGTGCGCGCAGGCTCTAAACAAATCACCTTGATGCATCAATGTCATAGTGAAAAGTTGACAAAAAACTGTTTAGCCCGCTCTACCCTCGTGTGCGGCGAATCGCGGCGCGAAGCCACGATTCGCGCAAGAGTGTGGAGTGGGCTTTTAAGGCATAGTATGTATAAGTTACTCTATGGTTTACAATACATGCTAGTGCTGCACTCTGGCAACACTTAAACTAACCTCCACAACTAAACACAAATATTAAACATAGCCTATACAATAACCAAGTTAAGTCTGGTCTGCACTGAAATATGATGTTTGTACTCTGTGCAGGCAGACTTCTAGAAGATCAGTTGAACTCTAAATGAATGAATAAAAATGGTTTTTATAGTTTGTCAAAGGACTGTCTCATTTCAAACATAGATAGAGAGAATCATACTATCTAGTACTAGCACCCAAAAGAAAAGGATGAGTATAGTTTTTTTGTTCTTATTTACTGACAAATTTGGTTTGACCAACTACAGATACGTTATTGTCATATATATTTCTATGAACTTCGTACGAAATAAAAAGTATCCAAGTTATAAGTGGGTATGTGAGAAAAAACTAGTATCTTAAAATTCATTATAAACCTACATGCTCATTATTGAATCATTTTTACAAGCAGTAACATCAATAGGTGTCTCATTTAATATAATCCGACTAAATTACATTTCAGCAACACCTCCATATTTCACAAAATAAATCAAGACATTATCCAACCTATATAATCTTGACGTATATTATATCAAAGAAGCCTGTACCTAATATAAACCGACCAAGTAACGAATTAGCTATACCATCATATTTAACAAACAAATTTATGATGTTTTGCAACCTTCTTATTTTGGCAAATATATTCCGACACAGCCGGGCATGCATATTGTGAAGGCTGGTATTCCATCTGTTCAATCTTGGTCCAATGTGTATTTGCGTCTCACATTTTGTTTAATGAGAGAGTGAGACGCAATGCATATTGGACAAAGATCTTAAATAAGTAGAATACCACCCGAAGAGAAAAATTGAGTCTCCGGGTTGTCAGGAGCCTCCGGGACGTCAGGGCTATGACGGCAAGTACCTAATATAAACCGACCAAGTAACGAATTAGCTGTACCATCATATTTAACAAACAAATTTATGACGTTTTGCAACCTTCTTATTTTGGCAAATATATTCCAACACAGCCGGGCATGCATATTGTGAAGGGTGGTATCCCATCTGTCCAATCTTGGTCCAATTTGTATTTGCGTCTCACATTTTGCTTAATGAGAGAGTGAGACGCAATGCATATTGGACAAAGATCTTAAGCAAGTAGAATACCACCCGAAGAGAAAAATTGAGTCTCCGGGTAGTCAGGAGCCTCCTCCGGGACGTCAGGGCTATGTCCGGGCCGGGCCCGCACCGTGCCACACCCGAGCCCCGGTGATCACGTGATGCTCTCCATAGAAAATGAAGCTCCGGAAGCTCCGGCCCGGCCACGGCCCGGTCTAGCGTGAGTCATCCTTTATGCTATGAGATAGATATTATTTGATAGTTAGGTTCAAGTAGTTACATTGGATACATACATAATCTGGAAATTAAGTAGCTAGGTTGGACTAAGGTTAAATTCTAAAATGTGCTACTATTTACAGACTAAAAGACCAATGGATACTTTTACTGAATATGAACGGTCCCGGCGATCAGTTGCCACAGGATTTGAGGAGGCATACGGTCTGCCAAATATCTTGGGTGCACCAAGTGAAAATATTTCCTCCACCTCTGCCTCATGGAGTGCAGTATCTTAATCGTAAAGGCGTTCATGCTCTTAATGTACAGCTAGTAAGTTTTAATTATAGTTACAAATAAAAATATTTTAATATTAATCATAAAATCCTCATCACGGGAAACAATATAATATGTACCTATAATATTAAATAAAAAAATATAAACACTATGGAACAATCTTACACAAATCGACCAAGATTATGATGTAATCTAGATTGATCATAATAATTCATTAAAATAATGAATAGCTATGTTATACTTGACTGTCACAAATTCTCATTTAAGAAAGAAAATAAAAATTATACCTTATATTTTTCAGATTGCAGATGTCAACTGCAAAGTCTTGGCAGTGAACGCGAGGTTTCCTGGCCGTGTGCATGACTCGTTCATATTTAACAATTCCTCCATTAAAGATGAATTAAACGGCCACATCGGGGATTATTTCCTTCTGGGTAGGCAGAAAATTGTGTGTGTATCTGTACTTAGATCATGACTTAGTTAATATACCTATCATAAAGCAGGGAAGTATCGTACAATTTTCGGATGCTTAACTATTGTGTAACCAAATAATTATAATTTCAGGCGACTCGGGGTATGCTCTCGGGCCATGGCTTATGACGCCAGTGCTAAACCCTGCACCGGAAAGCCCAGAAGCAAGGTACACTGCCTGGCACTGTCATGTGCGCAACACAATTGAGAGTACCAATGGGTACCTCAAAAATGTATGCCGGTGCCTGGGCCACGACCGCGTCTTATACTACAGCCCGGCGGAGGCATCGTTGATGATAAATGCATGCTGCGTATTATACAACATAATGCAACATTATAGGTAAGTGTGCTTAACATTACAGATTGTCTTAATAGTCTTTCCTTACATAAACGTGTTGTTAAAATAATTAAATGAAGATAAGGGCGAATAGAATACATTTCATTGTTCAGTGATTGATGAATATAACCAAATCAAAACCATAATAAAAATGGTAAATCAGAATCGGCCTCAAAATATCATCATATATATAAAATTGAAAAACCAGAACGGGATAAAAAACGAGCGAAGAAGAGAGATGGCGCCTTACAAATTTTTAAAAAAGTTTTTGCACGTATCTCGAATACAACGCACGTATAATAAGAAAAAACTGTTTAAATCTATTATCTACATATGAGAATAAAACTAGAACATAAAAACTATCGCTTTCGATGCGTATTTAATTTACAATAAGGAAAAGAAATTTTCATAACAATCTTCATTTTACGACTTCGACCATTTCTCGGCAACTCTCGGTTGCTTTCGTTTGGCGGTGCTACAGATTAGACTAAATAATCCGTAAGTTAAAGTAACCTAAATTATGTTTGTCATGTTGGTATACAGGTATTTCTGAGTTTTTTTTTCCCGAAGTAAAATAAAAAGTGCTGCCAACCTCAACCTTAGTCCATAGCCCATACGAGTGAATTATGCCATTTATGACATATCAATCAAATTAATATTATCGTATGATTATCGTGTTACTTATTTGTATTTTATTGTTTTAAATTTCTTTATGAGTTATTATTATTCAGATTGATTTTCATGGCTTCGGCAAACATTGTCATTCGTCCTGGGAAAGGGCTGCCGAGATGAGCCAAAAATACAAAGTTATAGAATGGGAGACGAGCGTACTTGGGACAACAAAATGGGAGACGCCCGATGGCGAGAGCTATCGCAAGATCGCAAGAAACATGACGTGATCTGGTATCCGAGGCCAGGTGAGTCCTTTGGATCGTTGCGTCACCTTAGCCGTAGTAATGTTAAGATCCAGAAAGGGAAATGGGGACTACCTACGTTTGTATGAAAAGGCGATTTATGGGTGGTGGTCGTCCATATTCGTGGCTTAAAGCGGAAAATAAGTAATCTAATGAACGTTTTTGCAACTAGGCTTACAACAATAAGTAATAATTTTATGTTAAAACAAGTTTTAAATAAATACCTACGTACGTTATAAGAAATTTTCGAATTAAGTTATCCAAATAACGGCTACCTACTTGACAAATAAGAAATCCTTATCACAGTTATAAACCCTGGCAGGGTTGAATACATAATAATGTCGGTATTTAACTAAACATAAGACAAACTCTTTATTTCATTTACGCGAGCGGAGCTGCGGGCCCGTCTAGTGTATATATAACACTAGTAAACGTAACTTAGATACTGTCACGCTTTGCGATTGTTACATTTTAGCTAGGCTAGGACCCATTTAGGGTCCTAGGCTCCTAGCTAAGTTGGTAGTACCACACTTACGCTATGGAATGTCCAATTTAGCTAGAACCCTAAATGGCGTAGCCATCACGGAGCGTGGCTGTGCATGAATGTTTATGCAAAAAACTTTAATGTCTATGGTTATTTATTACTCGATTCCCATATCACCGAGGCTTTGGGAGAATTAATAGAATGCGTTTCAGGGAGATTTTAATGAAAAGTGTATACCTACGAGCGTCAGAAAGCGATTAAGCAAATATGTATTAAAAACTACATCTACTAATTACTACAGTTTTCTCTATTCTAAAAACATTATGTTTTCCCTCGCATCAACGAAAAAGCAACAGTCTTGTACTAACATATATACAGTAGGTATCTGTATCTACATGAAATAAAACCCTTGATGAAAGAAATGTTCTAAATGCACAGATTACCAAAGACTGTTTGCAGATCGCAGCTGGTTTCATGCTCGCGACGCGACCTTGGAACCCAAGAGGTGAAGGACGAAATCGTTTTCACTCATTACATGCTAGCGGGGATTCGGATGCGCGTCCCCTTTGTTCTCGTACTCTACTAGGTATCATAATTTTTTTGTTTTGTCATTTTCTCATGTTAGTCATAATCAAGGTTTATTTTATTGTGATAGGTATCAGTTACAGCTAGGCGACCCTCGAAGATAAGATTTTGCCTTAACAGGTATTTTGAGTTTCACTAAAGTATCGTTATTATTTACCGTAAGTACCTATGTGAATAACGTTTGTTACGGTAATTCCAATATTAAATTAAAACTAGTGGTACACAGTACATGCTCATATTACAGCTACAGTTGGTGCTGAAAAAAGATACCAAATGCGTCGAAAAAGAAAAAAATAACAAAAAACATGATTGAATTGAAACTAAACGCAACCCAAAAGCCGAGCCAATAGCAACTAAAACACATACAGTAAGTAGCACGCTGCCACTAGACTGCGACTTGGGGCAGATTTTCCATTTATAGTTTATTTTTAAGTTTAGTTTTTAATTTTGCTTTATTTATTGTTGTTTAATATTACTTACTTACTGCCGTGGCGCAGCGACCCGAAGTGGATCTTGGCTAGCGATGAAAATTACATGAAAGATACATGAATCTTTCAAAGGCCCCTGTATTTTTCAATAAAATACAGTATCTTTCCTTGCGGATCTTCGATTGAATCTTTCGCAAGTTTTAAGTTTTTTACGTGTAGGCATGACAAGATTGACGACTGCGGGCCCTGAACCCTGATTATAATACATATTTAATATACGATAATATTTTCTTGTGTTCTCTGCTCCGGTTGAAACACACATTGTTGAGGCGATTACTAGGTAATATGCCGCGAAGAAATGTAGTATTTGGGAACATTGCACATTAATTGATAATGACGATGGCAAAAGTGTTAAGTGCAATTATTGTTTAAAACAATATGGGTATAGAAGTGCGACACGTTTGGAGGAACACATGACTAACTGTGACCAATGTCCGGGTGATATAAAACAAAAATATATCAAAACAACAAAAGGATCCCCTGTGTCACGAGTAACCCGACCAGCGTCAAGCACGATGTCTGCGGAATCTGTAAGGAGTAAGTAATGCTTCTATAGCCCCCTCCAGACTATGCGCGTGAATCGCGGGACAAGCCGCGAACGCGAGTGTGGAGTCGATTTCGCAGGTCTGCGTTCAGGACTCCACACTCGCGTTCGCGGCTTTGCGCCGCGATTCGCGCACCAGTGTGGAGGAGGCTCATCACAAATCAAGACACTGGTTCAGCCAACACCCCAAAAGTGGATAATAAAGAAAAAAGTGACGCCGCATTCGCTCATGCTGTGCCACTAACTTGCCATTGTCATTATTCGAGTCGCCTTATTGGAAGACAGCGTTCGCAACGATGAATCCAAATTACACTCCACCCAACAAATATGCCATGAGTAACTCTTTATTAAATGCAGAATATGTTAGAGTGAAAGAAGAGACTGACCGAAAAATGCGTAATGCTAATAATTTGGGACTTGTCACCGATGGATGGACTAATGTTAATAGCCAAGGAGTACTTAACTTTTTGATAACAACACCCAAACCTATTTTTTTCAGATGCGTTCACCCCGGAACAAATAGACAGACGGCTGAATATATAAAAAGAGAAATAAGTAAAGTTTTAGAAGAGATAGGTGTCACAAAATTTTCATGTATAATAACTGACAATGCAAACGTGATGAAGGCTACTTGGAGACTAATAGAAGCTGAATATCCACATATCGATTGCGTCGGTTGTGCGGCTCATGTTTTAGATTTAATATGTAAAGATATTATGAACTTGGATTGCTTCAAAACATTGTTCAAAAATTGTAAGAAATTGATAGCTGAAATTAAAAAGAGCTACACACTTTTGGCTTTATTCGAACAAAAACAGAGAGATCAGCATGACTTACAATTAAAAACATTAAAAATTCCCTCCCCTACAAGATGGGCTGGGGCTCATCTTACATTTGAATCATTTATAGAAAACCAGGAAGTGCTTCAAGCTTTAGCTATTTCCAGGGAGGCAAACATGAACCCCAATACGAAACAATTCATGCTAGGCGAAGAAACCTGGAACAATATAAATAATGCAAAGAAATTGCTTACTCCCATTGCAGCTTATATTGCAAAAATGGAATCTGATGACTCAGTTTTATCGAATGTCCTGGATGCTTTCATGATGATAAAAAACAGCGTTATTGACCTGGAAGTTACGGAATTCTTGACTGCAGATACAAAAGAGAATATTCTGAATATATGCGATTCTCGTCGATCTTTCTGTATAAAACCAATCCATTTAGCAGCATATCTCTCAGCTACTCATTTTATATCTAAGGTTGCAGATGTTTTGTCTATCGACAACACCTTGGTTTTCAAAAATTTGGCTGAATATAGGTCACAAAGTCAATTTTGGAGTAACGAGTTGCTGTGGAAAGCTATCAAAGATGCCGAGAATAATGCATCTACTGAAACAAGCAAACTTCACCCACGCGACTGGTGGCAAGGATTGTGTCTTTCAAAGCCCATAACAACTCTTGCTGTAAGAATATTAAGCAATCCACCGTCGTCAGCTGCCAGTGAGAGAAATTGGTCTTTGGTTGGGAGAACACACACTAAAGATCGCAACCGGTTAACGGCGGAACACCTAAATAAGTTAATTTTTGTAAATTGCAACCTGAAAATTTATATGTCAAAGGAACCTACTTGGAAACTGATGAAATGTTTGACGACTGTGATACTGATATTGAAAGTGATATAGAATTATAGGCCTTTCTATCCTATCTAATCAGCCGGACTGGCAACGTCTGTAATTTTCTATACGAATAAGTCTGCCGTTTTTTGCAGGGAGGGGTAACGTCAATTACTGCTCCGTCTGGTTTGATACTCGATCAAAGTATTGACTATTGGTTTTTCTTTTTATTTTTTATCTACGGAGACATTGGTTGTTTAAATAAATACTGGTGGTTTATTTGTGGTTTTGTATTTAAAATTACTAATATTTTCAATAAATACATTGTTGTTGAATTAATCTCTTTATTTCTTTTCAATCTTAGGGTAGGATTTTATAATACATAGTATGGTTATAAAATTTAAAAACAAAAGCCGATACAAAAAAATACGAAATACATATAATGATATAAACATATTATACAAAAAGCTAACCTAGAGTACCGCCGGCAACGGTGATCAAACCACGAGAGCGGAGTCTCCTAATATTAATATCTCCGTTACAAACTCTCGGGTTTTTAAGCCCGGTTATTTATAAGGCGTGCGTGGGGATATAGATCCAACACGTAGAGGCCGTTTGGAGAGCTTTGATGTCATGTAGAACGCCTGCTGGAACCCATTCACGGGTACCTAAATAGATACCCGTAAACCGGTTTCAGCAGGCATTGGGAGCATATTAATATGTCTTTCCCATCACGGAACAATGGTGTTCCGGACCTTTAAGAGGCGTGCGCGGAGCCGAAGCCAACACGTAGAGGCCCTTTTGACACTTTAATGAAATGTAAGGGGTACACCGAGCGGAGGCTGCCCTTGCCCGTGTCATGGGACGCACGCAGAGGCAGCACCCGCCAGGGTGTAAGGACTATTGAGAGTTGATGGAATCTAAAATGAACTAGGTTATTGGGTGAAAGCGATGGACTAAGAACTGAGCTATGGGGTAAAAAACCGGACGCCTGCCTAATAAAACGGTATGCAATTTTATTTCCGGCAGACGGTGACTCGCCCTCACAAGATGGGCCCCCACAAAAAGCGACATCTAGGATGGCTCAAGGGCAACACCGGTGTGAGCGGCTCAGGGGTGTCGAGAGGTGTGCGCCGCTTTCTACCCAGTGGCTGTTAACAGCCACTGTGCCAACTCGCGTCTTATGCATATTTCACTTCCACCCGTGGAGCTTATAGCTCTAACGACTCCACTCTGGCCGGCCGGCTAAGGCAAGCCAGAGGCAGAGAATCCTGTCCCACCCACCCTCCTTGCGGGTAACAGAACTCTCCAGGAGCACTCGGGTACGTGAGGTCGCTAATCCCCAACAGCTCGCCACAAGCTGCCCTGCGTTGACTGATTGCACTGGTAAAACCAGCGGGCGATGGGGTCGTCACATCCCTACGCCTATATTATTATATTTGTATCTCCGTTACAAACTCTCGGGTTTTTAAGCCCGGTCATTTATACGGCGTGCGTGGGGATATAGATCCAACACGTAGAGGCCGTTTGGAGAGCTTTGATGTCATGTAGAACGCCTGCTGGAACCCATTCACGGGTACATAAATAGATACCCGTAAACCGGTTTCAGCAGGTATTGGGAGCTATTATAGAAAAATGGAAAGAGTCCTGGTCTATGGTTTAAATTTGGGTGGAAAATAAATCTGGGCTATTGCTAAGAGTTCCGGACACCTGCCATAACATTGTGTTATACAGTGTTATCGAGGCAGGTGGTGACTCGCCACTCGTTAGATGGGCACCTGATGCGCCATCGTGAAGACGGCCAGGTGCAACACCGGTATGAGCGGCTCAGGGGTGTCGAGAGGTGGTGCTGCGCTTTCTCCGAAGTTACTCGCGGCGTTATGCCCTTTAACACTTCCACCCCTGGAGCATATAGCTCTAGCGACTCCTCTCTGGACGGCCATTGAAGGCAAGCCAGAGCTGAGAGTCCTGCGGGTCCCCTTGGGGTCCACTCCGACCGACGAAGACACGCCGGAGACGGAGACCCTGACCGACTCTCGGGAGCACTCGGGTCCGTGGGGTCGTTACTCCCCAACAGCTCGCCACAAGCTGCCCTGCGGGCTATTATTATTATTATTAATATTTGTTTCTCCTTTTTGGAATTCACGGGTCTACAAATCCCGGTCTTTTGATAGGCTTGCGTGGGGATATAGATCCAACACGTAGAGGCCCCTTGGAGAGCTTTAATGTCATGTAGAACGCCTGCTGGAACTCGTTCACAGGCGCAACAATAAACACCCATGAACCGGTCGCAGCAGGCATTGGGACTATTGTAGAAAAAGTGAATAGTATACTGGTCTATGGATTGAAGTTTGGATGGACAATGAGACTGGGCTATTGTAGAGAAGTCCGGACACCTGCCATAACAATGCTAAAACACGTTATCGAGGCAGGTGGTGACTTGCCGCTGACTAGATGGGCCCCTGCAACTGCCGTCGCGAAGACGACCAGGAGCAACTGCCGTCGCGAAGACGACCAGGAGCAACATCGGTGTGAGCGGCTCAGGGGTGTCGAGAGGTGTGCGCCGCTTTCTACCCAGTACTGTGCCAACTCGCGTCTTATGCATCTTTCACTTCCACCCCTGGAGCATATAGCTCTAACGACTCCTCTCTGGACGGCCAATTAAGGCAAGCCAGAGCTGAGAGTCCTGCGGCTCCCCTTGGGGTCCACTCCAACCGACGAAGACACGCCGGAGACGGAGACCCTGACCGACTCTCGGGAGCACTCGGGTCCGTGGGGTCGTTACTCCCCAACAGCTCGCCACAAGCTGCCCTGCGGGCTTATTAATATTATTATTATTTTATTTTATTTTTTGACTTAGGCTAGGCTTTTTACAATATGTTTATAAAGGTAAAATACAAAAATATTATTATTATTTGTATGTCTTGCCTTATCACGGGACCATGGGGTTATTATTTAATCAATTCATTATTAAATAAACATGTAAAATACACAGTATAAAACAGGTATTATACGTGTATGATTGTATTTGTCAGACAAACGTCAGTTTTGTTTTTTTCGAAAGTTACATGTATTTTATAGGAAAGATACAAAGTTTCGAAAGAAGCAACATGAATCTTTCGCCATTTTCATCTCTAATCTTGGCCCCTGACACTATGGAACGCCATGCTTCTCTGTCTAGCGCCGTTTCTGTCCAAAGGACGGCAGCTCCGACAGATCGAGCTTGTACAGATCTTTCACGACCTCATCGCTCCAGCGATACCTAGGACGCCCAACCGGTCGTCGACCACCCGGACGGCCTGAGTACGCTCTTAAAACCGCTCCGCTTAATATTACTTGTTTACATTAAATTGTTAAATAATGATGCTATTAAATTATCAAACCAAAGCCTAACGAGGGCGAAAAATCGATCTATCAAGGTTTTATTGGTTGGTAAGATTGGCTTTTGAGTGTTTTGAAATAAAAATATTCAATATTTATAACATACTTTATTTTGTATGTGTGGAGTCCTTAATCCGCATTGGGCTAACGTGGCTGCCCACTTTGTTTCATGAACATTGTTTACAAGTTACATGATATAAAGTCTAATTTCACGAATTTTCGAATGAATGCCGGCACAAAATAGAAATGGCGGTATGATGAGCAGTTTTCGTCTAGTCAGACCATTTATCGAGGTTCTCGCGTTTGTACAAAAATAATGTTTTAGTTTAAAAATCACTAATATTTAATGCTAATACTAATGTAGTTTAATTTTATCCAAAAATACCGTGCGAACTGCAAGAAAACTGACACATGTGAAAAGGGCTATTACTAGGGAAAGCAACACGGCTCTGCCAATGTACTGACAATTTTGTTTCGAGCCCATGCATGCAGCAGTGCTGTACGAGAAGACAATATGATTTGGACAACGTTTTTGTAAAGTTCATTTTTCAGCAATAAAAGTCCCATGCTATTTTATGATACGATCAAAATAAACTAGATTAAACATTACTATTATGGTTCCCATTACTGGGTCATTTTATCTTCATGTGTAAATTTTATTAGAATAAACAAAATTGTTCTCTTAACTAACGCAAAGAACTGCAGAAAAGTTGACGAGAGAAGTACCCAGGTGCTAGAGCCAGCCGGATTTTTTAAGCTAATGCAAGTTTAAAATGGTCCCTCTGCACTCTGGCTCTTGCTGTGCGAGCCAATAATGAGTACTTCAGCTCTTTACAAGTACCAGCACTTTCCGTCCGAGTCGAGCGCGGTCGAGAACCTTGAGCACTAAATGTTAGGCTGACCTGAGAGACTTATTTACTACTACGTGATATTCACATTTTGTTCATTATTTTCGATAATTTACATTTTATGAAGCTTCTATACCTATAGGGCCACTCTTTTTTGCCAGCTAACATAGTATAAATGTAGGACCCTTGGGTGTCATCTCAGTGAAATACGAGTGTCATTTCGGTGTATTTTAATCAGTATTTGTAGGTGGTTGAAACAGGAAGACTACAATGCAAAGTAGCGGCGCCACTGCCACGCCGGCGCCGGGTCCGTTTACTTGGCGCGCCGGATATATATTGCTTTCAGCGACACCACGTTTATTCTACATATCCTATTAATAAATCCGTATAAATAATCAACAAAAGTTACAGCATATGATAGCTGTCTCTATCATCATATATATAAAATTGAAAAACTAGAACGGGATAAAAAACGAGGGAAGAAACGAGATGGCGCCTTACAAATTTCTAAAGAAGTTTTTGACACGTATCTCGAATACGACGCACGTATGATAAGAAAAAACTGTTTAAATCTATTATCTTAATATGACAATAGAACTAAACATAAAAACTATCGCTTTCGATGCGTATTTAATTTACAATAAGCAAAAGAAATTTTCATAACAATCTTCATTTTACGATGTTCGGCCATTTTCGGCAACTCTCGGTTAGTTTCGTTTCGGTGGTGCTACAGACAAAATGATTTGATGTGGAGCTACAGACATACCAAATGTTTATGTTTGTCATGTTGGTATACAGTTATTAAGGCGTTTTATTACACGAAGTAAAATAAAAAGTGCTGTCAACCTCAACCTTAGTATATGCCCATACGAGTGACTTATGCCATATATGACTAAACTTATCAATCAAATTAGTATTATCGTATGATTGTCGTGTTAATAATTTGTATTTTATGTCAAAAAACGGAAAAGATGTATTATGAGTTTAGGTCAATTACGCCAAAAAAAAATATTTTGTTTGGTTTTATTTTTTGAATGTATTTGTACATAAAAAGTAAATGCTATTGGTAAACTTGTCACTTAAAATGGATTTTTTCTTTTTTTTCGTAAAACTTAGTTTTTGCAAAGTGTTACTTGTCACTTTTTGACATCTATCAATAAGGATATTTAGACTAAATCCCATAGTAGCAGCATCGCCATCAAAGAGGCGTTTTGCACTAAGTAACAATAAAAACTTGTTTGTTTATTTTATTGGTATTAACTCTGAAACTAGGCGAATTTCAAAAAAGTTTATAGGACATTTTGGTCTCTAAATATGATCAGGAATACGCTGTTAAAATTATTCGGTTTCCTCATGTTACACCGTGTATAATAAATCAGTTTCGAACCCTAAGTAAAAACTATGTTATTTCGAATTTTGACAAGCTAATACATGAATATGGTGCATCTTATAAAAAAAATGAATATGACCTTTTTTATTAAGAATTTATTAAGGATTATTTCTTTCATTAACACTTTTTTCCTAAAATGTATACTTTCCTCAAAAAATGTAAAAAACTGTGAACCGGGACATATTTCATGCAAAAAGGGGGGGTTGCGTCAGGGGGAGGGCAAGGGACGCTAGTGTGCGTAAAGCACCATACCCTAAGGTATCATATTACATTCATAAAAGGCTGGCTATAATTAGTTTTTCAAAAAACACAATTTGACCGAATCAAGGGGATGGTGCCCGTAATAATGTGTGTGTGATAATTATACTTTAAGACGATTGGTAGGCCCAATGCCCTTGAGCGTCTGGGTGGAGCTAAGCGCTCTGTACCCGCACCACCCGCTTACCCCGCTCACTGCGATCGTACGTGAATTTTGTATCGCTGCACCGCCACGAGGTTCAAAGAATAAGATACAGCACAGAGGCGCGCAGTTGGCGCTATAATCGTATAATCTTTTGTTTGCAGATATTTTGTTGTTTGAGTATGAGTAGATCATGCATTTAGTGGAGGTCGTAAATTACATTTCACGGTTAATACGACTCGCGTCCCGCTTAATACGCCAAATAAAATTATATTATTATTATATATTACTTACCCATCCCGTTACGCACCGTGCACGTTTGTGTAATTGACATAACCGTCGTATCGGTAACCGTTCTATGAAACTTGCTAACTATGTAATCAAACTTGATGAATGAATGAGTTTACTAGTAACTTTTGTTTACATAGTTAGCAAGTTCCATAGAATGATACTCTATGCAATACGCCGTTAGCCAACATTTTTTAATGTGTTTATTCCCTACCTTAGGTGTTTTGTTTTGTCTAATATCTAAAATTATCTTTTATCGGGTCCTTATCGGCGTAAGAATGCGACGCCATCGCCATCTGCTTGACCGTTATGGACCACGGAGTGCAAGCTATCGCTCCCATATTTATTTGCAGTCAGTTAACCACGACTTTCTAGGTGAGCCTATCGTGGTAGCTTTGAACGAGGAGGTTATGTCGCTCCGTGATTTCTTTGTACCTAGTACCTACTGCTACTGTTTACGCTTGTGCTCGGCCCAAGTGCAGCCAAAGGCTAATTTGTTGTGGCGTAATTACACTAAATCAATAACGCATGGACGTTTTAGTGTTTAAAGTATTATCAGTATTAAAGTAGTATCAGATGACCGCTTCCCATCAGGCGGCTCGTTTGCTGACTATAAGATAAAAAAAGCGGCCAAGTGCGAGTCGGACTCGCCCATGAAGGGTTCCGTAGCAGCAAGTAACATACCTAATAAAATTGCGGTTTACGACTTATGACGTATTAAAAAAAACTACTTACTAGATCTCGTTCAAACCAATTTTCGGTGGAAGTTTGCATTTCAGTTCTAAGTATGGGGAACCCCCAAACTTTATTGTTTTTTTATATATTTTTATGTGAAAATCTTAATGCGGTTCACAGAATACATCTACTTACCAAGTTTCAACAGTATACAGGCGCGGATCCACCGTTGTGGGCACGATGGGCATGTCTACAACCCTAATAGGGGGTCCTATTGATTTCCCGAGTAGAATTACGCTGAGTTTTGTTTCGCAGACGCTTTGGCAGAGGAACATTTGACAGAATTTCATTAGGTATAGGTAATTACGCAGAGTAGTCAGTTGATCGATACGCAGATTTACTTTTCGTACAATGATCGTTTGGTGAACGTCAAAATTTCCCGAGTAAATTAACCATTGGCCGAAATTAGTGTAATAGAACTCCTAGCTGTCATAAGTATTAATATCAGCTGACAACTGAAATTATTAGTGATACAGAATAAACAGCATTTTTTTAAATTGTTAACTTATGGAGTCTTAAATTTAATCATTCAGAATTTTTTGTACAATTTCTTAAAATAATTCCAGCTTTTAATTGACTGTCATATGAGTTTTAGAGCGCAGGTCTGTATGGTTATGGAAAGGTCTCCATAGACCTTACGAAAAATCGCATGCCATTTTTGGTAAAATTCCGACTACTTAAGTGTAGGGGCAAGTGCTCTACATGTGAACATTTTCCAGATTTTGGCTTTATTTTGTTCATAAATCATAAACTATTGACAATATCAAAAACTTATTTATTTCTTTTGAACAATTATTAAATAGTCTATAATTGCAGACTAGTTTTATCACGTTAGCTAAATAGGAACCAGAGATATAAAATAAATGTTAAAATTTATATTTTTGTATGATATTAGGCAGGGTTTGTACCTATGGACAATATTCTTGGTACAACTTTCCAGCAATTATTTTGGACTTGATATTGTCTCCGGGGTCTACAAAGACCTCGGAATCATCGTTTAGTACGCAAAGCTTTAGACGAATGAAGCTTGATTTTTCGTTAGTCAGGGTGTCCATAATAGGTACACTACTCTACCTCCTTTTTATTAACCATACTATTTAGTTATCAATTAAACATCTGGCGAAATGCGAAAACTGTAGAAAACAACAATGAAACCTTGAAGCTTATTTTGTGATTATTTACACACTTGTATCATTTACCGAATTCACCAAAAACATTTATATTACGAGGATAAAAATTTAGTTAAAAGTTTAGTTATTTTTAAATTTTTTTCAGAGCCAAAAAAATCTCCGTACATTATAAATATGGTGAATAACTAATTGTTAGTAATATAAGAAAATGCATTTTTTTAATTCCACGATGGTAGTATATCGTTAGTAGTTCTTTAAATACCCGTATTAGTGTCCAAAGGTAAAACCGTCCACAGTACTTAAGTATACTTATATGTACTGTGATCGAGTGCCACTTGACAAAAACTTAAAAAAAAGTTATAAAACGTTACCTACTCGACTAAAGGTTGCTTGATGAAAAGATTACTCTACCAAATAAAATTCTTCTAATAATAATTATTATTATTGGTCTGCTAATTTACACAGAAGCGAACTGAATATATGTGAATCAAGAGTCTACCAAAAGTTAGTTGACCAAAACTTACATCTACGAATAATTGACTCTACGAAATCATTTTCGGCGAAACGTTGTAAGCGAATTAACAATCTGCTAAAAATTGGTAGGGGAATCATTAGGGTAGGTACCCCAGCTGAATACAGAGCCCTAATTATTTGCAAGAATATAGATTATTTACTAAACAGGGGCAATTATTTCTAGCTTATCGCCAGCTTTTAATTTACAGCCAAAGGAGTTTTTAAGCGTAGGTAGTTATCTATCTAAGCGCCACTTGCATCATCACACTAACCCGGGGTTAACCGGTTAAACCTGGAGTGGAGTTACCATGGTTACCAGTACAATTTGACACTGGGTTAACGGTTTATCGGGTTAACCCCGGGTTAGTGGGATGGTGCAAGTGGCGCTAAGTGTGTATAGACTGAAATAAATCGCTTGTGATCCCTCTGCGAATTTATTGGTCGGGGATCATCAGGTACCCTCGACTCGCACTTGGCCGATTTTGGAGTGGCTGTGACCACAACCTTTTTTGAGGGCTGGATCCGCGCCTGACAGTATAGTTCTTATAGTTTCGGAAAAAAGTGGCTGTGACATACGGACGGACAGACATGACGAATCCATAGGGTTCCGTTTTTTTGCCATTTGGCTACGGAACCCTAAAAGCATTTCTCGAAAGAAGATATTTAATATTTATAATATTTACACATGGCCGGGATATCCCTATTATATGCCTGCTGAGTATGATACACACACAGCAAAGAAATTATATTTTATGAACCACCTGCCACCATGCCATGCCATGTGAGGCCGGTAAATGTTATCGCGATTGAAATAATATGTATGTATACTTACTTTTCTCAAAAATGTGTGGAAATACTTATAAAAGTTCAAATAAGGACGGGACGTAATGACAATATTTCCACGCATGTTTGAGAAAACTTAATTTACTTAATAAACTAACATCATTTTAATAGGTAACAATCCTAAAAATATAATGGTTTCTGAATCAAACTATATAGTATATACCTACAACATAAGTTGCCAATGTTGATCAATTACATAATTATTATTTTTTAGGAATCGAACTTTATTAAAAACGTTCAATTCTAATGACAATGATATGTCGGCGCATGTTCGAAAACATTTTTTATAAATTTCAAATGAAGCTTTGTCAAACATAAGTGGAAATATTGTCATTAGGTTTGTAATAATAGGCTGCGAAACACCGTGTTGCGCGCGCTAAAGCGCGTCACAACGAAATGAACTTTCTGCAGTTATTTAATCTTTGGTCACAATAACTCCAATTTTATTGCACTTGGGCTCAGCACAAGCATGCAGAATACAAGGAAGGCACGGAGCGACGAGCGACACAGCTTCCTCGTCTCAAAGCTAGCACACGACTGCCGGCCACGCCTTTTTCGAGCTACATACGCACGAATAGTCGAAAAATATTCGATTTCTTAAAAAAAATTGATTAATTAACATTATTTTACGTTGCATTTGTAGTGTCGGTTAAGACATTTATTTTAGTTTAAAAATAACTTTAATCGAATAAGCCGTTTAGTAGAAATAGGCAAAATTAGTCGCAAAACGGCCTGTCGTAATGTCCCTTTTTTGAAAAAAATATAAGTCACAGGAAAAAAGACAAACGTTACAAATGTTGTTTTTTTTCATATTTTTTTGTAGAACCGTTAAGAAGATATATACTCTAGAATGTAAGAGTTTACGGCCAAAAACGGCGTGTAGCGCCTTAATGACTTTACAGATATAACCAATTCGGGAACTGTTTTCTCGCGTAATACGATACGACTCGACCAGGTAGGATTTTTTCTTCTTGCTGAACAGTCACCATCAGATATATCGGAACGGCCGAGCTATTCACAAATATCTGAACAATGTAAATTATAATGTAGTTAAAGTGCATGCTCAGATATTTTGGAGCTCAAGGGTTGCTCAAGATCTGCTCAACCTCGGCCATGGCGACTGGCGAGAGCTATCGCAAGACCGGGAAACATGGCGTGATCTGGTGTCGGAGGCCAGGACTCATTTCGTCAGGGTCGTTGCGTCACCGTAGCCGTCGTAAGTAATGTCAATATTCAGACAGGGAAATGGGGACTATTTACATTTGTATGGAAATGCGATTTATGGGCGGTGGTCGTACATATTCGTCTTAAGGCGGAAATTAAGGCGGCTTATAAAAATAAATAATAATTTTATGTTGAAACAAGTTTTAAATAAATACCTACGTAGATGAAAAAATACAATCTTGCCTTTTATCAAATCACATCATTTTTTAAGAAATTTGCGAATTAAGTTATCCAAATATCGGTTACAAATAAGAAGTCCCTATCACAGTTATACACCCTGGCGGGTTCAATACATAATAATATCGGTATTTAACTAAACATAAGACAAACTCTTTATTTCATTTACGCGAGCGGAGCTGCGGGCCCGTCTAGTTAATACATATACGTACAAAAATACATATTACAGACAATACGGCATGGGTGTTGTTTAAGGCGCTTTTTTGAATCACAATACGGCTGCCATAAATTTAATTAGCAATCTTGAAGTCTTTCTCGAGGGACTGTATCGATTCGAAAATTTCTTTAATAATTTATAACATATGCACAAAAGCTAAAAATATGAAACTTGCTCCTAAAAATCGGCAATATCATGTTTAAGGGAACGTATAGTATACGTACAAATAAATAAAATTTGGGCACGCACTTCCATCTCGCTCACGCTTACGGTCAGCGAGAGTGAGAGCACAACACGAACTTACTGGACTTAGCTCAAGGTTAAACTCTCACCCTCACGTTTAAGTAAAACAACTAAAAGTTTTTAAATCAAACGGCAAAGTAACAGATAAAGAAAGGTAAACGGATGTTAACGACAATTTAACCATACAGGACAACATTTCATGCGTGATTCAACATTAATGAAATTGATTTATATATATATCTCCCCACTAAAAAATTCTTACGAGGTCTTGTTTAGGTGACGTAATAAATTAAGATTTCTATTTAATTTAGATACTCCATATGTAAATGGTTATCAACATGTACATTTTCCATAAGAACAATATTCTAGAGTTGTCACATCCCTCACAAGTATCTAAACCTAAACGATTGCATTGAAATCTTCGTCGTAGGTATATTCCAACCCAGCTGCAGTGAGCTCATTAATATTTGGTAGAACAATGCTTTTATATAATTATACTACGTAGGTTGCAAAACAAACTGACGGTACGGTAAGAAGTTTCAGTATTGAATTTCAAAATGGGGAGCCAAAGGTGGGGGAGGGTGAAACAAGGCGAATCAGATCACAGGAAACGTCTAATAAAAATAAAATAAAAGTACTTCAAAATAATAAAAATGTTACATTCGACTCCTTTCGACTTTAAAAGAAAAAATTCTATGACAACTACATATTATAAACCCAATATTACACGGTCAAAATAGATGCAAATAGCATTTTTTAGTTGTACCTCCAATGAAATTATGGCCCTTATATTTTGCTCGTGCAAAAGTGGATGTTCCACTCTTAAGTGTTCTTGTGTAAAAGTGGGATAACCTGTTCCCCTGTATGCATAATATGCGAGGTGTGTTCTTGCTCCAACCCGAACTTGAACAAAGGTAGACATTGATGATGATTTCGAAGATGAAAAATAAACGTGATATTAATAACTAGACATAATTATAGTTTATATTATAATATAGCCGATTAAATCGTACTTTTGACTTGAAATATCTTCTTTTTGTAATTTTTTCAACAAAAATTAACATATCTCACAAAATACTGATCCTATAAGTAAGTATAAGTGTGGTCGGATTGGATTCAGCGTAAAAAAATACACGAAAATGACACCTCACTTGCCTAGTTTGTGAAATGTGATTGTTTTTAAATGAACCACCTGAAAAGGGGTTAGGACGCCTACATTTTGATAGGACTCGGCAGATCCTCATTTCTAAGTGCCAAGATAAAGGTCATAAACAAATTTTAATTGATGTACATATTTTGCCGCCAAATTTCCATATTTAGGCTTATTTTATTTTACCCGTACTAAGAAACATTTTTGCGGTAGAAGAACTGTGTTATAAAATGTTCATTACCTATTTACATGTAATAATTTTGCTGCGATTTATTTTGACACAAACATTACGTGCCATCCGGACCATAGATTGAACTAAATCAAAACAACCAAGCCTCCCAATTTTTACATTCCGACTGTGAGCTTCATATATTTTAAATAATAATTTTGTGATGGTAAACTATTTTTTTTTAAACTTCGTCTCATAACTTAGCGGTTTGGTGTACGTAAAAATGTATACTTACTAATATTCTCACCGAAGCAGCTTGTGTAAAACCATCTAATCACAAAATTCACTAGTATTTATTTGAATTAAAGTGTTCATAATTGGACCGTGTGACCTGCCTATCAGGATAATATCGATCCAGTAGCGATTCGCATCTGTCACCAGCTGAATGGCCCATAAAAATGTCACTTGTACCCGGATGTTGCATTAGCTGCGTCTGGTCGGGGCCGTGCCGATTACGTTTCATTTGAGTCATGAGACGAGTGCGAACTCCTATTACCATTCAGACATGATTGACGCTCGCTTTCGATCACTTATATCTAGTTGCGCAACTATCAAACACCTAAAACAAAGTCCTAAAATTAGATTTATTAACCAGGCCTACTTCTGCTTCTCAGATTGCTACGGTTACGTTATAAGGTTATAACAAAACTTGGTTAACCAATAACCGGTCACGATTTCTTCGAAAACTGACGTTTCCCAGAGTTAAGACCTAGCTAGATCGATTTTTCGCCGAAGACCCCCATATAGCAAATTTTATCAAAATCGTTAGAGCCGTTTCCGAGATCCCCGAAATATATATATAAATAAATAAATATACAAGAATTGCTCGTTTAAAGGTATTATAACAAAACTTGGTTAACCAATGACCAAGGCTCGAACAATATATGCGGATGACGTCAAACCACTCATACCTAGGATCAAATAGTATTTTCATAAACAATTACTACGTATCATTTTCTTTAATTAAACGATATCGTCACTTGAAATGAGCCGAGTAGATACATAACGTCTTTGACTGGTTATTCAGATGAACAATAACTTAACTTCGTAATTCTTTAGCTGTTGTATCTTCTCAATTATAGCTTAGGATTTATTTTTACTAATGTATAAAAAGACGCTATAATCTGTCATCTTTACTAGAATATTGTTGCAATTTTCAGTTTTTTAGGTAAGGTAAACGTACTGGTGCTCGACGCGGTCCCAGTACATGTCATTTTGAAACTTAAGTCATTGTCAATAGAGGTGACAGCAAGGTGTCATATATTAAGCATTAGCATGTCGAGCACTAGTACGTTTATCTTACGTGACAAAAACGTATACTTACTCCTCTTGCTGTGATCAATATATATTTATGTATTGACTCTGTTATTTTTAATTTCGTTATTCAGTTCTGGAAAGGTTGCATAATAAAAAACCTAAAGAAGAAGGTGTTCCGAACGATCAGTTCGTTTATTTCGCTGTCAACATTGTCGAAATTGCCAATCGTATCACGTTCTTTTTCTTGGTTTCTTGGTGATCAACAAAGTGTTATACGAGTAGGCACCTTATTATTAATATTTAGATTTTATTTTTCGCTGTGTGTTGGTGGCGTGCGGACTGCGGTGGACCAACCAGAGGCAGGCCCAAGTGGCTTGCATAAAAGACCGACTCGTTCTCCCCCGAACATTTGCATTCACCAAAAGCAAAGAGACAGAAACAGAGTCCATTAACAACAAATGAGAAACGTATTGTGGTCAACGTTGGATAGGTCTTTCAAAACGAATAATGTTCTCCTTAAACCATTTTTTGATATAGTTAAATGTGCCCCCCCTCACCCCCCCTCTAACTTTTGAACAAGAAACAAGAGCTTAATAAATACTTTCAATGAAAACTATAGCCAATATGATCGGTTTAGTCGTTCTTGAGTTATTGCAAAAAATCTTCTTTTCTTAGTAAAAAGACGTAAGTACAAAGCGCTGCAAAGGTACTCCCTTATGATACTTACCAATAGCCCCCGTTTAGCCTATTTTGACAGAATGGTAACTACGAAACCCTACACTGAGCATGGCCCGACATGCTCTAATTTGATTGGCCTAGTAAAGCTTCTTGTACCACTGTTTTTTAAGGGACTGGGAAGTGTTACGGCTTCCGCCGTATCACTGTGAGCTAAACCGTATCGAATTGATATGGGCCCAAGTAAAGGGTCATGTAGCCAACAAGAATAAAGATTTTAAATCCGTCACTATAAAAAAAATAGTACCGGAAGCATTTTCCAAAATAAATAAAGCAAAGTAACTTCATGTATTTAAGACCATGTTATTAAAGTCGAAGAAAAGATGATGCATTTAGATCACAAAAACGATAATACCGTTGAAGAGTTCGTAATTCATGTTGATGGAGAGTCAGTAGGGCTACCGCCAATACCGAAAATCGTCAATTGCGGGCATTTTTCTCTGTCACTCTAATTACGCCGTCATTGGAGTAAAAGAGTAAGATCCCCGCAATTTGCGAATTTCGGTTTTCGCGGTAGCCCCTCTGACATGTTGAGGACACAACTTCTTCAGATGACTAATAGGTAAATAAGTGGCAGGAGCATTTGCAATCTATTTGTTCTCTTTGACGGAGCACCTCAACTAGTTTATCGATATTAATTTTTCGGCGCGGCCGCCGCCAGATGCACCCACCGCGACATCACCATATACATAGGTATCGTACTAAAAGCATAGCTGTGATAAGTAGGCTCATTAAGGCTATCAAAACAAAAACATGTTTTATTTTATAGTACCTACATAGTTTTATTTACATATATTGATGTAGAAGTACGTACCTAACCTACTTTTTATTTATTACATAGGAAAAATACAAAATAACTAATATAGGCCTGTTAAGTTCTCGTTCTGTTAAGGACTTCGTAGCATCTAATATTTGTCCCAAGCAGAAAAGATTGACGACGACTGCTTCTTTGTTTACGGAATTTCTAATCTTTAAAAAAACGGACTATAGCACCGAAGATAAGCAATATTGCCTGACCTGTAATTTATATTATTAATAAAATATGAGTATGAGTCTTAAAATACATTTGGAGACAACCAAACATGTAGGAAACAAAGAACAAACAAAAAATACGCAAAATGAATCTAATATGGACCACACAAATTTTATGATAGCATTAAACATACCCTGGATGCAACTACAAAATTAAAACTTCCGCAATTTCATTAAAAATGAATTGATGGTGAATATGCAAAAACAGTAACTTTACCAACGGAAGCAAACCTAAGATTACGCTATTTACCTTTACTTCTAAGGACTGTTCAATTTACTAAGCGGACACGCTAAAACCTCTTCAAAACTTCTGATTTAAAAACGATTGATAAACAATTGACGGCGATGACATTAGAAAAGCTATCATCATCAATTGCTACATATTTGTTCTTTCAGTGTCGATTATTTTTCACGGTGGAACGTTAATATGGAAGATTTAGCAATTGTGCAAATATGATGCACCGGGCAGTTTTCTCTGCGAAAAATCGCAATAATGCACAAATGTTCAAAATCTGCGTTGTTCCAAATCATCAAAAAATTTGGAGAGCACCATACGCTTGAAGATTTACCAAAATCTAGGCATAGAAGCGGTCCGGCAAATCCTCAAGCCGACGAAAAAGTCCTGCGGCTGTTAACATCGCGGAATTATCTATCGGTTCGCAAAATTGCTAAAAATTAGTACTGATCAAAACATAAAAAAGAGTACTTTTCAAGACCTACAAAAAACAAAAAATGCCGAAGAGAAGTGCAGATCAGAAATCACGGTCAAAAAAAAGGTGCGGAAAACTGTATAACATCATACTAAAGGATAAATTCGTTGCATTTTAATGGACGATGAAACGTACGTCAAATTGGACTGTAGTACATTACCGGGACCCCAGTACTACAATACCGTCGTAGGAGACCGCCTTTGTTTTGGCCTGATTTGGCAAGTGCCCACTATGCTGGTCAGACAGTAGAGCTACTAAAATCAAAAAACATTGAATTCGTCCAAAAGGAAGACAATCCACCAAACTGCCCGGAGCTCCGTCCGATCGAACGGTACTGGGCCATTGTGAAGAGGCATTTAAGAAAGGATGGCCGAGAAGCTAAATCACTAGATGAATGTAAAGGAATGTGGCTTGCAGCTTGCCGAAAAGGACTTGGACGAGATCACGAATGTGTTGAATGCTTTATGCTCTTAATGATCAAAATGCCGCTAAAGTAAGACGTGCAAAAATAGCAATTGGTAAACCTCAGCTAAAAAGCAACTTGTGTTTTATATTCAAAATTTATAGACCCCGTTATCTTGTCGCACTGACATTGCTTTTCCGTAGAGACCATCTCGATATTGATGTTTATATAATGCAATAATGCAATTTAATTTTCGCCTTTTAAGTCTATACTCAATCTCAATGAAAACTTCTTGATAAAAATAAGTAGATAACCTGATTAGTCTTGTGTGAAGCGATAACCTAAGCCTAAGCGCGCACCACGATTTTAGTTTTTGCGACACGATTTTAGAATCGCGCTGTAATATATCGCAGAAAATTCACTGCGCGCACTGCGATGAAAAAGTCGCGGTTTGTTCATTCTCAACATGGATTTCGTACCAGTCGTTTGTCATGAAACGTTGTCTTTAATATGTGATCGCTGTATGACTTTGAGTATTTATACCACAAAGGTGATCTCCTTCTATTTTCATAATTAAATGGTCAACATCTAGCGTCTTCAGCAGCAGGTTCCGACATGTTGACGCTTGGAGAGCGAAATGCCGACTGAGGTCCGGGTGCGATTTTATTATCGCAGTGCGCGCGGGGCCATACAACTCCGTATGCTGCAATTCACTTTGCGACAATCGCGTCGCGAGCAGTCGCGGAAAAATGTGACAAATCACAATTTTAAAATCGCTGCGATTTTTTTGTCGCATATGCGCGCACTGCCATATAAACTCATACGTTACATTTCTGCGACTAAATTATCGCGCGACAAAAAGTCGTGGTGCGCGCTTAGCCTTAGATAAATGATTTACCTACTTGCAACTGCATGCCACATTGACAGACGCAATCCCTTGCAGTTCAATCCGTCAATGGGTTGGAGATGGGGTCCAATTTCTGGATTTCTCATTCTGCTCAATTGACCAGACTCCGTTTTATACAGAATCGTTTATGGCCAAATTATTAATTTCACATTTTCCGAATTTTCCACATTCTATATTTTTACAATTAGAGATTAAACCAAATACAAATTTTACACATGTTTTTTCTAATTCGATCTTTTCATATTCTAAATTTTTCACTTTATTAAATTTCCGTAATGTTATTTTGTACAATATGCGTGTTATTTCATAATACGTATTTTGTTTAGTAATGAAGTGATGGCGGTACTGCCACGATCAAAACACTTAATATTTTTTTCCTTTTAACTTCCACATCTCTGCTCTTTCACTGTCTGTTATACATACTTATTGCTATTTGTTTTAATAAGTACAAACTCTTCGCATATAACAATAAATCCGTAACCTACAAATGATTAAATGAATGTCAAGTTAATGTCATAATTCATACTTATTGTTTGAGTGCGGTATTACATTTTATGTGTTTTGTGTATTGCAATTATGGCTTCTACGAGTTCAGGGGAAGTGGAGTTTAGTTTTGTGGAAGTCGGCAATAAGGGTAAAAGGAAACTTTTAAGAGCTGGTTACCAGTATTACATGCATACTACAAACAAAAACGGCACACATGTATGGTAAAGCCCTCCTCGGCGGGTAAAGGCCTCCACCAGGCATTTCCAATTATCTCTATCGGATGCTATTTCTGCCCAATTTTCCCCGGAAATCTCTACGATCTCGTCTTTCCATCTCCCTTTTTGTCTTCCAGGTCTGCGGTCTCCGTCTGGCCCTTTCCATGTAGTCGCTCTCTTTGTCCACCTGCCATCTTGGTACCACGTGACCTGCCCACTTCCATTTAAGGCCATGGGCGTAGGATAGAGCGTCGAGTATTTTTGTTTGTTGTCTAATTTTGCTGTGTCTGCTTATCCTTTAATTTTATTTTTAACATGCTTCTTTCTAGTGCTCTCTGAGTAGTTAATATTTTATTTCTGGTTTTTGCATCAAATATCCAATTTGATGCAAAAACCAGAAAGCAAGATTTGGCAGCTGTACGTAAGACATGGTAGTAGGCAAGTATCCATGATTTTTTTCTTTACAGATGGGTGTATACCTATTGGACTTCATTCATCCAAAAAGAGATACTATACAAAAACATCTAGATTCCAAAAAACACAAAATTTAGTACGCGAAAAGCAAACCAAGGACAGTTTAATATGGAATAGAATAGAAATACATTTATTTATGACAAACAAACACAGATGACAAAAACATGCCGAGAAATATACAATGTGAAATATGGACTGGACTGGACCGAGCCCAAGCTTGCCATCTAAACCCACACAACAAAGAGCATGGGACACAATAGCCTCCGTTGCCACCCTGAACTCTCTCGTGGCAACATCTTCAGGCAAAGACCTCGCGAGGCTCTTAGCCGTGTCCAAACCGGAATCGGGTCACTGGCTTCACGCCTATCCCTAGCCCAACGAGGGTACTTTAATTGACCCTGGTACCATACGCATAGCCGTTGGTCTCCGACTCGGAAACGAGATATGCACAGAGCACACTTGTGCTTCTTGTGGGGCCCAAGTGGACCGGCTTGGCCACCACGGCCTTTCATCCTTAGAAGGGCTCATGTCAGAGCCGGCGTCCCCGCAGCTCTGGAGCCCCGGATCGCGCGGGACGATGGCAATAAGCGCCCGGACGGGATGTCGTTAATCCCATGGAGAATGGGGCGCGCGCTGGTGTGGGACGAGTTGGTAGCTTTTGGCGTCGAGACACTCGGACCGTGGGGTAGAGGAGCGCGTGGGCTCCTTAAGGAGCTTGGTAAGCGGTTAAGGCAGGCAACAGGGGACTCTCGCGCAGGCAGCTTTCTCGCGCTAAGAATTGCCATCGCTATACAGCGCGGAAATGCTGCCTGCACGATGGGCACCTTGCCGAGGGGCCTAGGCTTAGAAGGTAGGCTTTAGGGATTTTTATTTTTTTGTTAGGTTTAGTTTTAGTTATTTTATTTTATAAGGTGTAATGATTGTTAATGCCAAGTTTCATGTAATTTAATAAAGTTTTTTATGTTATTCTAATTATTATATATTTACTAGTTTTTAAATAATATTGAAGTGCGTGCCGAATTTGTTTATTGAAATAAATATGAAATATATAATATGGATGTGACAAAGTTTATGATTTCCTGCAATATCCTTTGGAATAAATTGGATAACACAGAATTTCGATTGTGTATTCAAAATTGCATAAATGGTAAATATGTAGCATCAGTATCTGTTCCTTCGGAATCTACACTCCGATTGCAGTACTTACCAAAACTATATAAAAATACATACAAAGCAATTCAAGATGAACGGCGTGCTGCATACATCTATATTTCTGTTGATGCTGTTGTTGACGCTATCAAAAGAAAAATAGCAAATGTTATAGTAGTCGGTATGTACAAAGATAAAGTGAGTAAGCCACATATCATTGCCAGCCAAGTTCTTGAAAAAACGAACATCAGTTATGAGTTTAGAAATCGAGACCATTTATATTCCTTTGACCTTAGACTGCTTTTTAAAAGGCGTGAACAATTACCAAGAAAAAGCTGCTTAGGTATATGTTAAAAGCCGGAAGGGAGCTACAACAAACAGATATAAACATGATTCATTCAACGTGCGTTGCTCACGGACTAAACAGAGTAGTTGATGTTGTGCAGAAGCAATTTCCAAATGTCAATATATTTGATTACAAATGTCAAAAAAGTATTCCTAAAAGCACCACATAGGATTACCAAGTTTAAAGAAAGGTTACCAAGTTTTAAGTTGTATGTGAAGTCCCCAATCCGCATTGGGCTAGCGTGGGGACTATAGCCCAAGCCATCTCGCGCATGAGAGGAGGCCTGTGCCCAGCAGTGGGACGTACATAGGCTGAATTATTATTATTTGTTAGTTATTTCCACATCTCGGGACCATGGGGTCCCGGACTTCTGGGAGGCGTGCGTGGGGCCGAAGCCAACAGCACAGAGGCCCTTTAAGACAATTTAATCTAAAAGCAGGGGATACACGTGGCGGATACCATCCCCGAGCGCACAATATGATACATATTCCGGAGATGGTCCCCGCCAGGTGCAAAGACTATTGCAGTGGAGCACTTTTGTGCTGCGCTGGGAACTAAGGTCATAGGCTATTGATTTGAACGTTGGATGGACTGGATATCTGGCTATGGGAGGAGACTAGCGGACACCTCGCTGCCCCAATATTACAAGGTTGTATGTTACATGAACATCGAACGGAGATAATAAGCTTTGATGAAATAAGTATACCTATATTTCGCTGGTTAAAGATCTGCTAGATAAACGAATAATGTCAATTGTAGAAACACAAATATACTTATGCCAAAAATAAAAAAATACGCCAATATAAACAATTTGTTTTTTACATAGAGCTTTGGACCCGTTAGGTAAACATTCTGTTGAGTAACACAGGACTTTGTTTGTCTCTAGCGTAGTATTTAGTACTAAAATTATTCATTTAATGCGGAAAAATGAGGAATATATACCAGGTGTTTGTAGCCCGAGCCACATGCGACCGGTATACAGGGTGGCTCATTTAGATCTTATCAATATAGTTTTATATTTAATGAGTTCCGTTTTGGCTTCGGAACACTAAAAATGAACATGATATTAGACTTACTATTCGTTAAAAACAGTTTCATAGTACTCCACATCTGCTCGTGGCATCCACCTGTCTGTACATTGATTTGATAGTGTCTATTTTTGACTTTCCTACAACGGGTTTTTTCAAAATCTTTGGAGTATGACAAATATTTCCATTATTCTGTCTTCAGGTTCTTTGGGGTTTTTAACTGTTTGTAGCTCACTTGAAATAGCGTTTGAGAGAATTTTAATTCCGTCACTTTAGAGAACGGCACCAGTGCGTATTTTAGCACCGAGCCTGCTTTTTGAAAATCTAGGAAGTAATTTTTACTCATTTGTATGATGCAGCAGGGTTTTACTAAATTTACGGTATCGTCTTGGGTCGTCCCATTCGTTTTTTATCAAGTTCTTAAATTAGTCCTGTTCTGCTTTCGTCACGCATTCTACATTCGTCAAGTTCATCGGTGGTCTTTTTCATATTTGGTTGTTTGCCTTTTTCTTATTTCGGCTTATTCCGGTATTCGTCATCATCTTCTTTGGGCATGTTCGATGTTAGTCAATTTCTTTTTTTGTCTTATTCGTTATTCGTCCTATCGTATTTGGTCTTATTCTAATTTAGTATTTTTATTATTAAGGCATTTTGAAATTTGGACACATTCTTTATTTGTCCCGTTCAATATTGGTCCCGTTCGATATTCGTCCCATTCGATATTCGTCCCATTCACTCTTCGTCTTGTTTTTTTGTTATGTTTCCATAAACAATGATCTTTTTACTTAAAATATTAATTGAAAGTACCCTAAACAATACACATGTAGGGGAGATTAGTCCAAAACGGAGACACGGGGCATACTCCATCGTGCCGTGCCTGTTCATAGACCAGGGCACGACAGTATGGCTACTTAGATAGTTTCAGACTGATAAAAGCTTTGGTAACTGCTGTCAACGTTCTTGGTAAGTTTGTCAACTAAAGTAAAACTAAGAAATTGGCCCATGAAGGCTGTACCCTGGCTGGGAACCTGAAGAACTTGGAGCATTTCATTGGTATTACTAAGGGGAAAATCGCGTATAGGATTTGGTACACGCTTACCGAATCCTATACGCGATTTTTCTCCGTGTACCGTACACCCGGCTTTAGACTAATTCAATTCAATTCAATTCAATAATCATTTATTTCAAATAACAAAGATTCATAATACATAGTAATACATGGTTAGTAACACAATAAACTTATTATCTAGGTTAGTATTCTTATATCTATGGTATTTGTACATTAATAACTAAATAAATACTCCATTGCAACAGTGCGCACATCACTCGACCACTTGTGCATAGTTAGTGATGTGCAAACTGCAGCAATGCCGTATAAATGGACAATCAATCCTATCCGCTATCATGGCCAGGATGCTGTTGCGGCTATCCCGCACCCTCCGCACCAGGGACGCGCATTTCTTTCTAATTGTTGCATAAAAGCAGTCAACTCTCGCCTCTGCAAACATCCCCGATGCGCTGCAGCAGCGGGGCAGCCGCATCAGCATCCTGAACGCATTATTATATTGTACGCGAAAGGCAGGAAACGTAGCAGGGGAAATTTCCTTTGTTTAGTTTGGTACTCACAACGACACCTAGCGGCATTGTGGTTGAACAGACCGCACAGGATTGTCTTCAGCGACATCTATCCGCACAAGATGGCACTTGATCACTTGGTCGCAAGCTGTTACTCTAGGAAACTTTATGGTTCTTATTTAGTATTAAAGATTTTCTTTAATGATTGAAAGATTTAGGTTTAATTCTTCTAAAATATTAATATTCAATATCGTTAGTCTTTTAATATGATAATTTTCAAATATTGTTTGGGACATCGTTTGCAATGCCTGGCAAAATTCCTTGGCTGTGAATCGCGGATGTAGATTGAAAAATAACAAGAGAGGAAATTGATTGTCGAGCGCGATCAAGTCACTGAGATTTCCGCAGCCATGTGAGAAAGTTGTTGCAGATCTTCTCTGGTCGCTTTGTACGGGAGCCATCCCTGTAAAATATGGGAATACATCTCGACTTCTTGTAGCAAGGTAAGTCACAGCGCAAGTGTTTAATGTTAGGAGAATATAGCCCGCTCTCTGCAACGTTTGTCAATACTGATTTTCCATTTCTTTTGTTACAGCAAACAGAACTCAACATGGCGTCCCATATTAAGTCCCTGTAAGGGCAAAATTAGGATTATTTTTTTATAAATGTCGGCAGTGTAGCATCGGCAGCTTCAATTGAACTCCGGGTAAGCATTTGCGATTTTATTGTAGGAAGTGTAACCTTTTTTCTGTCCTTGTCCATGTGTGTCGGATGACCGCATGGCCAATTTGTAAGTTTTCCTGTAAATACCAGATCGGTGTGTCAGTTTGGTTAATGTCTAGTTAATTTCAGTGGAGAACAAGGTCTAACATGTGCGTAACCTCAATCCTTTTCATATTGCGTTTCAATATGTGTTTTTTTCTTTAGCTTTAATGCCGGTCTCTACCCTGGGTTTTTTTCTTCGGGCACGTGTCGGCGCTGGGCGTTGCTGTGGACCTTGGGCTGGAGCTTCGTGCTGTTCATCGCGACGTTGGCGAAGCGGGCAGGCAGCCACCTGGACACGTGGCTGACGGTATCACCGCGTGTCACCGCGACTCTTGGCTGTTCCCCTGCGCGCCTCTGGAGCAGTGCGTGGCCACGGCTTCACCGTCTTCTGCTATGGACACGTGACTCAGGTGTGGTCAGATCTAATTTGTTATTGGCTCTTTCGAGCTCGTGATTACTGTTGCGCATCGCGACGTTGGCGTGGTAGATAGGCGGCCACTTGGACACGTGGCTGACGGTTTCGGCACGTGTCACCGCGGCTTTTGGCTCCAACCTATGCGCCTCTGGCGTAACACGTGGACACAGCCAGACTGCCTTTTTACTATAGACACGTGATTTAGGTGTGCTAGTATCAATAGACTTTAATTAGCTTCACGCAATAGTGGCCTCTTAATAAACTTCAAGTGCTCAGTGCATAATTAGTGTATAGACTTAATAAACTTTAACTGAGACTGCCTAGCCAGTCCGATAGCATAGTGTTCTTAGTATACTTAATAGCATAAGGTTATTTTCTGTACTGCTTTACTGTACTACTACTGTTTTCCTTGTGTGAAGCATTGAAATTATATTTAATTATCTCGAGCTTAAACAATAGTTTTTCTTTATCTCATCTTAGCTTTACCTATTTTGTACGCTCTATAGCGTGCTGGCGCCCAATATTACTCATTTTCTCTCTCTAGAATTAATTTAGTTGGCAAATAGATTTTTAGGAATAACACAGACGTGTAGTGTGACAATAGAGCGTCAGACCCACGAACCCTGAGTACCACCAATAGTCCATAGCTTAATAAGACCAAAACGCTTGTTACATAATGATTAATACTTACTACACTCATTCTGACTCGAAGTACCTATAAATAAAAATATAAAAAATTAAAAAGACAATCTACAAATATGGCCAAAGATGACAAAGACTACCAGCGAAAGTGACGAATGAAGAATATGATAGAATACAGAATAAGACAAATTAAGAACTTATCAATAACCGAATGGGACCGACAACGAACGTGGCGAAAAAAAATTGACGAATAATGAATGAGACTGAAAACGAGATAGACTATAAGATCGAACATGGCCTAAGAAGATAATGACGAATACCGGAATGAGCCGGAATAAGAAAAAGGCTAACAACAAATATGACCAAAGATGAGAAAGACCACCGACGATAGTGACGAAGGTAGAATGGGTGACGAAAGCAGAATAGGACTAATTTAAGAACTTGGCAAAAAACGAATGGGACGACCCAAGACGATACCAAATTTACCTGTTGTATGAGTCTAATTACATTTAATGGTGAGTAATATTCAGACTTTTTCATGACTTTGTCAATACAACTGTGCACATTATCAATTTCTTGTATACAGGAATGTCCAGAAGTCGAGAATTTCATGAAGATTTCTCTCAAATTTGGATAATTGCCTAAAATACACCTCATCACAAAGCTCATGAAGCTGTTGCGATTCTGTGGCACGCAGCTATCACTCCACAATGCAATACACTTTGATGGTGAAAGGTTATCGTATCAAATTCAATATATTATGATATAGCCAATAATGCAATACCGTAAAATAGGTGCAAATCTGACATTCAAACCTCTATAACATTTTATTTTTACATATGCAAACTGAATGGTGTAAGTATATAATAAGTGTTCCGGACGTAAGTATTTTAGTTTTTATTTTATTTTGGGTAGTTCCATTTCATAACTTTGACGATAAACAGGAATTCCAACCTCACCCCGTAGTCCCTCGTATTTGGGGTGAGTTGGGTTTTCATACAAAGGTGATTTTGGAAAATTGTTGGATCGATTTTTTTTATTATGAGTATTAATATAGATCCATTTTAAATTGGAATACATTATTTTTGTACCAGTAGCCTTAAAATCCCATCTCACCCCCCTTTCATCCCTTCTCTCCCCATTCATAACCCAACTCTCCCCGCGAACCCTACTCACCCCATTTTACGGTAATAACAATCATACAAACATAGGACCTTGTTACCCTTGTTAGTTTTATAATCACAACATAGAATCATGTAATATCGGGATTTTTCGACTATTAGTTGATGATAATAAGATCCTGGTTTCAGGAAAATATAGCTAAAGACACGTAGAATTACGTACTAATCATAGGTAACTCATATTGTGGAAAAAATGTAACATAGAACCTTGTAATATTGGGGCAGCGACTGCCGTGACAATCAGTCTCAAAATTTTAAAAGACAGGTGGTGACTCGCCAACTCATTGAGTGGGCCCCGCAATGGCCGCACGCACAGTGCGACAACAGGGCAACACTTTGGTGTGGCTGTGAGGTTGTCGAGAGGTGAGTTTGCAGTTTTTGGATTTCACATTTCCATATTAACCATAACCTGGGTGACAAGAACCCTTTCCGTAAAAAATCAATAGAATACGACTTTTGAATACCTGCTAAAACTCCTCGATAGTCTTATAACCGGTCGAGCGCCACGTAAATATACCTATGTATTATATGGGAAGCCATATGAATGTATAGTGTCCAAATGTTGTTTTATAAATATAAATATCTTGGGCTAAGAAACCGTACAGATCTACACTAAGCATGATCCGACTCCGACATTTTCCAGTTTTATATTTTAACCTGAGCTTTTAGTTTTAAATAAAAAAATGTGTCTTTTTTAGTTTCTACAGGAATATAAATGCTTATCGAACGTAAAAAGCAACAAAACAGATTTTGCTGATTACTGTAATCGTATACATGAATTTCGCCTTATCTGTGTAAGTTAAGTAGGTAAGTTCCGCTGTCAGGAGTTAAGCGAACTTAGCACGAAAAGCCAAGGTTACCTGACGGACGTTTTGTCTATAGTTTTTTCTGTGTAATGATTAACATGTTTTATGGTCTCCTTTATGTTTCAGGTGTAATTTATTTACACACCAATATGGTAGCAATTAAATAGGATGTATATGCTTCAGTGAGTTGAGTAGCCTCGTAGTAAAGCGAGTGCGTAGTATTAACACATTCACTGCCAGCAACCCGCTAGGTGGGTTCTCTGTTCGTAGGCGCTTTTCGCTGCATACGGTTTTCCCCATAGCTCGCGCTGGCACTGAATGTGTTAAATCGAAAGGCTAGATGACTTTTTTGCTAACAGTCTCAATCGATCCTGTTTCTTGTGACGAAATGTCTATATGGGACCAATTGCAGTAAAATTATACAAAAGTCAGAATTTAGAGTCAGTCAGTGGTGTGGGTGAAAATTTGAGCCGGAGACTAAAACAGGATAAAAGTTGAGCCGGAGATGAATGTATTTTGTATGGCAGATCGATTCTTCGCGACTACTTTTTCGATTCGTCGCCTTTTTCTACTGACGAGCTGGCCTGCTTGCTTGGCTTTTTCTTATATTTATAATTATAAGTGATCAGATTTATAACTACGGTAGTAGGAAAAAATGTATTTTCAATAGTAAATTTTCACTTTGCGCTAACATATGTACAAGTCGTATCAATAGATATGAACATTGACTTGTGGTACGAATGTACAAATTATAGCAAACGTTCATGTAATAGGTAACTGTTTTTTAATTAAAGATTCTTGAAGAAATATATCTGGCGCGCACGAGTATTTTACATTCACCTAGTCCACCACACCAGTACGTCTACCATCAGTTTTAACATTGACATATACGCTCACGTTTACGTAACTTACTTTCTATGCATCTCGCTCGTACTCGCATATTAGTGCAAGCGAGATGTACAGAAAGTAAATTACGTAGACGTCAGCGTTATGTCTATGTCAAAACTGATGGTAGAGGCTCAGCTCGAAAAGGCAGTCTTTGTTCTTTAAAAACATTGGGCAAAATCGCTTTTTATCCTGCACCTTTTAGGGGTCCCCTTAAACCGGTCCGTTACATTTTTAAATGTAAGTTGATAGAAGTAAATCAAATCTGTAAAATTACCAAATATATAAATTGATATGCACTAAGGTCTGGCTACTGAAATTTTACCCAAATGTTTGGCGGGAAATTAAAAAAAATTTGGGCTGGTCACACTTTGTGTAGTAGGAATTATAGTTTTGATACTAGACAATATTTTTGATTTTCTGTGCACACGTAAGTTAAATATACGTTGACGTGCACTCAAAGTCAGCTCACATAATTTCTACCACTATGTAAAGTACAGTCAACGATAAACACATATGGTGGAAAGTGTTAACATATGTTAACACTTAACATATGTTAACACTTTCCACCATATACCATTGTAACAAGGCGAAAAATGAAATGTAGTGTAAATAAGACCTAGCTCGATAATACCGTAATATTAATCCATCACCAAAAATAATACATAAGTACTATGCCAAATATGCTAAATGCTAAGTATCAAAATATTTATAGAGCACCAACCTTCTAATTTGTTTACATTTGTTTAGGAGTTGTAAACATTGCATTTTTCCGTTTTACAACGCTACACGTCGACTTCGCACATTGTCGTAATTATTTACGAACTTAAATAATAGTTTGCGAACCTCACTCAGTATAGACATTATAAATATTATTTAAAATAAACCGCAAACAATTTGAATGAATGACATAAATTGACAACTGACTTTTGCTTTTTTTAAAATCATAGACAATTGGTGATACAACAACGAAATATCTATCAACAATTTTTGGCTAGCCAGACTCTAGCCTAAAAACGGTCATAGACAAGTAATAATTCTCACAAAATATCTCAATGCCAACAAGACGTTTGAAATCTGAACCGTCAAAAGATTTGCTAGTTAGCCTATTAATTACCTATAGGTTAAGTAACCTAGTCAGTTAGCAGGTGGTAAGCACATCCACGCGGCAAGAGCTCTGTCGTAAAGAGTATGTGCTGAAGGCCGACGATTAGTTGGGTGTAAGCGATGTGCGCGATTGTATCGTGGTAGCCGAGTCGTGTGTACCGCAGTGCGGCGGCGGGCTGCGCCATGCGCTGGTATTCCGCTACACTTACCACACATTTTGGCAATCATTGATAAATCTTGTACAAGATTGCTCTTCTTTGATTCAATTAATTGTGTTACTTTGCAAATAAATACCTTCCAATATATCATGAATAAAAATGAAAAGCGGCCATATATGTGTCGGACCGCGCATAAGGAAGGTTCCGTATCTTCTTAGGATGAATATAGAGTATTTAATGGGACAAACCACGAAAATGAGATGATTAACTGATAAATTTGTTCTTAGGAACCACGAGGCCGATTTTAGAGATAATTTCAAGAAACCCTTACAACCAACCAGTTAAACCAGCTGGGATTCAAACCCAGTAAATAAAATATGAATAAATCCGAAATCAAGTTATTAGTTATTACACATTGCTAAAATGAATATAGACTTCGAGCCAGTCACCAATACCTATTCATTGTAACTGGCAGTGATTTCTTGATGTGTCATTGGCGGATTGGGGAAAGGATGAGATTAAAAAAAGTATCAGCAGAGTATGAAGCGGTGGATAATGGAATTAATATGCCATTTAATTTCAAGTGGTAATAGTAGCTACACACGTTTTTTAATAAAAAAAAAATACATTATGTGTCCCTAGTTTTTTCTTTATTCCGTTAACATTTTTCGTATAGACTTTGTATGACGGTAACGGAATGGAAGGAACGAAAAATGTATGTTAATTTTGATCTTTTTTTCTCCTATCTATTAATCGAAACAACTCGCGATACTGAGTAATTTTTTTTTAATAATTATTATACAAAAGTGGTGTGTTCAGGACGCTCTCATGCGCCAGAATGAGACAGATGTAGATGCACACATAAATATAGATGTTTGCATCATGTGTTGCCTGTTAAAGCTCGCTGGCGCCCTCAATAAATTTCTATGCATATTTTCTTGTGGGGTGAGAGTCGGCTCACTTGTAAAAAAATTATATTTTTAGTAGTGATGTACCGACTATTGATTTGGCCGACTAGCCGACTAATCGGCGCTCGAATGGCCGATTAGTCGGCCGACTAGTCAGCTAGTCGGCCAGATCATTAGTTTCGTATAAGTTCAGGTGAAAAACAATTGTTTTGCTCCTTTGGTTGCGCTATTCATCATATCACAAGAATCCTCGTTCAATTTCTGTCTTTAGTTCTTTTATTTTACGATCCTGAGCAGACCGTCAGTACAGCTTGTAGGAGGTATTTCCAAGGCTCTATTTCCCGTACGTAGTCGCCAGTTAAGAACCTATCCCCTGTGGTCAGCGTCCTTACGAGCAACGCGCATTGCTAAATTTAGAGACTTAGACAGAGTCTCTAAATTTTCCAATAACATTAATAGTTCCTCATGGCCAGTCATGGCTCTACCATTAAAAAAAAACAATAACTAAAAATAATAATTTAAAAAATCGACTTGCACATGAAATTACACGAGAATCAGTTGAGATCGACCTGTAGAGGAAAACACCTGCCAGCAATATACGATAACGATCAAACGGTCAATTATTTACATTAACAAAAGGTTTCGTGTGAATCCTGAATAGGTATTTCAGTAAAATAAACATAAAACATGTGGTATTTTTGCACTAATAAAGTGCCGAATAATCGGCCATTTTTGCCGACTAGTCGCCGACTAATCGCCGACTACAAATGTGGCCGGATAGTCGGCTTTCCCGACTAGTCGGCGACTAGTCGGTACATCCCTAATTTATAGTAATGGTAATAGTTAATATTATTTTCACGTCACTGTTCGGAAATGTGGCAATAGATGGTCTAAAACCAAGCTGGAAAGTAGGCAATAGCTGTAGCACCTGAACCACCACTACTACAATGTTTCATTGTTATCATCTGTCATTGGTGACAGCTCGCTACAGCAATGAGTATCATTTAAAACATAAAAATCAATAAAAGGTTTTTTTTGGCGCAACTGTTTCCTACAAAAATAAAATTAGGTTATTTATAGGATCAATTTCTAGTTTAAAAAAAAGAAATGTCAAAACCATTCATTCATTCAGTCAAGTTCATTCGATTCACGCTTAAGACGTTTTTTACTTTTGTAGCTGTTTGTGGTTTTTTAGCAAAAACGCTTCTAAGTTTAGAATCGGTTTGAAGCAAAAAACAGAAAAACGCCTCTTAAAAGTGATAAAAAAAGTAAAAAAGGCGGGATCGGAAAATACTCACTGAATTGGATAGTGTAAATTGTGTTTGACTAAAAATACAAGAAACACGTATCTTCTTCTACGCTCGCAATAAAAATGAGTTCTTCTAGTGAAGAAAATGATATTCTTACGCTGACGCCTGCCGAAATTCAAGAGACAGCACAGGCAGTGGCTAGTAATTTGCTACCAGAGAAATCGCGGGCTAGTACTTATAGTTATGCAAATGTTTTCTTATTTCCTCGCAGTAGTCGTGAAAAGCACTATGTAATGCCTCGGCCGGAAACGCTAAAGATGGACTCGTATTATTCGAGGGCCTCCACTAACGTATCGGCCCTCAAACTCACTCGTCCATCTTTTAGCGGTTTTCCGTCCTCTCCTACAATGTACTATTTTGATGGTCTTTATCTAGTGGTGGGCACTACAAACTGACATTATTTGCGATCTAGATATTCTAGATAAGTTAAAATAGTTACGGAATACTTAAAGAGTAGGTACAACTACCTACAAATATAAATGGCTATATATCGTGGGTTTTATCATTAAAAAAAATACCTAGTCGTTTATTTGTACTAGTTAGTTAGTTAGTTAGTTGTTGTAGTTGTGTTGTTGTAGTTGAGTTAGGTTGATTTAACTGACCAAGTATTTTATGAGTAAGTATGAGTTCGGTGTCATGCTATAATAGTACATTATTATCGAGGCTCGGAAGTAGCTACTTGCAGGCTGAAGATTCGTTTTGAACGGACGACCTTGGGAGTCCGTTTAATTGAATCCGAAGCCAGCAAGTAGCCTTCCAGCCGAATCATATATAGTGCTTTTCTCAAAAATGGTGCAAGAAATATAAATATAATAGAAATATTTTACAGAAACAACGTTCTTACGTATATATTTTCACAGAAAAAAGTAGAAACAATTGGAAAATATGGCATTGCCGGATTGCCGCCAAAAAATCGAAGTGTATTTTTCTGCCGAAAATACGCCAACCTATTTGAGACAACTAAATAGTCGCGGTACCAACATTACTAATCATCTGTTTGGCTGTTTAATGAGCCTGTGCCTTCATTTGATATGGACATTTCAATTTTTAGTAGTTTAGAACTCGACAAATAATGGAATTTGTATGCAACATTGCAGTCCGAAAATGAAGACTGCAATGTTTTTATCTTTTTAATTTTTGATTGACCACTTCGCGACCTATTTTTTAAACGGCAAAGTCGACTTTGCCGTCCATTTTTGAGAAAATATTTATTTCTACTCGTCGACTATAATTCTTGAATTAAGATTTCTTATACCAAACTGCAATTGGGTATTTTTAATGTGTGGATTGTGTGGGCTCCCAACTCAACTATAATATTCATTTCGATACAGTTTAGTCAACTATAATGAAATTGACCAATCACAGCTCGCCGCGATCAAGAGGACGAAACAAAACCATAGCTCAAATTAATTATTTATTTTAGGTTGTATAGTAGAAACAATTGGTTCATAAGTCAGAAACGCGCATGTGACACCCTTAATATAGCAACATCCATTGACTACGAAAACCACTTAGCGTTGCTTGTTAGTCTCCATAGGCTACGGTTGCCAAAATCACAAAAACACTGTCTAAAAATTGAATTTAGCGCGGAGCAAGTACCAGGGCCTCATGAGTTACGAGAAGGTGTCGTTGACCAACCCGCCGTGAGGCGCGGGGCGCGGCGGCCGGGTCGCGTACGAGTATGAAGGATATGAAGGTATCGCGGCTGTTCGCGTATCTTAGCTGTAGACTTTTGGTTTGTTTACCTAAATGATTCTACTAGTTTAAAGTATTATTTTTGTTGACGCGTAGAAAAAGTATTGTATACAATAGTGATATAATCAAGCTTTTCAATTTCGTACCTTACTTAGACAACTCAGCAAGCTTCGTTGTCTAAACACAGTACTCGACTGAAAAGCTCTCTATTATATCACGATTGTATAAAATACTATATATTGTAACCTAAAGTAAGCAATAAACATGCAAAATGTTTCAAAGGGTCAATTTAAAAATAGGCATTTTTTGCTGTCCCACGGCTACAACTCGAAGTCCATAGGACTAAAAGACTGGGTATGTATATATTATCATCAAATGTATTGTAAACTTTAAATATAATGTACAACTGTACCTTAAATATTATTTGTTTCTGACAAAATCGCATTTGAAGTTCAAAAAACGGCGAAATTTGCCGTTTTTTGCGTGTCCCAGTGGCGGCACACACCCAATAAAAAAATCATAACTTTGGATGTAGGCAACGTATTATTCAAACTTTATATTTTTATAAAGAGCATTTTCTAGAGAATATAATTATTTAATAATTTCGATAATTTAATGCGTTATTTAATAAAACAAGGGAAGCCTTTTTGGCGATGGCCCGCGCGGCACTTGTTTTGTTATGACATAAAAATACCCCCCAAAATTTTCTTTGTCTATTGAATAACGGTTAAATTAAATTTACGACGCAATAGTGCGGTTAGTTGGGCGTCGATCAACATCAAATGTGGACGTGGAAGCAGTTTTATTTATATAAAAACGGACAAGAATCTCTTTCGATATATTTTGGTACAACTACAACGACATTTGTATGGACGCTTAATAGGTTGGTATAGTGATACAGTCGCAATAAAAATGTGTATTTTACAATAATAGTTACAAATACAGTGTTAAAATATATCGTAAAATAAATAAGTGAATCGGTTATATTGTGTAGGAAATTTCGCAAAACAATATTATTAGCAACATTTTTATGGCGACATTTGTACGGCTATTATGACCATATAAATGTCGATTGTGGTATACAAATGTCGCTATGTTGCCATACAAATGTCGAAAAGGTGCCATACAAATGTTGTCAGGGTCTTACAAATGCCACAAAAACAATAAATAGTGCCATAAAAATATTGATACTGCCATACAATGTCGAAAAAATGCCATATACATGTCAAAAACGCCTTACAAATGGCTAAATAGTGCCATACAAATGTCGATATTTAAACGTCCATATCTAGCTAACTATAAAAAGTAGAGTGGTGCCTCGTACAGTATATTTTTTGTTGTTAAAAACCCTTTCTAAAACGATGATTATAAATCTGATTTTCCAAAACTAAAAAATTGACATACAAATGTCGAAAAAACACCCTCTTCAAAAATTGACCCCAAAATACAACTTTAATGTTGATGGTACGATTTAACCAACTCGTCGGTTATATTGTTACCATGGCAGTTTATTTAAAAAAATACATAACGAAGAAGAGAATCGAATGTGCACACATGTTATGTGCTATGCTTACGGAATTAAAATTAATCTGTATTCCCAATTCCGATTCCTGATTAGGAAACCGTGCGGCCAGCCTTACATTCCACGACTTCTCTTTCCGCACAAACTCAGAAATGATTGGGCCACACGTTGATTATAAATTTTTTTAACTTTTTGTATAGGTAACATGTATGGAGCGTGCCCGCTAAAAATATATTTTTCACCTCAGCAGCTCGAACAAGGGTACTTTGCTTCTTAAAAACAGTGAGCAAAATGCGATTTTGCTCACTGAGTCATTTTGTCTCACTCAGTGAGCAAAATCGCATTTTGCTCACTGAGCGTGTTTCATTCAGTGAGCAAAATGCGATTTTGCTCACTGAGTGAGACAAAATGACATTCAAGTGACCTTTATAGTCATAATGTCATTTCAACATGCGGGGTCTAATAAAAGTTCGATATACTTGGGTTCTATTATCTCTGTCCCTCTAGGTATGTTCTCACTGCTTAGGGTGAAAAATTTTGTGTACTACACGAGATCAAAGTTATTTACATCTCGTGCGCTTTTGAATCCCTTACTACGCTCAAGATTCTAAATTAGATTCACTCGCTACGCTCGTGAATCTATTATAGAATCTTTCGCTTGCACGGGACTCAAAATAAGCACTCGAAGAAATATCAACTTTGATCTCTTGTTGTACAAATAACTATTTATAAAATTTTACTTTAAGTAGCGGCTCACAAAATACACCGACGTTCTAAATCTTATATATATCAAATAGTGCCTTGGCGAACCGATGTTTAATATGTCTGTGTCTCACGGAAGTTTTGTTTTAAACAAAAAAGGAATCGATGAGTTCGATCAAAAATTAAATTACGCATTTTTAGAAGTAGTTTTCATGTTAGTAGCTTTTGTGCAAATATAGTTACAACTTTTAATGGTGCGTTTAAACATAATATCGTGATTTAATTATATCGACCGAAAGTTATTTAACCAGGTTTCAGGTCTATGACGTTACTAGAGAAATATCTCAAGATTGCTATTCATATTTTTGGCAACTGTATTATGATCTTAAAGAGCGCTACGATTTTTCAAACACTGGCAGGACGCACTGCACCTTAAAGATCTCGTAAGCTAGAATAACAATGTTTTTATAAAAAAATATGTTGTTGTGATCAAGTCATAATGTTTTACATATATGTATTAAATTATTTACATTCAAGTAACTATTATGCATAACATTGATGAACACAAAATAATTAAATGTCGTTCGAGACTTAAAATTAATGGACCCTAATTTTAAGAAACGAGATTTCCTGCCAACGAGATTGATTCTCAAGATCTGAGATTGCGTTCCCAACTAGTGTACTCCCCAGGTCAGACGTAAGCATTCTACAATTTGTAACCTCACTGCATGAGCAAACCGTCCCAGCTTAAATGGATACGTAGGTACCTATATTTCACGGTTGTCCCAACACATCATTGATGTCAATTCCAGACATAGTCCGAGTCAAGTTACTATGTGATGTACATTTTTAATTCCCACAGCGGACACGCGTATGTGTTGAACATTTGACTGCAGGTACCTGGGATGAAATGTTAGAGGCACCAAATAATCGCCAGGACTTCAACCAAGCATTATGCTCAAGATATTATAACAAAAAAATAAAAATAATAATAACGAAAATAACTGGCCAGACACTATTATTATAAATTTAATGATTAATAGATTTCTAACCATCATACGTCAATACACTCAAACAAATGCAAATATAATGACACTTCTTGCGTTTCTCTTTCGCGTAATTATTACATCGCCAATGCTCGAAACACACTTGCTCACGTCACTCGTCGCCGAAAAGCGCGGCGCGACTGAGGAAGCGGTGGGGCCGCTTGGATCGCTCAAGGACACTTTGTACCTTGTCTATCTCTGTCTAGCATGCGTAGGTTTTAAAATATTTAGATGGTCCATTCAAAGCGCCGGTCCAATGATAGCAACCTTCCCCTACTCTGAATGTTGTGAAGTAGTTGTACTATTGTAAGTTACGTACTTAATTTGCAGTGCCCTTACAGAGATGATCAAAGATGATTTGACAAATTACAGTCGTATATTCGCTGACGGCACGTTTAAATCGTGCCCATCATGCTTTAAACAACTTTATATAATACACGGATTTACCGAAAATAACAAAACGATTGTACCACTGTTCTTTTGTCTGCTACCCAACAAGAAAATAAAGACGAATACAATTCTGAAATTTATAAACCGCAAAAAATAACCTTAGATTATGAAGTTACGGCAATGATAGCTGTCCAACAAGTTTTTCTAAACATATTTGCTAGACTTGGCGGGGGCACTACCTACCGTGCCCCCAGATATCACGATTTCAAAGAATCTCGTATAGCAGTAAAACTTCCGAATCGCGTGACAAAAATAAGGCTTATCTTTTCATTTCGGCTCATTACAGGTCGGACGTCTAGCGTAGCGTATTTCGTAACGCCAGGATGACGTCACGAATTTCGTAGCAGCTGTAGCACGCCGATGACGTTACTTTTACGGACCTCACAATAAAGCCACCGTCTACCATGCCGAGGAAAAGAGCAACAGACGAAAAAGGCAGGATTAGTGAAGCGCCCTTAATCACCTAACTTATAAAACAAAGCCCAAAGTCTAAAGTCTTTTAGCAATAAACGCAAAAACTACCTACTTAACGGATTGTCATGCGGTTTTCCCCTATCATTCCTATCAATAGACTGATTCTTGAGGAAGGTTTAGGTGTATAATTTGAATATAAAATGTTGTTAGGTATTATTAACTATCTTTACCTTAATTATTATGACTTGCTTTTTTGTATCATTTTACTTGCCATGAGTATTTGTAAAATATGATTTTGTATGTATTGACATGTTTTTTCCATGTCCTAGCGTTTGGCCTCCGCTGTGTGCCGGACATGTCTTTGAAAATAAATAACTAATAATGGCCTTTCATCGTGGTCATAATCTAAACACCCAAAATAATAAAACTGATACTGTAATAGATACCCACTGTAAGTACATCCCTCAGGGAAGCATTTTAAGTGAAACAGTAAAATGCTACTAGGTGTTAAAAAAATCATTTTAAGGTATGTTCAGAGACATTGAGGGTTCTGAGTGCACATACATTATACGAGTAGATACTATAATGTTTTCATATCTCATGCTCTGAAAGTGGGTCGTTGTTGTTCTAAAAAGTGCGCAGAAAGTGATACGTTTCTGCTCTAGCGCAGAAAAGTGGTGTACAGCTCTGCGTCCCCGTCCCACGAGCAACTGGGAGGAAACAAAATGGAAAAATAGTGTCTTTATTTCCCCGCTTGGAACAATTGATAATTGTTTAATTTTACTCATCCCGTACTGAATTTTTTTCATCGAAAATGATGTAAGTAAATTATTAAAATAAAATTATTCTTGATTTCTTATGTTGAATTGTATTTCCTCGATTACATAAGGCGGGAACCAAAAGGAATCCAATAAAAATATTTTTTTTAAACCTTACACTTGCGTAAATGAGCAAAGGCATAATCTTATACAGCCACAGTTAAACGTTTGTACGTTATTAAATAGGGTTTTAAAGTTATTTAGCACTATATTCATGAAAATAAAATAAAGTACAAGATAAAAATGGCTTATATCACTCATCAATTGTTATTTACAACATATTTAAATTCTTAAAATATTTTTAGTGCGGTAGTGTGTTACGGCTTTTAGAACGAAAAAGTGAAAAATTAAAAAGTAAGAGGCAATCCCGCTGATTTTCATAGTACATATTAATAATTAACAAATCATTTTAAAATACTGCAGTTTGTTAAAATATGTGTTTTTTCGTAAATATTGCAATCTAAATGTTTTCGCTAGGGGTTATTTATCTTCTCACATGTAGAGTGTCCGATTGCAAGTAAGTCCTAAGGAAAAAATCATGCCGTAAGTCTATTAGGTAAGTAGTTGAATTACTGATTTTGCAAAATTGTGTTGTCTTGTTTGGTTTCCTCGCATTCGATATGAAAAGTAGAGTGTTTAACTCGGGTGAAAGGCACCATTTCCGTCTCGGACTATTGGCGCTCTCACGCAAATGGATGCCTTTCAACCCTTGGTTAACAATCTACTATTTCATTTCTCATGCTCTGAAAGAGGGTCATTGTTGGTCTTGTCTAAAAGGTGTGCAGAAAATGATATGTTTCCTCACTAGAGCATTTTAGGTTCCAAGTACGATTTTTTTTTACGATAAGCATTAGAAATTGTATAAATGGATTTGTTATACAATTTCATTTCTGATATTTGACTCCCCATTCCATAAACAACGATACTTTTGCCAAAATTGTTAATTGAAAGTACCCTAAAAAAATTATATAAATATAATTCATACTTAGTCATGTTGCAGAAATGAGTGCCTTCCATCCCTTGCTATTGCTAGGCATATTGTAAGGCATGTTCTTTCAGTGGTCGCGGCGCCAACAGTGCTGCACACCTGCCCCGAAGGTCAAGTGCACGTGGCCTCGACCAACACTACCCACATCGAACAATTACTGCCGACATGTGAAAATCATTATGTATCAGCAAAGAGGCACTTAGCCAATTAAACAATCCAGAATGAAGGACAATACCTAGCGCGACCTTGTCATTCCTATTGATCAGAGCAGAGGCATACTCCGCATACTTAACGACACCACAGCTTTGCAAAAACGATTTAAGCCCCTGCTACACGGCAGCCGACAAGCCTACTAACCGTCTGACCTTGGTCTGTCCTTGGTGTGTGGGTCCGTTTGAGTTGTCTGGCTAGACGGTGGCAAACCACAGTGTGTTCAGAACTCGCGGACGGACAACACGTATTGCAAGCGCACAAAATGGCCCCTAACCTTTCAGAAAGTTGGCGTGGCATTAGTACCTACTCAGTGGCGTATGGCCCTAAGGGCGGCGTATGCCACCCCTGGCGGATTGCATTTTGTTTTTCTTCCTTCACTTCTGGGGCAGCAAAACTTATTGGTCGCGGCGCCAAATTTCATAACCTACCTACTCATACTAGTGCAATGACAAAAAAATAAGTTTATGGCAAAAAAACAATTTTTGGTACAAGCTTTTATCGCTGACTGTACTTTTCTTTCCAGAGGCAACTAATACTCGTCGAGACAATTCTAAAAACCCCAAACACAATTAGGTCGCGTTGTTCTATCACAGGGTTCCTATGGCCACCTCCTGTCTCCATCATCAGATCAGCTCTATGGTACCATAATAATGCATTGTCACCCGACTTATATATGTATGCAAATTTTCAGCTCCATCGGAAACTAGAAAGTGGGTCTAATTTAACTTGCAAGATTTGACCCGTACAAACATATTTACATACTTACGATTAGGTATATTGCAAGTTAATAAAAAGTTTGTAAAAAAAGAAAAGGGTATATGAATGAAACGCTGGCTCAAAAAACGGCATTTGTTGAGTCATTTCAACTTAATGAATTCGCTGGACTACGCTACGGGGACATACATAACTTTCTGAGAATGAAGAGGAAAGTATTTGATAAATTATTAGAAATGCTACTGAGTACCCATGGCATGTCTATTAACCACACGAGCGCACACGGCGCGTCCTCCAAGCGAAATGGCCTAGTGCGGTCGGCGTCGGGCGGCTACACGGTTCCGGACCGACCGCTCAGACCGCGGTCGCTGGCGCGCGCTCGCATGCCAAGGGCGTCCGGAGGTCAAACGAAATTTTGTTGGTAACAACTGTCTACACGGTCCGGGACAGACCAAGGCCACGCGGTTTGGGGGCTTGTCGGCTGCCGTGTAGCAGGGGCTTTAGGAAACATGTAGCATGCACTCATGGTCAATGCCGTACCTAATGAATTCTAGTACTTAATGGTTCTGAAACAGACCTTCTGTTCCTTTATGGTTGACATACTAATGAGTACCTACCTAATGAATAATTAGTGGTAATTAATGAGAGTACAATGAATTCCATGCCGTGTTTTTCTCGAGAGAATACACTAGGAGGAGCTTTTCTCAAAATACTTTCTACATGGTCTGAAACGTGGATGTGACACCATCAATAGGGCCGTATATTTGTTTGCCACTAACGTGGTATAAAAAAGCAACAAAAACTTAGCTAAAAAATATGTTCTCATACGAAAAAATACATATATCCATATTTTATACATAAGGTACTACAATACTATTTATTACATATGTCATATTAATTAATAGCGACCCGCCCCGGCTTCGCACGGGTAAACCTTAATGAACAAATATTATTATTATATTACAAACTTATTAATACTTAAGTACCTTATAAAATAAAATAACTAAAACTAAATCTAACAAAAAATAAAAATCCCTAAATACTACAATAATAGTCTTTGTAAAAGAACGCATGTTTTTAAATTTTATTTGAATGTATGCATTGATATAGAAGTGAATGTATGAAAGTTTTTTCTTACTTAGGTCATACTAAAAGTTCGTGTAATCTCAAAAACTGTAGCAGATATGCAACATTTTGTTTATAATCGCTCTTTCTGGCAATGCGTACAAATTTTCTTTACGATGGGATCAACCTGAAAAGTACACGGCCAATTATTCCTCAGACACGTTTTTTTCTCTGTGGTTTTGTATGGCGGTAATGTACTTCCCTACATCTTATTTATTGACTAGTCAAGTATTCTGACAGATACGTGTACATACATGTACAAAGAACTCTGCTTATTAGACCCTACTACTAGCGGTTAAGTTAAATAACAAACACATAGGTACGAAAAAAAGCCGATTTTATTTAAAGAAATATCTAGCAAAATTACGAGTATAAATATTTTGGCCGTAGCCTAATCAGCATAATTCCGAATCCCGGTTAGGATACTCTTGAGTACAGTCGACGTCAAAGATATGTTTACACTTTTGCACCTTACTCCTTTGTAATAAGGCGAAAAGTGTAAACATATCTTTGACGTCGACTGTACACAAACATTGATTTTATCTATTCAGTGAGTCGATGAAAAACTAAGTGACGAATAGCAAAGCGGTGAAGTAAAGTACAAGGTCGAGGCTTTCAGAACAATTACGGTGGAATGGTCGCGTTCGGTCTTGCCGCGCTCCCTCGCACCGCTCGCACGGGCGGCGCGGCGGGCGTCGCGTCGGGCGGCGCGCGGCGCGAGCACGCATCGCCTCCATTACCCTAGTTACCGCCGGCCCTGTCCCGCCACCGCCTCGCAAACGCCTCGCAGCCGCCCCAGCCACCCATCAACAACGTGCGCTTACCCCATTCTGCTCCCCACTTGTCTCGTGTCTCATCTTACGACCCCTCTCGACTTAAAGGCGAGCATTACGATAATTAAACCAATGTTCATAATATTTATGTAACCGATTACTAACATGTTATACATAGCGGCTATTGCTCTCCTATATCCCTAGCTCATCTACAGGCAGCGGCCTTATGTATGTAATTAATTGATAAGTTGTTAGTAAATATAAAAAAGTACAAAAGTACTTAAAATATACATTCACATCATAATATAATTTCGCATTAAATAAAATAGCTTAAGCTAATAAATAGCACTGATAGCAGTCAACTAATTTCACTCATAACTTGTAGGGCTTTTGTGGAATCAAGGACCAAAGGACCAAGAAAATTATAATTGATGAGCGCTTTTAACTATTATCTATGCTCGCATGATTCAGAGCAATACCAATTAGTTATAAAAAATATCATGAGTTCAATTTTGTTTTATATACCTACTTACTTTTTTATTAAAGGTGCTTAAATCATAAAAATGCTTATTACCTATTTGCTCCTGGTAGTCTCATCAATAAATTCAGAGAAACTGAGACGCTGAGTAAGAATATTAGCATCGCATCGCTTTCAAATTTGAAAAAAAAGAACCAACCTTGTATCGACGTCTCGTTCTCTCGAATTGAAGGTCGGAGTGTCAGTTTGTATTGCGGGCAGGAAGGGCGCGCGCGGCAAGGGCAACGTGGGCGGCTGCAGCTGGCGGCGGCGGAGAGAGACTGACTGGGCCCGGGCGAGCCCCGCCGCCCGCGCCCTCGCACCGCGCCCCAGCGGATAAACAACATGCATTGTGGGCCCGGCGCTACCGACACTACTCTACGCCACGCCATGCCACGCCACGCTACGCCACGCCACGCCGCACCGCGCCGCACATATGGCGACATCTTCTTGTCACAAACTCATTAATTTTATTAAGATCTAGAATATCTTGATACACTCATTAATTTGTCTAATTAGACACCTGAAGTTTCTATAATCTATAAGCAGTGTGAAACAAAACAAGAAATATTTAAATGCAGTTATAGATTCAAAGAACAGCTCATAAAATCACCGTGCTCTGTCTTGTACTAACCTTACAATTTTGGTCGTATTTAAAGTTCTTAATACTAATACCTTGACACTGGCGAAATTATCCCACTGGACTGAGCCATAATTTGAAAAGAACGAATGATTTTTTTTACATACCTATCAAATGTATCACAAAGTAAATATGTTCTGAAAAATATGTATTCAGTGAATATATTTATTAATTTGAATTTCGTAACTTAGCAGCGGCTCACAAAACACATCTATTTTACAAATTTCATTAAAATACACCTTACAGTTTTCGAGCAAAATGCCTGTGACATACGAAGGAGACGGACGGACAGACAGACATGACGAAACTAAGGGTTCAGTTTTTCCATTTTGGCTACGGAACCCTAAAAAAAAGACCTCTCAGACGGGACGTCGCGAAAAAACTGCGGACATCGACAAAGTCCTACGTGCCAAGGGAAGAAATGGTCTTAAAGACTGTTATGAAGCCGAAAAAGCCAAAACGAAGAAGTAAAATGTTGTACGACACGCGCGAATTTTCTTCTTTTCGCACTGGTATCGTAATGCATGTATCTACTACTTATTACAGTACATATGGTGCTACGTTACCGCACTAGTGTAAGTACACTAAGCAAGAATTTTAACGTGCTTAGATTTAGAGTGTTTTAGCGGTAGAATGTTTAGAAGTAGGTATCAGTGAAATTTCAAAAACTCGCTACATTGTCACATACAGGCAATGTACCCGTGTACTTATGTTTTTGAAGATAAATACTCAATTATGCTAGTCAATGCGGTAAAACGGTCAAAGGCATCGTGCTGTCAGATGCAAAAAACCAATATCACAGGGCACGCGGTGCTGGGCGTCGACGGTGCGGGCTGCTCACGTACTAAGGCTCAAAGCTGGCTGGTTGGTGCAGTCACGTGGAAAACACCGGACGCGATCCAATTTTCCTGCATCGTATCGAGGTCTTCGTCAGTGAGCTTTATTAAATCATACTTACTATTTAATTTACGTATACAGTAGGTTTTCTAAGCTCATATGTACGTATGTCATAAAATATTTTTTACTTCGAAGTTAGTCTATGAGGGGTTTGCTCATCAAGTAATCATACTGTGTATGTCTCTAAACAGAGGGTGTTTCCTTGTTCTTTTTTATAGAATATCGACAATAGCCAACTGGATACCATGCGATAAAACTTTGAAAATGTTAGCCTTGTTACTTGAGGTAATAAAATACAATGATCTTGTCGGCTATTAAGTGTAACATCTGTTTTTTAGAATCTTTGAGGTCTTGTATTTTTTTTTTATTCCCATATATTATTTAAGTTTCCAATTTATTGTGATAAATTGCTCATTTTCTATCTATTTAACTAGATTTAGTTATACAATTCAACATGTGTCAACAACCCTATTACGCCTACAAAACTAGAAAAATAAATGTTATCATCACACCAGCTCGGGAGGGTTCTTAATTAGCTAGATTCTTTAAAAAAGGTGCAGTGGGTCTGAAAACGGAGTTTTTAAAAAGATGTAGCGTTTTTTTCTTGAGGCCTTTCTCGAGGGACCGTATTGTTTCGAATCCTTAGTTTTTGACCTTCGGTCTATAGAAAAAAATCACGAACATAGGTCTAAAATGCACTTTAAAAATTTGCAACAAATTATGCACAAAAGATAAAAATATGAAAATTGCTTCAAAAATTCGACTATATCATGTTTGAGGGTCACGATTACTTTTTTTTATATAAACGCACAACTAAACTCTATCTATGTTACTTAATAATTATCAGTTTTTTTTTAAATCTCTATGTAACTTAGTAATAGATAATAGATAGGTACATATGTTTAATTCTAGAGATAGTTCGAAAAGTGTATAATGTGTGTAATACAAGTGTACTAATTTTATGATACTGACTACATATGTATTAAGAGTATAAGTGTCTTGGCTATAGCTGTAAACTTATACTCAGTGTTTGCCTGAATAAAGAATAAATTAAAATTAGAAAACATGATATCCGTGCTCCCGGGCACTCACTTCCATCTCGCTTACGCTCAGTGAGAGTGAGAGAAGAACACGAACTTACTCGCCGTGTCACGCGCAACTCACTTGTAACTTTAAAAGAGAGTTCAAGATAATTGCGTTTAAAGTTTTAATGATTCAAATGCTGTTAGAGTCTGTGCGGAAAGAGAAGAGTCGTAGAATGGGTTTTGACGTTTTATGCCAGAAATGCAAAATATCAGATTAGCAGGATGCCAGATTCGCCTAATGCCAGATTCGCAAAAAGTCAAGATTCGCAAAATACCAGATTCTCAGAATGCCAGATACTTCCCCATATATCGGGATAGTTTTACACAGATCAGTCTAGCCCCAAACTAAGAAAAGCTTCGGCTTGTAAGATGTCACAGCACAGCGATACGAGACTGTCAGTGTCAAAAGTGACGTTTTTGTTCGAAGAAATGTCACTTTTGACACTGACAGATTGGTATCGTATCCCTGTGACATCTTATGAGTATTGTTCGAATTGGGCCGCTTGTGTAAGTACTAGGCGTTGTAATATTTAAACAGATAGATAAATCAGGTAAATTCAACCCCCTCTCAGCAAAACTCTACCCTATTACCTTTTTCTTAATACCAAAATCGCATAATCTAACAGATGGATTTACCCGAGTTTGAAGTTTAGCGACTCAAATACTTGTATATGTATAGAAAACATCCATAACTCTGGAACAAATATAAGTAAAAAAACACACAAATAAATTCCCTGACCGGCGGGATTTCAATCTGAGATCTCCAGTTTTGTATTTATATATTAAAAGTTTTCTATATTTATTTAATTTGCAGGCATTTTATATAAATTTATAACAAAGCATAGTTAAATGCGACCTATCTGCATTAAAACATACTAGCCACTTTATTATGCCAAAGTATTGTGAACGTAGTTTGTCTATTTTTGGTTTTGACGACTTAATGTCATTACAATTAGAAGTAACTTAAATAATAGAGTTATATAAAATGGACGAAGATTTTGCTTTATAGAAAATTAAAAGGGAAACCCAACTTTGTTGCACAATGGATATCGTTTTAATATGCATGCGAAGAACAAAGACGGCACCACCAATTGGCGCTGTACGAATCAATGCATCTGTAACAATAAATGAGCCGCGGACATGTATCGTGAAAAATAGTATTCATATCATAAGTGTCAACCCGATTTTGTAAAAAATATTTTTTTTACCACAACACACGAGTGCAAGGTACTATTATAACAAGTAAGGTAGATGTTACCAAAAATTTTGATTCCGTGCAAAATATTTTCGAAGCAAAATTCGAGTCATTGAAAGAGGAAACTAGCATTGATTTAAACCCTTTACCAACCTTCAAACAGGTAACATGGACTACGGTCGTATGGAAAAGCGGTCCTCCGATTTCCCTCTTATTGGTCCAAATCTCGTTTCTCATTTTAGTACCCGGAATTTTGCCCAATAGGAAAATGTCAAGCGAAGAATCAATCTGGCATTCTGAGAATATGACGTTTTACAAATCTGGCATTTGCGAATCTAGCTATTTGCGAATCTGGCATTAGGCGAATCTGACTTTTTACGAATCTGACATTCTGCTAAATCTGGCATCCTGCAAATCTGACATTCTGCATTTTGGGCATAAAGCGTCAAAACCAGGAGTTAAAGGAGTGCCGGTATAGTCGCGGACGGTCTAGAACGCAAAATGACTAGTGTAATATTTTGCCTATATCGCTTTTAGTCTACATCGCGAACGGTCTAGAACGCAAAATGACCACTTTTTTATATCACACAGGTAGGTTAGGCTCGTTAGTTATCTTCAAATGGCCGAAGGCCAAACCGCACAGAATAGGAGCCCCGCGGGGCTCCGTTGCCATCGCTAACGTAAAGATAAAACGACGAAAATGATGTAGGCATTTTGGCATTTTGGCGTATAGACTAAGAGCGATATTACATAGGCAAAATGTTACACTAGTCATTTTGCGTTCTAAACCGTCCGAAATATACCCCGGAGTGCCGCATGACCAACTCTTCTATATTTTGCAAGCATGTACGATCTAAGTGTTTTTTTATTTATTTTAAGCGAAACTTATTTTTCTCATCTTTTGTTATTTCCAAGTTACAAGACGGCAATATGTTTGCCATTGTCGGTCAATGAATGTCATAAAGTACCAATTATCATAATGCGACTGAAACTTTGCAAGAAATTTTTTTTTTTATGAAATAAGTTATTTTAATGTTTAAAAGCATTAATTTTACGTTTGAAATAAGGAAATTATGAATATCAAGCGTAACCAATTTTATTCACAGATATTGTTGTTCAAATGTAGGCAATATCAAAATATCTAAAGATCTTGCCAAATAATTAACATTTTACAAGAGATGAAATAAGTTTTACACCTCAGCAGCTCGAACAAGGGTACTTTGCTTCTTAAAAACAGTGAGCAAAATGCGATTTTGCTCACTGAGTGAGACAAAATGACATTCAAGTGACCTTTATAGTCCAATGTCATTTCAACATGCGGGGTCTAATACAAGTTCGAAATACTTGGGTTCTATTATCTCTGTCCCTTTCACACTGTTAGCAAAAAGAAACAGACGAAAAAAAAGTTCAAACCACATTCAACGGTATATTGACTGTTTATAATAGACCCCCGAAAAACTTCAGAACGCAGCGTTCCAAACCACATACGAGCTCCCGCACGAGTATGAATTCTTAATAATTATTTAATTAAAATAAAGTTTAAGATTTGATAAAAACTGATAAAAATACTATATTTTAGGTATTTTATTGTACAATTAAAATAATGAACTCAAAAAATACACAGATTATCACGCAAAATTAATTATTTTACTTTTAAGAATTTCTACTATGGTTGACAAATAGTACGTATCTGCAATTCGGACCGTATCTTACAAAGTTTTTTTTTACAAGTTTTGATTTTCGTTATTTCCATATTATTTTACAGAAATTTATTATTACGTTTTGTTTTTGTGTTAGATTGCGGCAATTAAACTTAATTGTTTGTATATCTTAAGAAAACATGAGTGCATAGGTATATATTAAGTGACGAAGAAGGATTACATTATTCAAGTTGTCTAATAGGTATGTTCTCACTGCTAAGATGAAAAAATTTGTGTACTACACGAGATCAAAGTTATTTACATCTCGTGCGCTTTTGAGTCCCTTACTACGCTCAAGATTCTAAATTAGATTAGATTCGCTACGCTCGTGAATCTATTATAGAACCCTAACAACATAAGCGACGTTCAAGTCTAGATGACATTTTCACTTTATATGCATCAATCACTTTAATTTAAACACAACTGGTACCACAGTCGAGGCATGAATTTAAGGAAAACTTAAATTGTTATCGAAACTCAAATGTTAATAAACGCTTTTTTAGTACTGAGATGACGCAATACAAAAAAATGTGGCTTTCCATCAGAGAAACAAATGGTGGTTGGCGTTTTAGATCACGTGACATGCAGATAATTTAATACTACGATTTTAATTTAGAATTTAAAAATTAACCTTATTTTTTTATAACAAAATTCCTAAATCCTAAAATTTGTTCCATAAGGTAAAAATTATATAAATAACATACTTTCATAATTTAATTTTTATAGATGAAATTCCCCTGTTATGTCCTAGTTCATCTAAAATCTAAAGGATCTTCTGGGAAAATTGGCCTATTCTGGCAGTAATGGGGCGTCATCATTTTTTATAAAATAGACCTAATATTTGTGGGTTTGAAATATGTAGTTAATATACAGTCTGTTACCGGCAAGTGGGTTTTTTTAAAGTAACATAGTTTTTAAACTTAACCATGACCTTAATTTAATTAATAAACTAAAATTGAGACTTTATTAACTTTCTATCAAAATTATAAATGCCAGCAATGTACAGCACAGTAAATTGACAAGTAAGTGCTAATGACAGCTCTTTATACTTTGTTTATTATTATTACGACGTTTATTTCAAGAGTTAGCGATACCAACAGCACTTAAGATAACTACACGAAATTAAAGGCACTAGTCTCATTGCTAAACACTTTATTACCAACTAAATTAAACTTAAATACAAACCCCACATTTGAATAAAATAATACATTAACCCCACATAATACGAGTACTTGACGTTGGTTTGGTACCTGTCTTGTCTGTGTTGGTTTGAAAGGGAAAGGTACAGTCTCTTATATTACAAAAAATGGCAGTGGTGATGCACTCACACACCTGAAAGACACACTGTACGTACCTAGCCTATGCACCAACCTAATGTCTGTCAGCAAGATAACGGACGCTGGATGTACAGTTCTATTCACAAAAAACAAGGCAAGAGTAAACAACCAAAAATATAAGATTATTCTCACGGCCTACAAAGAAAACGGTCTCTATTATATTAAACCAAGCAAGCATGAGTGCCACAACCTGGCCACTGATGATGATGAAACACCTCCAATTACCACAAAATTTGAATCATCAAGAACACCAAAGACATGAAATTAGCACTTCATAATCAAAACATACTTGGCTTGCAATTTAATCCTAAAGAGACATTACCGGAATGTGAAGCGTGCATTCAAGCAAAAATGCATCGAGTACCGGCTCCTCGCGAGAAAACAACTCAAAGAACGACTGAACGCTTACAAATTGTTCACTCTGACGTTTGTGGACATACACGAACAGCCACAATAAGCGGTAACAAGTACTTTGTCACATTAATCGACGATTCCTCCCGTTACAGTCGAGTTTACCTGCTGAAATGCAAGAGCGAAGTCTTAGAAAAATTTAAACAGTTCAAAGAGTTAACAGAAACGCACACGGCGAACAAACTCAAGGCATTACAATCCGATAAAGCCACCGAATATATCAACAGGGACTTCGACGCTTATCTGAAACGCTGCGGGATACAGAGAAGCCTTAGTGCCCCGAACACAGCGCACCAAGATGGATTAGCAGAAAGAAAAAATCGTACCCTGATTGAAAAAGCTAGAGCCCTAATGATTAACGCAAACGCGCCACTAAAATGCTGGTGTGCAGCAATCATGACAGCGAACGTGCGTGCAATCAGAGTCCTAGCTAACGCAAAGTACAGAGATAGTTGTAGGGACCTTTTTAAAAGCCTAGGAATCTTAACAACAGTGTCAACATATATTTATGAGGTATTATTATACGTAAGAAAAAACCAGAGTGAATTTGTATGTGGTAGGGATATCAGGGTTCGCCCAACAAAGTATCCAGACAATCTGAGGCCAATAAAAAGTAGATTGAACATTGCTAAAAAATCCCCCAAGATAATGGCTCAGAAATTGTATAATAAGCTGCCAAAAGAAATTAAAGCCGAAACTAATATCAACACGTTCAGTCTCCAAGTAAAGAAATTGCTACTCAATAAGACAGTGTACAGCATAAAGGAATACCTAAATAATGAATATAATGCTACCTCAAATATGTAATTTAATATTGTAATTTGTAAACAGTTATAGCATGTATTATTTATTAGATTAATTTTAATATTTTTTGACGATCTTAATATGTATTCATCTTTATATTCGGTTGTAATAAAAACATGTAATACTTATTGAGAAATAAATGAATCTAAATCTAATCTAAATCTATTTGTCTAACAAGAAAAACAATAAAATAATGCGTCTGTTCAGAATTTAGGTTTTCAACATTTGGTTTACCAACTGAACAATACCAACTGAAGATATTACTTTTAAAAGTTGCCCGAAAGGTTTTAAACAACTTTACTCCATACACGGTTACAATAGCCATATACAATAGCAATATGCATAGTGCCATTGATTTTTGCCCTGCTACCAGATAAAAAACAGAATCGTATAAAATATTACTAAATATGATTAATTCAAGCATTAATTGGAAGCCAGAAAAAAATACTTTTGATTTCGAAGTGGCGGCAATAAACGCATTTACAACTGTTTTTCCAAAGATAATTTTCAAAGGATGCTATATATTATCATTTCAACCGGTCATTGCGGCGAAAGGCAAAAGCTTTAGAAATAACACTAAGGGATCCGGTCACCTACGGCCACTTCCCTGAACGTCCACCTTCCAAATTCCTTAATAATCCATTTCCTAGTTCGTCCGTTTCCTTATCCGGACATTTCCCCGATTGACCACTGTTGGAATTCCTTCTATGTCCAGTTCCCCGAACAGCCTCTGTACGCTGTGCTACAATTAACGATTACACCCTGTATAGTTGGGTCCGTAGCATAATTTCGAAAATCAATTTTCCTAAGTGTAGGTACTGTACAATCACGGACTTAATTAAAGACCCATTTAGGGTTCACTTTACATTGGACATTCATAGAGTACCAACTAAACAGAAGACTAGTTTTATTTAGTGGTACCTAATTGTAAAATATTTTATCTGGACTTCAGTCCTCTAGCATATCCATATGTCAACTTTACTTCAAGTTCCGCCTCCAGGCGAGAGGGAGAGAAATTAGGATTAGAAATTAGCCGCTTACTGACACAGACCGAATTACACGCGGCGGAACCGCGGGCACAGCTAGTAATCTAATATTTAGTACTCAAGATTTTTTTAGACAAGCCAAATTGAAGAAAAAAAGAAAAATACTTTGAATGCAGTTCTGTTTCTTTTTAAAAATAAAGGAATGTCTCCTTTAAGTAAAATGAGCCAGCTTAAGGATTTAAGGTAGTTTCCCTCCAGGGCCCGACTTATCTTTCCACCCTGTATATTTTAAACCTTGATTAGTACGACTAGAAAGGGTACTTTGTTTTTATTACTTTTTCTACCACTAGAAATAGTACCTCTTCCATTATACCACTATTGATTCTGATTTTTTCTTCATTCTGTTTTATATCTTCGTAAACACTATATTTTTTTTAAATAGCTTGAATTGAAACGTAAATGGCTGAACTATTTAATTCCGTGACCCGTTTCTACTACAACTTGTTGTGTTAAAATGGAGTGACGCATAATTAGAATTAGAGAAAAATGTGGTGTTAAAAGAAAATATCAAGTTTATTTATAAAATTACAGAGAACTTAAAACAAAACTTCTAAGGCCAACCTATGAACCTAGCACACTAAGAAGGCACACTATTAGTGATCTGAGTTACTTTTGAGGCAGTTCAGGTAGTTGCTCTTCGACAGGTGGGTGGAGTACGTCGTAGGCTAAATAGTGTTTTTTTTTTCATTGTAATTATTCCTTATTGCCTTTTTTGCCCTTTTTTACTTGTCTGGTTTAATAAAAAGACTAAAAAAATCATTTTATTTATAAATGATATCGGAGTTATTTCATTGACTTTTAGTTTTTTCAAAAGCACTTTATATTTTCGATCAAAGATTATAACATTTTGCTTTCTGTTCGTTTTCTTTTGAACAATTGCTGAAAAACTTTGATTTCGTAATGAAACGCTTCTTTTCTTAAACCTTTTAAAAACAAGAATATGTTCGGCGTTTTCGGTAGTATCGTGTTTAAGCGATGGTGCCATCCCTCAATAGATAGATAGATGGAGAGATAGATAAATACGTTATTGCAAAACATTATCGTGACAAAAAAATATTGAACTTATGATAAGAATAAAACTAAAACTTATGTCTAAGTACTGTACTAAACTAATTACTAACTACATACTAGGATATTTTTTTGTCACGACTATGTAGTCGCGAAAAGGCGCCGACTCAGCATGACCTGCAGCATTGCTGCCACAGCGCTGGTATTCTGCCGGGACCTAGCAGTGCGCGCGCAGACTCACGGTATGATAAACCACCAGGGACAAAAATAACTAAAAAGTTACTAAAGATGACTCAATAGCGTTGGTTGTTTGAAATTTGTCTTCGGAACAACAGATTCCCTCCACCGTTACTTTGTCGAACCAAAAGTCTTCAAAATACTTTTTAAAATCCAATAAAACGGTAGCCTTTGGCTTTGGATTATCGGTTAGTAGTGTAGACCATGTTTGTTGGTACTTGGCTCGGTATAAGACCGGACGTCCTAGCGATTGTTCAGAAGAATTTTACTTATTTTCGCTTATAATATAAAAAAGGTAAAAAATATCCAAAAGGTTACCTTTAGTTGAACCAGGGCTGACTAAAATTCCCAGGAATCATACATCTGAAGTGAATAGGTTACCGGTCTTACCCCGTGAACGTCCGATCTTCTCCCGCTAAATAACGACTAAACTATTGTAAAAATGGATTATTGCTGGAAGTTTTAAAAAATATGCGTAGAAACTAAATTTCATACTTGTTTAATATAATAATTAACATTTTAAGAAAACCTTACTATATTCAAGCAAAAAAATAAACCGTGAAGGCTTCCCAAATCAATAGAAAAATAGTCCGATCTTCGCCCACTGCAACTTAATGTTGAAATTGTAAAGGTAACTATTGGATCCATAAGGATGATGGGCTATTTTACCCTCTGGGTTGGAAGTTCACTAGAACTTGCACTAGCACACGCCAATTATTATGATAAGGGTGCCAAGCGGACTCGCGCGGTTAAAATGGTGCGTTTCCGGTTCACTTGAACCTATTACCCTATTGCACAGTACAACATAAGGTCAAAAACACATATTCTCATATAAAGATAAATTCAACATAGCCTAACAACAAAATACCTAAGTCCCAAAACACCCTAAAAACAAAACGAACATATCTTTATTATATACAACCCCGCATCACCTAATGTCATAAGAGTTGAAACTCAGATCAAACTAATCCCAAAATACACTAATCCTAAAATACACCATTCTCTAAAATAAAACAATCTTAAAACACGCTAGTATCAGAACACCCTGTTTTTTTAAAGCTCATTCCTAATTGTGCTAGGCAGCTGACTCAAATCGTCATTGAGATACCGACTGTGAGGAGAGACAAGGAGAGCTACCTGATGGTTACTCTTACGGAATGTGCGAAAGAGACCACAATATACTAAAGCTTCTAGAACCTGCAGGCCCAACCCTTCATCTACCAGCTTATGCCGCATCTCTTAGACGATGTCTACAGCGTCAGAAGCCGGTGTTGCTCGAAGTCTACAGCCTTAGATCAGCATTCCATATTTCTAGAACACTTAGTACAGTCAGTAACAGAAGTCGCTAAATGGGGAAGGTGTCCAAAATAACCTTGACACGCCCTTATTCTATTTACAATAAAGTCGCGTCAAGATTATTTTAAACACCTCGCCCGCTTAGAGACTTCTGCTGTTGACTTGATTAAATTAAATTTATTGCTCCAGTCACAGGAAATACCCAGTATATTTTTTTAGGTTTGTAAAAAAACGCATATAAAAAAATTGGCCAAGTGCGTGTCGCACCACCCATATGGGAGGGTTCCGTAGCTATAGATCACGTATTAAACAAAATGATATAATTGGAAGGATATAAAGATAAAAGCAAATCTCGTCTATATGGTAAGTGACAAAGTGGGACCTTTTACTAAAAAGTAACACAAATTGTCTCCTTATGTTTAAAAAAATATCTACACTACCTGTTTTGCTTTTTTTGCTTTATCGCAGTCTGGCTTTTAAAAGACGCACATGTTTCAAAAATGTGATTGCATCAATATAGCCTATGTGCAGCTCAATCAATAGATCACGACATTTTGTGTCGAAAACGACGTCGATGCGACGCCTGCTAGCCCCACTGAAAAGAGCATTATTGATACGAGTGTTTTGATATCTGGACTCTTTTTTAATTTATACACAAAGCGAATCAGTGTAGGCTTATGTGGCATGCGGATATTTAATCTTCGGTGCCAACCGTCTAAAGGATCATTAGTTCTGTGCTTTTCATGACTGCAACTGATTATTTCAGGTCCTAATTTCAGCCAAAATGTCTCCATATATTTTTTAAACAGTAATACTACACTTAAAATGGACACCCAACAATCGTTTATTTCATCTGCAGGCAACAATGCCAAATCAGCAGACATTTCCACTAGTTTTCGGCTTTCTTCGGTCGCATCTATTTGCAATTTTTCGCCCTTTTTCCAGACTGCTTTGTTAAAGTGATAGTAACATCCGGTCCCAATCCCAATTTGCAGTTTGGGAAAACCGAGCGACAGGCATTCACCTGTGCCAACTCAAAATCAGATTTAAATTTGTGTATGTTCACACCCAGTTTCTCATGTATTAATGTGAAAAGTCTTTTTCACCTCAGCAGCTCGAACAAGGGTACTTTGCTTCTTAAAAACAGTGAGCAAAATGCGATTTTGCTCACTGAGTGAGACAAAATGACATTCAAGTGGCCTTTATAGTCAAATGTCATTTCAACATGCGGGGTCTAATACAAGTTCGAAATACTTGGGTTCTATTATCTCTATCCCTTTCACACTGTTAGCAAAAAGAAACAGACGAAAAAAGTTCAAACGACATTCAACGGTATATTGACTGTTTATAATAGACCTCCGAAAAACTTCAGAACGCATCGTTCCAAACCACGTACGAGCTCCGTACGAGTATGAATACTTAATAATTATTTAAGTAAAATAAAGTTTAAGATTTGATAAAAACTGATAAATATATTATATTTTAGGTATTTTATTGTACAATTAAAATAATGAACTCAAAAAATACACATATTATCACGCAAAATTAATTATTTTACTTTTAAGAATTTCTACTATAGTTGACTAATAGTACGTACTTATCCGCAATTCGGACCGTATCTTACAAAGTTTTTTTTTACAAAAAAAAAGTTATCGATTGAAGTGTCAGTTGATGTTCGTTATTTCCATATTATTTTACTGAAATTTATTATTTCATTTTGTTTTCGTATTCGATTGCGGTAATTAAACTTAATTGTTTGTATATCTTAAGAAAACATGAGTGCATAGGTATAAAGTGACGAAGAAGGATTACATTTTTCAAGTTGTCTAATAGGTATGTTCTCACTGCTCAGGTGAAAACTTTTGTGTATACACGAGATCAAAGTTATTTACATCTCATGCGCTTTTGAGTCCCTTACTACGCTCAAGATTCTAAATTAGATTCACTCGCTACGCTCTTGAATCTATTATAGAATATTTCGCTTGCACGGGACTCAAAATAAGCACTCGAAGAAATATCAAACTTTGGTCTAAACTAACTAAACTAGCACACTAAGAAGGCACACTATTAGTGATCTGAGTTACTTTTGAGGCAGTTCAGGTAGTTGCTCTTCGACAGGTGGGTGGAGTACGTCGTAGGCTAAATAGTGTTTTTTTTTCATTGTAATTATTCCTTATTGCCTTTTTTGCCCTTTTTTACTTGTCTGGTTTAATAAAAAGACTAAAAAAATCATTTTATTTATAAATGATATCGGAGTTATTTCATTGACTTTTAGTTTTTTCAAAAGCACTTTATATTTTCGATCAAAGATTATAACATTTTGCTTTCTGTTCGTTTTCTTTTGAACAATTGCTGAAAAACTTTGATTTCGTAATGAAACGCTTCTTTTCTTAAACCTTTTAAAAACAAGAATATGTTCGGCGTTTTCGGTAGTATCGTGTTTAAGCGATGGTGCCATCCCTCAATAGATAGATAGATGGAGAGATAGATAAATACGTTATTGCAAAACATTATCGTGACAAAAAAAAATTGAACTTATGATAAGAATAAAACTAAAACTTATGTCTAAGTACTGTACTAAACTAATTACTAACTACATACTAGGATATTTTTTTGTCACGACTATGTAGTCGCGAAAAGGCGCCGACTCAGCATGACCTGCAGCATTGCTGCCACAGCGCTGGTATTCTGCCGGGACCTAGCAGTGCGCGCGCAGACTCACGGTATGATAAACCACCAGGGACAAAAATAACTAAAAAGTTACTAAAGATGACTCAATAGCGTTGGTTGTTTGAAATTTGTCTTCGGAACAACAGATTCCCTCCACCGTTACTTTGTCGAACCAAAAGTCTTCAAAATACTTTTTAAAATCCAATAAAACGGTAGCCTTTGGCTTTGGATTATCGGTTAGTAGTGTAGACCATGTTTGTTGGTACTTGGCTCGGTATAAGACCGGACGTACTAGCGATTGTTCAGAAGAATTTTACTTATTTTCGCTTATAATATAAAAAAGGTAAAAAATATCCAAAAGGTTACCTTTAGTTGAACCAGGGCTGACTAAAATTCCCAGGAATCATACATCTGAAGTGAATAGGTTACCGGTCTTACCCCGTGAACGTCCGATCTTCTCCCGCTAAATAACGACTAAACTATTGTAAAAATGGATTATTGCTGGAAGTTTTAAAAAATATGCGTAGAAACTAAATTTCATACTTGTTTAATATAATAATTAACATTTTAAGAAAACCTTACTATATTCAAGCAAAAAAATAAACCGTGAAGGCTTCCCAAATCAATAGAAAAATAGTCCGATCTTCGCCCACTGCAACTTAATGTTGAAATTGTAAAGGTAACTATTGGATCCATAAGGATGATGGGCTATTTTACCCTCTGGGTTGGAAGTTCACTAGAACTTGCACTAGCACACGCCAATTATTATGATAAGGGTGCCAAGCGGACTCGCGCGGTTAAAATGGTGCGTTTCCGGTTCACTTGAACCTATTACCCTATTGCACAGTACAACATAAGGTCAAAAACACATATTCTCATATAAAGATAAATTCAACATAGCCTAACAACAAAATACCTAAGTCCCAAAACACCCTAAAAACAAAACGAACATATCTTTATTATATACAACCCCGCATCACCTAATGTCATAAGAGTTGAAACTCAGATCAAACTAATCCCAAAATACACTAATCCTAAAATACACCATTCTCTAAAATAAAACAATCTTAAAACACGCTAGTATCAGAACACCCTGTTTTTTTAAAGCTCATTCCTAATTGTGCTAGGCAGCTGACTCAAATCGTCATTGAGATACCGACTGTGAGGAGAGACAAGGAGAGCTACCTGATGGTTACTCTTACGGAATGTGCGAAAGAGACCACAATATACTAAAGCTTCTAGAACCTGCAGGCCCAACCCTTCATCTACCAGCTTATGCCGCATCTCTTAGACGATGTCTACAGCGTCAGAAGCCGGTGTTGCTCGAAGTCTACAGCCTTAGATCAGCATTCCATATTTCTAGAACACTTAGTACAGTCAGTAACAGAAGTCGCTAAATGGGGAAGGTGTCCAAAATAACCTTGACACGCCCTTATTCTATTTACAATAAAGTCGCGTCAAGATTATTTTAAACACCTCGCCCGCTTAGAGACTTCTGCTGTTGACTTGATTAAATAAAATTTATTGCTCCAGTCACAGGAAACACCCAGTATATTTTTTTAGGTTTGTAAAAAAACGCATATAAAAAAATTGGCCAAGTGCGTGTCGCACCACCCATATGGGAGGGTTCCGTAGCTATAGATCACGTATTAAACAAAATGATATAATTGGAAGGATATAAAGATAAAAGCAAATCTCGTCTATATGGTAAGTGACAAAGTGGGACCTTTTACTAAAAAGTAACACAAATTGTCTCCTTATGTTTAAAAAAATATCTACACTACCTGTTTTGCTTTTTTTGCTTTATCGCAGTCTGGCTTTTAAAAGACGCACATGTTTCAAAAATGTGATTGCATCAATATAGCCTATGTGCAGCTCAATCAATAGATCACGACATTTTGTGTCGAAAACGACGTCGATGCGACGCCTGCTAGCCCCACTGAAAAGAGCATTATTGATACGAGTGTTTTGATATCTGGACTCTTTTTTAATTTATACACAAAGCGAATCAGTGTAGGCTTATGTGGCATGCGGATATTTAATCTTCGGTGCCAACCGTCTAAAGGATCATTAGTTCTGTGCTTTTCATGACTGCAACTGATTATTTCAGGTCCTAATTTCAGCCAAAATGTCTCCATATATTTTTTAAACAGTAATACTACACTTAAAATGGACACCCAACAATCGTTTATTTCATCTGCAGGCAACAATGCCAAATCAGCAGACATTTCCACTAGTTTTCGGCTTTCTTCGGTCGCATCTATTTGCAATTTTTCGCCCTTTTTCCAGACTGCTTTGTTAAAGTGATAGTAACATCCGGTCCCAATCCCAATTTGCAGTTTGGGAAAACCGAGCGACAGGCATTCACCTGTGCCAACTCAAAATCAGATTTAAATTTGTGTATGTTCACACCCAGTTTCTCATGTATTAATGTGAAAAGTCTTTTTCACCTCAGCAGCTCGAACAAGGGTACTTTGCTTCTTAAAAACAGTGAGCAAAATGCGATTTTGCTCACTGAGTGAGACAAAATGACATTCAAGTGGCCTTTATAGTCAAATGTCATTTCAACATGCGGGGTCTAATACAAGTTCGAAATACTTGGGTTCTATTATCTCTGTCCCTTTCACACTGTTAGCAAAAAGAAACAGACGAAAAAAGTTCAAACGACATTCAACGGTATATTGACTGTTTATAATAGACCTCCGAAAAACTTCAGAACGCATCGTTCCAAACCACGTACGAGCTCCGTACGAGTATGAATACTTAATAATTATTTAAGTAAAATAAAGTTTAAGATTTGATAAAAACTGATAAATATATTATATTTTAGGTATTTTATTGTACAATTAAAATAATGAACTCAAAAAATACACATATTATCACGCAAAATTAATTATTTTACTTTTAAGAATTTCTACTATAGTTGACTAATAGTACGTACTTATCCGCAATTCGGACCGTATCTTACAAAGTTTTTTTTTACAAAAAAAAAGTTATCGATTGAAGTGTCAGTTGATGTTCGTTATTTCCATATTATTTTACTGAAATTTATTATTTCATTTTGTTTTCGTATTCGATTGCGGTAATTAAACTTAATTGTTTGTATATCTTAAGAAAACATGAGTGCATAGGTATAAAGTGACGAAGAAGGATTACATTTTTCAAGTTGTCTAATAGGTATGTTCTCACTGCTCAGGTGAAAACTTTTGTGTATACACGAGATCAAAGTTATTTACATCTCATGCGCTTTTGAGTCCCTTACTACGCTCAAGATTCTAAATTAGATTCACTCGCTACGCTCTTGAATCTATTATAGAATATTTCGCTTGCACGGGACTCAAAATAAGCACTCGAAGAAATATCAAACTTTGGTCTAAACTAACTAAACTAGCACACTAAGAAGGCACACTATTAGTGATCTGAGTTACTTTTGAGGCAGTTCAGGTAGTTGCTCTTCGACAGGTGGGTGGAGTACGTCGTAGGCTAAATAGTGTTTTTTTTTTCATTGTAATTATTCCTTATTGCCTTTTTTGCCCTTTTTTACTTGTCTGGTTTAATAAAAAGACTAAAAAAATCATTTTATTTATAAATGATATCGGAGTTATTTCATTGACTTTTAGTTTTTTCAAAAGCACTTTATATTTTCGATCAAAGATTATAACATTTTGCTTTCTGTTCGTTTTCTTTTGAACAATTGCTGAAAAACTTTGATTTCGTAATGAAACGCTTCTTTTCTTAAACCTTTTAAAAACAAGAATATGTTCGGCGTTTTCGGTAGTATCGTGTTTAAGCGATGGTGCCATCCCTCAATAGATAGATAGATGGAGAGATAGATAAATACGTTATTGCAAAACATTATCGTGACAAAAAAAAATTGAACTTATGATAAGAATAAAACTAAAACTTATGTCTAAGTACTGTACTAAACTAATTACTAACTACATACTAGGATATTTTTTTGTCACGACTATGTAGTCGCGAAAAGGCGCCGACTCAGCATGACCTGCAGCATTGCTGCCACAGCGCTGGTATTCTGCCGGGACCTAGCAGTGCGCGCGCAGACTCACGGTATGATAAACCACCAGGGACAAAAATAACTAAAAAGTTACTAAAGATGACTCAATAGCGTTGGTTGTTTGAAATTTGTCTTCGGAACAACAGATTCCCTCCACCGTTACTTTGTCGAACCAAAAGTCTTCAAAATACTTTTTAAAATCCAATAAAACGGTAGCCTTTGGCTTTGGATTATCGGTTAGTAGTGTAGACCATGTTTGTTGGTACTTGGCTCGGTATAAGACCGGACGTACTAGCGATTGTTCAGAAGAATTTTACTTATTTTCGCTTATAATATAAAAAAGGTAAAAAATATCCAAAAGGTTACCTTTAGTTGAACCAGGGCTGACTAAAATTCCCAGGAATCATACATCTGAAGTGAATAGGTTACCGGTCTTACCCCGTGAACGTCCGATCTTCTCCCGCTAAATAACGACTAAACTATTGTAAAAATGGATTATTGCTGGAAGTTTTAAAAAATATGCGTAGAAACTAAATTTCATACTTGTTTAATATAATAATTAACATTTTAAGAAAACCTTACTATATTCAAGCAAAAAAATAAACCGTGAAGGCTTCCCAAATCAATAGAAAAATAGTCCGATCTTCGCCCACTGCAACTTAATGTTGAAATTGTAAAGGTAACTATTGGATCCATAAGGATGATGGGCTATTTTACCCTCTGGGTTGGAAGTTCACTAGAACTTGCACTAGCACACGCCAATTATTATGATAAGGGTGCCAAGCGGACTCGCGCGGTTAAAATGGTGCGTTTCCGGTTCACTTGAACCTATTACCCTATTGCACAGTACAACATAAGGTCAAAAACACATATTCTCATATAAAGATAAATTCAACATAGCCTAACAACAAAATACCTAAGTCCCAAAACACCCTAAAAACAAAACGAACATATCTTTATTATATACAACCCCGCATCACCTAATGTCATAAGAGTTGAAACTCAGATCAAACTAATCCCAAAATACACTAATCCTAAAATACACCATTCTCTAAAATAAAACAATCTTAAAACACGCTAGTATCAGAACACCCTGTTTTTTTAAAGCTCATTCCTAATTGTGCTAGGCAGCTGACTCAAATCGTCATTGAGATACCGACTGTGAGGAGAGACAAGGAGAGCTACCTGATGGTTACTCTTACGGAATGTGCGAAAGAGACCACAATATACTAAAGCTTCTAGAACCTGCAGGCCCAACCCTTCATCTACCAGCTTATGCCGCATCTCTTAGACGATGTCTACAGCGTCAGAAGCCGGTGTTGCTCGAAGTCTACAGCCTTAGATCAGCATTCCATATTTCTAGAACACTTAGTACAGTCAGTAACAGAAGTCGCTAAATGGGGAAGGTGTCCAAAATAACCTTGACACGCCCTTATTCTATTTACAATAAAGTCGCGTCAAGATTATTTTAAACACCTCGCCCGCTTAGAGACTTCTGCTGTTGACTTGATTAAATTAAATTTATTGCTCCAGTCACAGGAAACACCCAGTATATTTTTTTAGGTTTGTAAAAAAACGCATATAAAAAAATTGGCCAAGTGCGTGTCGCACCACCCATATGGGAGGGTTCCGTAGCTATAGATCACGTATTAAACAAAATGATATAATTGGAAGGATATAAAGATAAAAGCAAATCTCGTCTATATGGTAAGTGACAAAGTGGGACCTTTTACTAAAAAGTAACACAAATTGTCTCCTTATGTTTAAAAAAATATCTACACTACCTGTTTTGCTTTTTTTGCTTTATCGCAGTCTGGCTTTTAAAAGACGCACATGTTTCAAAAATGTGATTGCATCAATATAGCCTATGTGCAGCTCAATCAATAGATCACGACATTTTGTGTCGAAAACGACGTCGATGCGACGCCTGCTAGCCCCACTGAAAAGAGCATTATTGATACGAGTGTTTTGATATCTGGACTCTTTTTTAATTTATACACAAAGCGAATCAGTGTAGGCTTATGTGGCATGCGGATATTTAATCTTCGGTGCCAACCGTCTAAAGGATCATTAGTTCTGTGCTTTTCATGACTGCAACTGATTATTTCAGGTCCTAATTTCAGCCAAAATGTCTCCATATATTTTTTAAACAGTAATACTACACTTAAAATGGACACCCAACAATCGTTTATTTCATCTGCAGGCAACAATGCCAAATCAGCAGACATTTCCACTAGTTTTCGGCTTTCTTCGGTCGCATCTATTTGCAATTTTTCGCCCTTTTTCCAGACTGCTTTGTTAAAGTGATAGTAACATCCGGTCCCAATCCCAATTTGCAGTTTGGGAAAACCGAGCGACAGGCATTCACCTGTGCCAACTCAAAATCAGATTTAAATTTGTGTATGTTCACACCCAGTTTCTCATGTATTAATGTGAAAAGTCTTTTTCACCTCAGCAGCTCGAACAAGGGTACTTTGCTTCTTAAAAACAGTGAGCAAAATGCGATTTTGCTCACTGAGTGAGACAAAATGACATTCAAGTGGCCTTTATAGTCAAATGTCATTTCAACATGCGGGGTCTAATACAAGTTCGAAATACTTGGGTTCTATTATCTCTGTCCCTTTCACACTGTTAGCAAAAAGAAACAGACGAAAAAAGTTCAAACGACATTCAACGGTATATTGACTGTTTATAATAGACCTCCGAAAAACTTCAGAACGCATCGTTCCAAACCACGTACGAGCTCCGTACGAGTATGAATACTTAATAATTATTTAAGTAAAATAAAGTTTAAGATTTGATAAAAACTGATAAATATATTATATTTTAGGTATTTTATTGTACAATTAAAATAATGAACTCAAAAAATACACATATTATCACGCAAAATTAATTATTTTACTTTTAAGAATTTCTACTATAGTTGACTAATAGTACGTACTTATCCGCAATTCGGACCGTATCTTACAAAGTTTTTTTTTACAAAAAAAAAGTTATCGATTGAAGTGTCAGTTGATGTTCGTTATTTCCATATTATTTTACTGAAATTTATTATTTCATTTTGTTTTCGTATTCGATTGCGGTAATTAAACTTAATTGTTTGTATATCTTAAGAAAACATGAGTGCATAGGTATAAAGTGACGAAGAAGGATTACATTTTTCAAGTTGTCTAATAGGTATGTTCTCACTGCTCAGGTGAAAACTTTTGTGTATACACGAGATCAAAGTTATTTACATCTCATGCGCTTTTGAGTCCCTTACTACGCTCAAGATTCTAAATTAGATTCACTCGCTACGCTCTTGAATCTATTATAGAATATTTCGCGTGCACGGGACTCAAAATAAGCACTCGAAGAAATATCAAACTTTGGTCTCTTGTTGTACAAATAACTATTATAAGTTCTTTCGGTTTTATCTGGAAGCAATGTAAATACAACAGGTACAACATTAGTTGTTTTGCTGCTTACACCGACATCCGCATGAATACTGTATACTTGAGAAAATGGTTTCGGAACCCTTTTATAGGTACCGTCGCCGAAAAATTGTATTTGAGTATTCGCAGTGCTTTGTAAAAACTGTTTGCTTTTGTGGCTTGCAAATATCAAGATTTTGTCTTTTCTTCCATCTTCTACAGCCAAGGAGTCTGCCAGTATTTCCGGTATTTGAACATTTTCTAGGCGAGTGAATTCTGTGTTTTTTGGCCTAAAAACTTGTGCCTTGCCCTATACAACGATTTTTTTTTCTGCTCATATGAACACATGACAATATTTTCATCCGCTATTTCCGTTAATTTGTCTTCAAATATCTTCTTAACAGGCGTCATCTTCTTACACACTTCATTTTTACACTTGTCCATAAAAATATCTACGACATTTTGATCATGGTAACGGTGACAAACATGTGCACTTTCTTTTAAGATTATGTCTCTGTTTTTGTTCAGTGTTACTGATGCATAGCAACCTTCACTACGATTTACACATTTCCAGTTGTTACTCTGATTTTTATTTGTGTGGCTTAAATTATATTTGTGCCCATCGTAAAGCAAACAGGCGTAGCCTTTTTGATTCGTAATTAAACGTTAACTTACTTTTACTCGCCATTACGTTGGATAAGAAAATCTCGGAGGATGAACGCAAGTCATTTCATTCATTTATCTCTAAAGTGACACTTCAATATTAAGTGGCCTGATATCCGTCATTAATGTAGAAGGTTCTATTCTTTTATATTGTCCGGAATAACCACTACCACTAGGGCATTTAGGGTGTTTTGGGACTAACTTGTTTTGAAACTATTATATTTTGAAAATCGTGTATTACGGGAATAGCTTATTTGGGCCTTCTGCTTTTATGACAGTAGGCGATCGTGGTAATAGTATATAATAGAGATAAGTTCGTTTTGAATTTAGAGTTTTAGGGTGTTTTGGGATTTGGGTATTTTCGTGTTAGGCTATTTTGAATTTATGTTTATATGAGAATATGTGTTTTTGACCTTATGTTGTACTGTGCAATAGGGTACATTGAGTTTAGGTTCAAGTGAACCGGAAACAATGGTGCAGTAGCAATAAGCCGGGACAAACTAGAACCTCCAGGACCACAAAGTTGAATTCCTAAAATGTTGAAATCCCAAAATGTTGACTTTCCCAGAATGTTGTTTTTTTTTTTAGTTTCGCAAAATGTTGAATTCTTATAACGTTGAAATATAAAAAAGTTTAATTCTCAAAATGTATACTTTCAACATAAGTACTGGGAAAGTCAACATTTCGGGATTTCAACATTTTAGGAATTCAACTTTCAATTCCTGGACGCTTTTTTTAACATGGGTATTTTCTATATGATTTCTACTCTACGAAGAGAAAACACTCTACGAAGCCGAAATTCCGATGTGCAATCTTTATCGCCGGGTACTGTACCTATTTCGGACATATTTTTAAAGTTCTCCCCCTACTTTTTTTATTTGGCCATTTTAATGTGATTTCTTCTTAGAATCGCGAGCTCCTTCGATCCTAATAGGAGAAAAAAATTGTCCAAAGATTTCCATATATTTTTCGGACTGTCCATCCCATTACCGCTATAACTATGAAAAAATGGTAATGGAATGGAAAACAAATCTTGGGACACTTACATTCTCCTATCAGGATCGAAAGAGCCCGCGATTCTAAGAAGAAATCACATTAAAATGGCCAAATAAAAAAAGTAGGGGGAGAACTTTAAAAATATGTCCCAAATAGGTACAGTACCCGGCGATAAAGATTGCACATCGGAATTTCGGCTTCGTAGAGTGTTTTCTCTTTCTCTCTCGTTGTCTCCAATATTCCCTTTCTAAAGACCGATGTGCAATCTTTATCGCCGCGTACTGTACTAATTTAAAATGATCCAAGACACTTTCCTCACTTTCACAAAAACACAACTAAGTATAGTTTGTATATCTTCCTATACTATAATATTTATGATGACTAAAGATGAACAAGAAGTACTGCAAAACTTCTTTAGATATCGATTATTATACTCAGTACAAAACAATTAATTGTCATTGTCAATGTCAGACAATGTCAATTAATTGTTGCGAATTAATGTTCTGATCAGTCAATAAATATATTAACATAAAAATTTTATTGAATAAACAAAAATATAATTAATACACTTTATATTCAAAATGAATCCCTTCAAAACAATTTCCTTTGCGACAAATAAAAAAAAACGCAAACTTCTTGTAATCAGAGGTAAATATACACTGACAAAAGATGGAAGATCAAACCAGAACGGCACTTCTCGATGGAAGTGCACGAATCGGGATGTTTGTTCTGCCACAGTCACATTAAGTAAGGATGAATGTGAGATAAAGCGGGAAACTAAGCATTGATGTAGACCGGACAAAAATAAAATTAAAATTACGGAGCTAATAAATGACATGAAGCGGGAAGTATGTTTTAATTTACACTTAATAGAGCAAATATATGAAGGAATGGTGCAGAACTTTGTTGAAAGTAATGTTTTTTTCTCAAACATGCAATGAAATATTGATGTTATGTTCCTTATAATAGGCTGCGAAGTATGACGTTTCAGGTGCGGCTAGGACAAAAGGTCGTTAATGGAATTTCATACACATCTTGCAGGCCTAGGCCGGCAAAGTCCTCTTTTTTAATTTTCATTTCACAGATATTTGTGACACAGCATCGTGGCATTCATCCATTAAAAAAACTAGAGGCAGTATTTGCTTTATGGTTCGTAATGACACTCTGCCACTACGCCTATAAAAAAAAAAAAAAACAATGTTTGCTATAATTTGCAGTTTTATTTGTATAAAATCAACATGAACTTAATAAATAATACATTCTATAATTTTATAATTTTAAATTATAAATTTAACTACACAAATAAAAACGTTTAAAATATTTCATCTAAACGTTAGCGGTAAAAAGGTCTACTCAAACACGCGTAGTTATATTTTTTTAATCGTTATGGAGGTAAAGTTGAAAAATATTCATTCTGTTTTATTGGATTTATGGTGCGTTGTTGATTTTTTGACTTTAATATGAGTTCCGACGAAATAATGAAATTAATATTAATTGTAATCGTAGGTGTTGCAATTGGCAGCGTAAGCAGAATTGATTTTTATAACTTGCTGCCTCTGCCGCCAAGTCAAAGACGAAGTATGTATATGGTTGCTTATGGCAATTTTATTATTTGAGAAACTAAGAAAAATGGCTTACAGTTTATTAGAAACAGTTTTGTGGCATATTTTAAATGAATGTAACTACAAATTCGTCAACACTGTGGAAATTATACTTATTTACTCCATGCATAAAGCAACGATGTATGTGAAACATGATATCAACATGAAAGACTATGTAAACTTATGTGACGAAAACGACAGTCAGACGGACACAAGGCGAAAAAATACATGAAAATATACGGGTAGTAAAAATACACGACTCGTGTAAAACATACGCGTGATAATGATATACTTAGGTACGTGTTGTTTATATTTTGGGTGTAGTTTACTTTTAGTTTTTTTCTATAAATAAAACTTGGGTTTCGTGGATTTTTTATTTTATTTATTTCATTGCATGTTTGAGAAAAGCACTATACATACCTCGGCGGGAAATGTGGTTGCCCGCGCTCAGACCTATCCGTCTATATGTCTTCGGCCGGCAACCCCTTTCGTCCCGGCCTCTGTAGTAATGTACTATTTTTTCCTGTGACCGAAATTCCATCATTTGCCTCGATCAAAAGTACTCTATACAGGACACGAAAAGAGTACTTGGGTACGAGTTCGCTTGTTTTCAAGAAAATAGAAAACGTAAAATCCCAAAGGAAATACCTGAACATTTCAAGGTTATTGAAGATGGAGATCAAGAAAAAATTATTATCCTCTGCTCTGAAACGACAATATCGGCAATAAAATCATCAAAATTTTGTAGTTACAGTGGTGACGTTACATTTAAAACAGCTCCGCGTCCTTTTAGTCAGCTTTATATTATTCATCTAGACATATATTCAGACCAAACAACAGTGAACGTATTCCCGGTTATATACGCATTTCTTCCAAACAAGACACAAAATACTTACATGAGATTATTTAACTTGATAAAAGAAAATCTGCCTGTCGTCATAAAATCCTATAAGTGTGATTTCGAAATTGCTCCGATCAATGCTATCAAGTCTACTTTTCCAGATGTTAAATTATCTGGCTGCTATCAACACTTCTTTGTCACAAGCTTGGAATGCTATTCAAAATGCTGCCCCGGCCACAACGAAAATGAAGTAATTATTAAAATACTTTAAAGATACATGGTATAACAGCAACCACAGTTTGATAAGTTGTGCGGGAGACACTCATCGCACTACAAACAGTTGTGAGGGTTACGACAGTCGAATTAATTCGAGATTAACTTTCTATAATTTATTATATTTCTATAATTTATTATATACCTATAATTGGCTCTGTGTTGTCAAGCGGACCCCAGGCTCCCATGAGCCGTGGCAAAATGCCGGGATAACGCGAGGAAGAAGAAGAATTGGCTCTGTGATTCTATTGTAATTTCTAGATATATATAGCGCTGTTGGTTTTCCATGTACTAAAATAAAATAAATTACCTCTAAATCGAAACTGGTTCTTGGTGTTCAACACACTTATAAAAGAAACGCAACATTACGACAGGAAAATTGAACGGTATATATTGTTCGTGCCTTTTAAAAAGAACAGGCGTATAAGAGATATCCTTTTTGATAAAAAATATTTACATTTATTGAAAAAGCTGGACAGAAATACAGTATCACCAATAAATTTCCTCAAAAAAAAATAATTTTATTAAATTGAAACTAGGTTTTAAATAAAAATAAATAAAATAAAATGCGTTTATTTTCAGACAACAAGGTCCATAGTATTGTTAGTACGTACTTAAAATAACAAATATAAACTAAAATTACAACTTAAAATTAAAAAACTAAAATTATTAATACTAGACTAATAGGTACTACAACTAAAATGAGTTAGTATTACTTAATTTAATAACAAAAAATCTAAAACTAAAAGCCCTGCATGACAGCCGTGCGAGCGGTTCACCGAGGCGCACGCACAATCGGAGCATGCAGCTCGTTAAACCTGCCGAGCACGGCGATGTCCTGCCTCCCGGCCACGACCTGTAGGAGACTGTTGGGGCTTCCCCTAACCCGTCTGATGAGCGACGCGACTTTGTTGCGCATGAGCGCATAGAAGTCATCAATGTGCGCGTCGGCAAACATGCCTGACGCGCTGCAGTAACGAGGAAGCCACACCATCGCCCGGAACAGGTTATTATACAATATTCGAAGGGTATTGTACGCTCTTTGGGTATAGTTGGTCCACAGACTGCTGGTGTAGAAAGTTTGGCAGTATGCCTTAAAAAGCGTGACCTTGACCTCAAGTGAACAGCCAGCAAATCTGCGAACCAGCATGTTCCCTCTTACAGACAAAGCCCTTCGTTCTCTTTCGATGTCACCATCATCCTTTAACTCCTCATTTACAATGTGCCCAAGGTATTTAAATTGCGAGACTCTCTGCAATGGCGAGCCATTGAGATATACTGGAGGAACAACTGCAGGCGGCTTATTTTTGCCTTTAAATACCAAGAGCTCACTCTTTTTGGAGTTGTATTTTAACCCATGCTTTTCAGCATAGGTCTCACAGATCGCAATTAATTTACGCAAACCCCCAATCGTGGGCCCCAACAGCACCATGTCGTCTGCGTAGCTTATGTTATTAAAACAAACTCCGTCCACATGACATCCGACATAGGTGCTGCTGAGTTCCTCGATCAGCTGATTCACGTAAATGTTAAAGAGCCTAGGAGAAGTTAGACCCCCCTGCCTTACCCCGCATTCAAGTCCATACTGGTCAGACAACGAGTTTGCCCATTTAACATTATTTGTTTGATGTTGGTACCAGTACGACAGTATGCTTATGAGCTCGGCAGGGACACCCGCATCCTCGAGCTTCCCCCACAGGACGTCATACGACACTAAGTCGAAAGCCTTCGACAGGTCCAGGAAACAAGCGTACACAGGGGTTTTACGGTCCAGGTAGTACTTAACTTTAAGAAGTGAACAAGATATGTAAGACTATATAGGTTTTAAGAAGTGAAGTGTTGGCATCATTGGTACCTACATAATCTCTTTATCTCGTTATGATTTATGATTTGGAATTTAATTTAATTTAAGAGTTGATACAAGAAGATGTATCCAAAAATCTTAGTTACTACTTGAAATAAAATAATTTTGAACCTATATGAGTTTATTTTTATTTTTATTCAAATAAGTTGACTGTAAGTACCTACATACCGGGGTATACATAACGGGGTTATTAGCAGAGTTTTCTTGGTTTAAAACTTTAATTATTTTATTTGAAATTGAAATCAAAATGCACATTTTAAATAAAATATTTTTACTACATTACATTAGATAACATTTCTGACACCACATTGTGCACCATACTTAGGGAGAATCTCAGAAGATCGGCGATATGCTCTGCATGGCGGCCGTCGAAATACGTGAGGTTATTGGGTAATAGTTGGTAATAGTAATACTTGCTTCCAAGCTTGTTCCCCTACTCCACAATGTTCACTGCAGACACGCGTCCCGGGTGATAAAAGTTTAATTTACACAGGAAATTTATCTTTACAACGTTCGGTACTGCCCTGAAGTCGGTTCGGGAACAGCCTGGAAATATACACACGCCTTCGTTTTCCGGTGTTCGCAGCAGTTGGTGAGACATTTTGCTCTTTCTATGTACAAGTGACAGCCAAGTGACAGCGGTCATGCTATTTTTTTTTATCAAATATTTGCTACCAAAGACATTACTATGTAATGAGGATAAACGTTGGGGCATGATGTCTAAACATTAAATAGTTGCACTGACGAATTGCCCGGATGACCCAGGCCGGCTTTTATTGCAGTGAGTTAGCATTCTAGTTGGACGTAGTACTAGAGTCTGTTCGGAAAGAGAAGAGTCGTGAAATGTATTGGGCCCCATACATTCCACGACTCTTCTCTTTCCGCACAAACTATTCCTATTTCTATGCCTAATGAGCTCTATGGTATTGTTTTATTCAATGTCAACACTACTGCCAATAAATGCTTGGTCTTAGTTCAATGAACTGAGTTCTATTTATATTACTGATTTTGATTCTGTAGTGAGTGTCTTGAGAACAAGAAGGTAAAATGAGGTAAATAGGTTCCACCTATTAGGTGGAGATATGATACAAAAACTCTTTTAATGTCGTATGCTAATTTTGATTACTGGCTGTCTATTTTAATGTCATTGCTGTGCTAACGACAAGTCATACGTATAGTCATACGAGTCATATAACAATTATAATAATGTCGGAAGAAACTGTTATTATAAAAAGAGGTCGTGGAAACACTATACTTTACGATGGATACCAATATAATTACAAAAAGAAATATGCAAATGGCAATGAATATTGGAAGTGTGCATATACTAAAAAAACCAAGTGTGTCGGATCTCTCACATTACGAGTAAATGTAAGCAGCCGTGGACCTTCAGTGTCGGGAGGTTTTGGTTTTGAACGTCTTTTGCGTATTCCTTGGATTCAGTTAATTTCTTTTTTTGCGTTACAGGATAACCATAGTGTTGAAAAAAGAGTTGCTCATTTAAAGTCTTGTGTGCGTGATGTAGCGAAAAATGAAGTAGCCATCAGACTTAATAATTGTAAACAACAAGTTGTTGCCAATATTACGGTACCGATACATAACATTTTTGAAGAGACCGTAAGTGGAATTGAAAACGATGGTTTGGACTTGCTAACAGCAACACCGAATTATTTTGTAAATGTAAAGTCTGCATTGTACAAGTGCAGAAATAAAAAAGCAGGAACAAGTAAAACGTTTTATAAAAGAGGTGAACGGGTAGAGGTACCACCTATACACCAAACATTTTTGTTTGCTGATTATGATCCGGCAAATAAAAAGAACCGTATACGAATATTTTGTAACGAGTGGGCAAAGGATTTATTGTTAAAAGGTCATGATTTCTTCATTGATGGTACATTCAAAGTATGTCCCAAGCCTTACGTGCAATTAGTAACGATGCACTGTGACGTTGGTAGCACTATGAACCACACCAATATTTTTCCTGTGCTTTACGCATTACTTCCAAATAAGAAGACTAAAACATAAATTACAATGTTTCGACTAATCCAGTCACAAATCAAGCAGTGGTCCAAAAATGAGTCCGGAATGGAATGGAATCCATCGAATATAATGGCCGATTTTGAGATAGGTCTTATTATTAAAGCTATGAGGATTGGGTTTCCAAATATTAAGAAAGGAGGGTGCTACTATCATTTTCACAAGGTAATATGGAAAAAGGGAAAACAATTGAACTTTACGAAAACCAGAGACAAGACGAATACTCCAATTATCCGCGACATTGCTTTTGCTGCCTATTGACAGAATACTCGTACAAGAAGGGTGGTCATATATATTGACTCAAACCTTAGATGAATTCAAAATGGATAAATATTTGGAATATTTTGAGAAATTTTGGTTTAAAAACGAAAAATTTAAGGAACAGTGGTGCGTATTCGGAAGAAAACACCGAACAAATAATTATGCAGTGAATTTCTCTATCAATCGTAAAACCAATAGAGTCATGAGTTTACATGGATTATTGACCCTGCTACATAAGAATTCGATAACACAACGAAATCTCTACAACACGATCGCAAATAGATGTAAACCGCAAAAAAAGAGAGAGCAAAAATTAGAGATGCAACGGATAGTTGTTTGGCCGGATACCGAATATCCGGCCTGGACCCTGGCCGAATATCCGGTACCCGGCCGGCGGAACTATACCTACATTTTGAGTTTTGCAGGTGCGCGTCGTGCAGATTTCGACCTGTTTCGTAGTGAACGTTCGCGCGGACACATTTCTAGGATCGTAATGAGTTTTATCATGTCATTACGTAGTAAGTTCGTTTATAGTTACAAGTGCGCGCGCGTATTTTTGTGTAAACAAATAAGTGTATTGTGTGACATTGGTTACGTATTCATTTCTATCTACTGTGTCGTTAGCATAGTTATGAAAAATGGCTACAAAAAGATCTCCGCTTTGGAATTATTATGAAGTGAACAAAGAAGATGCTAAATACGCGATTTGTTTAGGTACTCTGCAAACTAAAAATTTCACGTGGAGGAGAGGGCTAAAAAGCTGGCACCTCGTGCATGAAAAACCACCTACAAGGAAAGCATTCCGATAAGTTTACCGAAATTTATGGTGGTCCGTCTTCATGTCGCGGACCTGCTCTTTCTACGAGCTCAGCTGCAAGTACTAGTGCCACTCAACCGCCCTTGCAAAAACAATTAACTTTAGCTGAAACTGTTGAGCGAAAACAATATTGGAGGATAAATGATCCGAAATCGAAGGAATTTCACTATTTAATTGGCGAAATGATTGCGTTGGATAACGAACCACTATCCGTTGTGGACCGTTATGCAAAAAGCTGTGCCTAGGTATAAGATACCCAGTCGCACATATATGACTGATAAAATAATACCGGACATATATGACCGAATGAACAAAAAAATGATGGAAAATATTTTAAAAGCTGCAGTGGTGTCCGTTACGTCAGATATATGAACTTGTGACCACAATAATGAAAGCTTTTTAAGCTTTACAGCCCATTGGATATCTCCTGATTTCAAACTGGAATATGGTGTTTTGGCAATGAAGCCCTTTTCAGGATCTCACACCGGAGAGAACATAGCGAATGAACTCAACGTTATTGCTGCACGGTGGAATATTCCGTTAAATAAAATACACATTGTTGTCCATGATAGTGGGGCAAACATGGTAAAAGGAGTTCGAGTGGCTGAATACGATTCAGCTCGTTGTTTTATTCACTCGCTCCAACGGGTCGTTACTGAATTACTTAAAACTCAACCTGATTTAGTAGAGATGTTGAATGCCTCTAGACGTATTGTAACTCATTTTAATCATTCAGGATTGGCACAAGAAAAACTGAAGGCAATTCAAACACAGTTGAAGCTACCAGAACATCAGTTGGTGCAAGATATCAGTACACGTTGGAACTCGACTTATTATTTACAAGAGCGGTTACTGGAACAGAAACGAGCCGTTTCTTTGTATATTGCCGACCACAATAAACTGAGTAACTTGACTCCTCAGCAGTGGAGTTTAATGGAGCAATGCATCAGTCTTCTCAAACCGTTTGAGGAAAAAAACGAAAATCACTAGCTCACGTTTGTCATGCATTTCAGAAGTTATATCGCATGTGGCGGCGTTAATGAGGTACCTCCAAAAGGAAGAAACTGCGCGCAAAGTACCTAACTTGTTGCATTTTTTAACGTCGTAGAAAACTGAGTTGCAACAACGCTTCGATCATCTTGATGAAAATCAAAACTATTTCCTGGCCACTTTATTAGATCCCAGGTTTTTTTGGGATAATACAAGCAGAAAAGGCTCGACAAAAACTCTTATTGGAGGGTCTAAAACTGAGTTGCATTGAAGAGAATTCAGCCAGCAGTGAAGGAGATTCACCTCCAATGAAGTAAAGGGCAGGTAATGGCACAAGTGTTGTTCATGAAACATTTTGGGACTGCTTTAATGAAGTTGCCAAAGACAACAATCAAACTGAAGAGACGACTAATAGTGATATAGCCAATGAGCTTGACTTTTACTTAAAATGGTTCGTCTTGATCGACAAAGTGACCCTTACGCATGGTGGGCAGCAAACGCCAAACAATTCCCAATTTTGGTGAAATTTGCCGAAATGTATCTCTGCTCACCATGCAGCAGTGTTTATAGCGAAAGACTGTTTTCAGAGGCTGGGCTTATCTATGAAAACAAAAGGAATCGCTTGTTACCCAAAAACGCCGAAAATCTAGTTTTCATACATCACAATTTGCCTTTGATGGATTTCCAATATTAAAGACAAATAACTCGTTTTTTTAATGATCATCAAACTTAATTAAAATTGTTTTATTAAAGAAAATATTAAGTTAAAATTGTTTTAAAAGAATAAACTGATTCGATTATGACCGTGACTGTTTTTTAGATTCCATTTTTTACCCCGGAACCAGTAACCGGATATCCGGTGCATCTCTAGCAAAAATATGTCTCGCGTGATTATGTAATGGAGCATTCCATGGAAATCGGTAACTTATAAACTGAAATAAATGTCATATACTAAGAAAAAGTGACCAAGGCCTCCAGTGCCCCAGGCTGGAATCGAACCAGCGTCCTCTGCTATCGCGGCAGGTGCCTGAACCACTCGGCCACCGGGCCACAGCGACATTAGTCAAATTTTCCAAGTATATGCACTTCCTACTGAAGGCTTGTGGCGCCCCCTAGCCATCTCTAAGGTAGAACAGTATGGTTCGAACCTTCTATCTGGATCATTCTCATGATGATACCGAGCTAGCGAGAGAGATGGCGCTGCCAATCAATACTATGAAGTATTTGAACAAATCATTCAGTAGGAAGTGCATATACTTGGAAAATTTGACTAATGTCGCTGTGGCCCGGTGGCCGAGTGGTTCAGGCACCTGCCGCGATAGCAGAGGACGCTGGTTCGATTCCAGCCTGGGGCACTGGAGGCCTTGGTCACTTTTTCTTAGTATATGACATTTATTTCAGTTTATAATTTATATAGTAGTGTTTCTACTTGATAAAAACAAATTAAAATATTTTCTGAAAAATAATTTAATTTGTTCAAATACTTCATAGAATCGGTAACTTTCTCGTCAAAAATTTCTTGACATTTTATATAATGTCACATTATTCAATTACGGCTTAAAGTATCATCTTTAAGAATTTATATATAGCTTGTAAATCATTTAACATTTTTTTAAATAATAGCTACATTTCGAGAACACTGTAATAAACATCGCGTCAAGTAAGGAAACAACCCCGATTTCTATGTTTAATAACAACTTTTTTTTGGATTTTAATTAAACATGGCTGGTATAAAATCAAAACTATATGTCTATTTTTGACATTGGCACTAGAATTCATTAGTATTTTCCTGATTTCTAATTTCTATTTGAAAAACTGATCTCGCACTCGAAAACTGTCGTTTACCTAACAAAGAAACATAATTTGTAAATTATAAACCAAACTTGAGGGAAGTGTATCTCAAAACTTATTTTCTAAACAGAATTTGTTCAGGATAGCATTTGTCGAGTGGATTTTTTTGTGATTTGCGTGTTTATTCGTACTGATTTTATTAAAAGATAACGGTCGCTTACATAACGTGTTTATTAGAATACGTAGACTAAACAAACGTTTAGTGCGTGTTCTAAGCTTGATTCGTCTACAAATTTTAATGGATCCACCGCCTAAGAAGAGCTCGAACAAAGCGAGACAGAAAAAGTATCGTGAGAAAATAAAGAAGATCCAGACTACAAAAAAAAACAATGTGAGCGGATTAAGAAGATTCAGAGGGAAAGAAAAGCTAAGATGACTCAAATTCAACTAGAAGAATTACGGGGAAAAAAGAGGCAGCAAAAACAAAAAGAGCGGGAAAAGAAACGACAAGAAAATCTGGCTTCTATCAGATCGAATGAACCTCAAAGATCTACAATTTCACACATTGAACCGTACAAATGTGTTCAAACATACAGGAAGGCGATTTTAAAGTGCACGCGGAGCCTACCGGTTTGCCCAATGAAGCAGAAATGTGTCGTCCAAGGTGTGTGTAAACGATTGGGTATCAAACTAGCCGAAGAAATGGAGAGCAGTTTGTGCAACGACGATGTGTCGGAGGAGGAAAATATTGTAAAAGACTTCTATTATCGTACAGATATAGTATACACATGTCCAGGCATGAAAGACTGCATGGCAGTGTGGAAAAATGGCCAAAAACTCACTCTACAGAAACATTTTTTAACGATGTTTTTGAGAGAGGCACATTATATATTCTGTCAAGAAAATCCTGAAATCAAAATTTCCTTTTCACGATTTTGTAGTTTGCGACCTGATAATACACTACTGCTTAAAAATACACCTGCAGAACAGTGTAAGTGTAAAATACATGAGAATTTTATGCTAAAATTGAAGAGTTTAGGCATAACATACTCGCATACATTTTGGCAAACCGTGATGTGTAATGATGAGCTGTCGTCTGAATGCTGGAAAAATAACTGTGACACTTGTGCTAATTTAAAATTATTGGACTGTGTTAATAATAAAACAAGAACTGTTTACTGGAAAGAGTGGGTGAAGTTAGCAAATAATAAACTTAAAATGAAAGTAAACGAAACAAGTGCTGGAGAGTTATATGAAAAAGTATTGGAAAGCTATGGAGATTTTGTCCGACATGTGTATGTAAAGAGAATTCAAATCAAGAATTTACCGGCGACCAAAAACGTGAAAACACCCGCATATTGCAAATTGATTTTGCAATGTCATATTCCTGCGAGTACCAAAACGAGATCCAAAGTGCCCTCTAGGCCCGAAAAAGTGTAACGTTATTCACAGCCGCCGTATTTTTCAAAAATGTATGCCGTGCTTATGTGATTTGTTATGACTGTCCCAAAAACAAAGATACCATTTTTGTCTTTATAAATCATTTGTACGACTTAATAATATCTGAAGACAACGATGCAAACATTACCGACGTGATTTGGAGTGATGGCCCATCCTCGGAGTTCAAAAACAAATTCATGGTTCGTTTGTTATTTTATTTACCCAAAAAATATAAGAAAACCTTTTCTTGGAAGTATTCGGCCACATCGCATGGTAAAGGAGTAATAGATGGTGTAGGTGGAAATGTTAAGCATTTGGTGCGTCAGAAATCAATGTCGCAAGGCCAAGTAACACCCGTACAATCAGCAGAAGATTTTGCATACCCTGCGTCAAGTCTCGTGTCAAATACGAAAGTAATATATATATCTCAAACAGAAATAGACGCCAAAGTGGCAGCAAAAAATCCATGGGAAAAGGTGGATGCAGTTCCTGGAATATCAAAATGTCATATTTTGTACTGTGATGGTGAAATATTAAAAGGTAAAGTCCATGCATTGGACACGCAAGAAAAAATATTTAGACCAAAGCATGCGAGATTCTTGGTGTAAAATCGCCTTTGTTCTCCGTCTGCCTAAAACGGATTGTGCCTATGTAGCTCTCAAATCTAAATCGCACATGACATAAAACGTCAAGTTCCTAATTATCAACATGCCATTATAGCTTTTGTACTAAAGGGTATTAAGACTAAATGGCTGTTAAGCTACATCGCATTACGACTAACACGTATTAGGACAACAGCGGTATTATGACTGAAATGTATTTCGACCACATCAAGATTGAGACTAAAACGCATTATGCCTAAAACGCCTTATGCCTAAAACGCCTTACCTATGCCAAAAACGAGTAAGAACCTATTTTAAAAGAAATTAAAAAATCAAAACATCTTTTGCTTATCTTTATTTGTTTAAACTTACATATATTTCATTTCTCTTTTAATTTTACACATTTTATGCAAAAAATAATGAGGTGTTATTTCCTTGTTTTGCAAATTTTGAAGTTCTTTTTTGTGCTTAGAATTAAATAAAACGTCAATTTTTCTTCTTGCGTTGCCTTCAAACAAATATTGCCGCAGTTTCAACCCTTGCCATGTAGACTCTTTTCTCAATTTGAATAGGAAAAGGACTAATTTCGGTTTTGCCCTCATCCTGGCGCTGAGTCGTCTATGCCAACCTTCAAGGCTATTGTTCGTTCTATGAACTTCATTGGCACAACTAATGATTTCCGGAACTTGGGCTAGCCAATATTTTTCCATATAGCCTGCAAATTTGTCACCAGTTTCCAATTTAATGTTTGACCAGACCTCGGAAACATATTCACGTGGCAAGAGTGGCAGATGGGCACATAGTTCTGTTACCTTATAGCCTGTGGTTGTTGATGCAATACCCAAACTCTCGGATTTTTTTCCAAATTGCTTTAGAAAAATGGTAATAGCAGCCAGTGACTATTATACCCGGAAACACGATTTTTAAGGCCTGTATCTGAGCAATTTCGTAATCACATTTGTACTTCTGAATGTCAATTTCAAAATGTTTTCTAATGAGTTGAAAGAGTCTTATATAGGTCTCCTGTTTCTTATCCGGCAATAAGCAAAATATCATTGGGACAATGTTTACAGTGTCCTTGTTGCCAGTGTTGATATCCAAATGAATGGTGTAGAGCTGATAAAATACCGGTGGCACACTTTTAAATGTTCCGTCGCCGTAGAAACTGCCCGCTCTGTCTACTATATTTTTAATTGTATTTTTAGCTAAGAGGCTTGAAAATATCAATATTTTATTATCTGTATTGCCATCACTGCATACAAGAAAATTATTGGCAATTATATCTGGCACTTTTATTTCATTTAAGTTTGTGCAGTGAGTTTTTTCAACATTAAGAAACCTGTTCCGTGTTCTATACAAGGAATCTTTTTTGGATTTGAAGACAGCGGGCATATTTATTTCCTCTTTTATTAAATTTTCAGTTTGCGGATTATCCAAAACAACATTTTCAAAAATTTCCGGTATCGGACCAAATGAATCACAAACTTCTTTTTTAGTTTTGTCAATTATTATGGACACAATATTTTTTTCGATGTTTGGGCTACATGAATGTTCAGTCACCCTTATAAGCCATAGATGTAAGTAAATTGAGGTAGATATGGTACCAGACGCACGATCGTGAGCCATTAAATATAGGTTATGGAACCTATATTTAGTTAGTCGTATGGGAGACGCCAACCTGTCAAGTTGTCAAAATCGTTGGATCAAATTTTAGTTTTGTCAACTATGAACGTCACACGTCTACATAAATAAAAGGTCATTGTTATAAGCTCATTTCTTGAATTTATTTTAATCGAAGCACTGCACTCGCTCCTTCTAGAACACCACCATAACGTACTTTTATCCTTATTAGTTTTGTTTTTTGAATACGAAAACCCACCATGGAGCAAATTAGCAGAGCCTTTTTTATTTGTGATAAAAATAATCTTTTCTTTTACATCTATGATGTACGACAAGTGACAATTACATGACATAAATGCTTTTCAATCGCTAGAAATTCAAGTGGCCAGCATAATGACAATTCAGTTAAAGATAACTAGTTTGTAATGTATTTGTTCATAATATCGTTGAAGTTTAGGCAAAACGCGACTATGCCACTTAAAGATTTAGGTAAGTGCTCGAAACAGGCAGTCCACTATATAGACAAACAGCAGAAATGACCTATCGCCCCTGAAAGTTGAAGTTTAGGCAAAACGCGAGTATGTCACTTAGAGAATTAGGCACGAGCTCTAAACAGCCCGTCCACTATACTGACAAACAGCGAAACGGCCAGCAAGCTAGATAGTCTTTATGCCCCTAAAGATTGAAGTTTAGGCATAACGCGACATAGGGGCTATTCATAAATTACGTCATTTCAAATTAGGGGGGGGGGTCTGGACATCGGATGACGGTAGCAGGAAGTAGGAGGAAATGGGGTCATTTGAAGCATGATTTTTGGATGATTATAGGGGGGGGGGTCAAAAATCGATGACGTAATTTATGGACAGCCCCATAGGCACTATCCGTTTTAGGCAGACGGAGAACAAGGGTAAAATCGTACGTGTCGCTTACATAACGTTGCTGTCGCTTACATAACGCTACACATTTTATTTATTTTCTTTAAAATTATTAGAGGAACGAAACTTTTATTTGTTGTAAATAAACGACTATTGTATTATTTATGAGTGTAATTTTTCTTTATTCCTCTTTGTCTCGTATTTCGCTAAAACTTTCGAAAATATCACTTATGTTTCAGACTAGGTTGATTTGTTGTCGCTTACATAACGTTTGGCTGATACCTAGTTTCTTTACGAACTTGGACATTATGACAAAAGTAGTTAATGGATGTTTTTAAGTACACATATAGTATTGTTATTATATAATTAGCAAATGACGAAAACTCAAATGAAACGAGTAACAGACCTGCAAAGTCTTAAAATATAGTACGAATGTCGATTACATAACCGTGGAATGCTCCTAATACAAAATGCCCAAATTCAATTAGTCACAGACGATATCACAGTAAGTCATTTTTTAGATATGCTATTATGCTAAGGTGAATACCTCCTTGTACTGCATTCAAACTCAAATGGAATCAATAGTATTTGAAAAAATACAACTGTCATTGTCATTGGCTTTAAGTAAGCTATTCTATTCGTGGAACAAACCCAAAAAAATAAATTAAAATGGAGGAATTTCCCAATAGCCATTTTACACGAGTACCTGTAAAGCCAGCGGAATGGCTTTACGGTGGGTGCAGCAATGTACCGCTGTTGACAATACCAGCGTTTTTAAAGGTGAACTTGCTGTGCAGATATTATTACTACATACCTTCTTGTAATCGGGTGTGTCAAGAACACCTACCTACACGGACATTGGGATGAAATGGTGCATGCTCCAGAAAATGTAAACAATTTTAATGTTGAGTTTATCGAAGACATTATTGATTTGTTTAGGCAGGTGATTTGCTTTTTTAGTTTTTCTGTTTCGTCTATATTAGAACCGCTATATATTTTTTTTATTACATTATCGACACAATAGATAAATATAGCAGTTCCACCTATCTTAAGTAATTTTATTTCAGTACAAGAAAAAATGTGCCACAAAAACTCAATTCCAGACCGTCTCATTTTTGTATTGACTTTACATTTTTATTATGAACGTTACGCTCTGGGAACAAAAATCATACAACATTTTGGGTCACCTTTTTCATGTTGAAAGTACAAATGACTCTGAGTAAAATGAGCTTCATATGGCAATATTTTGGAGATGTAAATGAAATATACAACTTAATTAAAATACGCTAGCTCGCCGGTAAGGGTTTTACCATATGATGTGTCTATTATTTGATTTTGACTATACTAAAATGGTTGTGTAGCATAATTTCTAAAATCGAATTTCCTAAGTACGAAATTCCTAAAGATAGAACATCGAAAATCAAAATGTCTAATGTACGAAATTCCTAAAGATGCATGTCCTACGGTTAATCAACCTATTTTTTAAATGTCTAAAGTACAATACTGCTAGTGCACGAAAATACTAACGACCTTTTTTCCTACGTTCAGTTGACCTAAGTTTAAAATGTATAAATTGCGAAATTTCTAACGACATTTGTCCTACGTTTAGCTGACTTTAGCTTAAAGAGTCTAAACAAAAAAGAGTCAAAAACATTTCCTTTACAACTTAACTGGACGGAGCCCCGCGGGCTCTTATTTCTGGGCGGTTTGCCCTTCGGGCATCTGAAGCTACCTGACGAACCTAACCTACTCTTTTTCCCCCAAAGTGTACTGCTTTCTCGGACGTCACACTAAACTAAATCAACAGGTAGGTAGGTTATGTTCGTTAGGTAGCTTAAGATGCCCGAAGGGCAAACCGCCCAGAAATAGGAGCCCCGCGTAGCGGGGCTCCGTCAACTCGGGGTAAGAAGGAAATGTTCTCGGAAATATTGATTTTCAATATATTGTCCTTAGGCATTTTGTACATTCGAAAATGAGATCGTTCGATTAAAAGTGTATTAGGACATGCATCTTTAGGAATTTTCATTTTGATTTTCGATGTTCTCTCTTAGGAATTTCGTACTTAGGAAATTTGATTTTAGAAATTATGCTATATAACCCATACATAACAGTCACTAAATAAAAATAAAAATGGGGAGTAGAGATTTATTAAGTAATATGTCCACTTAGCCCTCCTGGTAGCGAATAATGGAAAACAAGTCCACCTATCCCTACCAGGGGGGATAGCTTAGTAGAGATACATGTACTTTTTTCCACCTATCACTACCGGTAGGGATAGATGGAAAAAAAATCCATGCATCCCTACCAGTGGAGATAACCCGGTAGGGATAGGTGGAACAGGCGACTATTCTTGGTATAGTCGCGGACGGTCTAGCTAGAACGCAAAATGACCACATTTTTATACCATAGGTTAGGTCCGTTAGTTATCTTCAAATGGCCGAAGGCCAAACGGCACAGAATAGGAGCCCCGCGACAGCAGCGACGAAAATGATGTAGGCATTTTGCGTTCTGGACCGTTCGCGATGTCACAGACTACATATATACAGACGCCGCCATCCCATACATTAAAAATGCGACCGCCTAAAAGCGCATCGTTACCAGATGGCGTCACTGAAAATGCGCTATTGCCTATCATGGACACGAGATGGCGCTGTCTCACATCCAAATCATAGAACTCCTAACGACATCTATACATCTTCATTGAAAGTTAGTAGACATATGCCGTTGCCAACGATTAGGAATAATCAACAGATGTCGCTTTATAGTGAATTTAATAAATCATGAATCTAGTTTAAAACTGGATCAGGCATGAGGGGTGGAAGGAAATGACCGAACAGGATAGTCTTATGAATCTTTCAGTAGGAGTAAAGAGAGTTAGGGCACTTAAGGAGTACAGGGAGGGAAGGGAGAGGCAGGGTACAGAGAAATAGCGTAGCCAAACGGTATAACCATAAAATAATTTCGGAAAACGATACTGTGGTGATGATAATATTTATATATTATATGCTACATAAGTCTTGCCGAAACTATTTAAACCGGCTGAAAATAAATACCTGTCATAATAATTTTGCGCATGCTACCATTGGTGCATGGCAAAAGGATTAGACATTACTACTACTAGCGAAAGTCCGTGTATTTGCCACCATGTAGGGAATGCAATGACCGGCCAAACTTCATAACCGGTTTCGGTTACGGTTATGCCCGAAAAATAACCGAATATCGGTTATAATCGGTTACGGTTATTTTAGACGAAAAATTATAAATTTACAATGAAGTAATTAAAAAAATACAAAAATCTTTGTTTTAGTACCTACAGTATTAGGGAATGTGAGTAAAAGTCTTCTTTTTTTAATAAAACACACCAAATACAGTAAAAGTAAAATATGACCTTGAACGTGATACAATATTCAATAAAAATATTTCATTAATAAGGGAAGTAAATTTGGTATATTTTTGTTATTAAAGTCCACGAATGACAAAAATTATAGTCACAGGCGTCACAGCCAAAAATGGCAGGATTTTGTAGTCATTTGATGATAAAAACATACAATTTAAGTCATAAATAAATAACCGAAAATAACCGTAACCGGTTATTCGAGTTTCCAATATTCGGTTATGAAATTTTGTCAAAATATTCGGTTATAACCGAATATTTCGGTTTCGGTTATAACCGATTTGCATTCCCTACCACCATGCCACTGGTACTTGAGCGTTTCTTTATTTTTTTTTAAACCAATTTTCAAAAAGTTTAGTTTTTGTAGCTGCAAATCGTGTGTAAAGTTTGATTTTTTTACACTAGTGCTAAAAAATAATCTGATTGATACTTTTTAAATAAATGAGTATTATGCGAGACCCGCTTATAAATGACCCACCTGAACAACGCGCGATTGGGCAAAAAGGAGTATTATTCGAGACCCAATAGTATTACTTGAACAACGCGCGATTGAATGAAGCCGTCGTTCGTACACTGTACTTAATATAAATGACCGTATAAATGTATCAATATTGTTTTTTTTACATAATTATATGTTCTGAATTAATAATCAATTTTTCTTCAATTGGCATATGCTTACAACAGTGACAACAGAATCCACATTGAAAAAAATGGCAATTAAAAGTAAAACTTTCTAATTCCCTTCCGCCTTTTTGCCACGAAAGCATAAGTTATTAAATAAAAATGCGTGATTCAGACGATTTTGGAGTTAATGGGATAAAATACCTCAATACATGCTCAATTCACTCTTTATCGTGACTTCTAAAAATTTACGATACAAGTTGCATTGCAATAACTATAAAAAAGTAACTGATTTGACTAGTTCGAAAATACCCTATTGTAACAATAGGATGCGACGTTGTCGAGTCAAACTTTCGCTTCGCAGCAGTTTGGCAACGTCGCGTCTTGCTTTTATTTTTAAGCAACAGATTTGTACCATTGTATTTAGTACCTATACATACAAATATATGTTTTCATAACGTTCCTTTTCAACTTCTACCATGGCAAAACCCGTCCGTACCTATCAAACCGGAAATTATTACACAAAAGCATTTAATTTTTGTTTTTATATACTTTTTCTGTTGTAATTAGAATAGGTAATAAATATATCTAATTTTGCTTATATCGACCAGGCAGGTGTTTGTATCACTAATTATGTGACCTTTAAGTATAGACAGACAACAGCGTGCACAGAAACGTCAAAAACGGCATAAAGTACTGATTATTGCTATTTTAAAATTAGTCCCCTACTTCAGGGTAATGTTATACGCCTGTTCCTTAAAAAAGCAGAAATGGACACTGAGGCATTTCATTATTTTGGAATGTAAGTACTATATAATATTATTTGTAGTCTTTTGGAATATCATATTTTATTTGAACTAATAATATTGTATAATAATAAATCATAAAAGCTCTATTTAGGGACAAGAAAGAACTTTCAACGGCAACACTAAAAATAAACTGTCACACACACAAAGTCGTGAAAGTCGTCACGAACCGGCATCGCGTTTGATGGCTTTGCTTTGTTTCTGTTTATACAAACTTTTTAATTTTATATTATAGCTTCATTTGAAATATAGTACAAGTACGTAAATATAATACCTAGACGTGTCTTGCTTGGTGCAGTTACGTAGGTATGCTAAAAGGAACGTTGGAAGACCGATGCGGCGCTTTAAAGACTGTGCTAAGCGAGACATGTCTGCATTTGAAATCGACCACCATACCTGGGAAGCCTTAGCTAAAGACCGTGATGGATGGCGCAAGCGTGTAGTGGAGGGGAGAAGATTATGCGACCAAGCCTGGTTTAAGATAGCAGATAGCAGAAGGTGTCGCAGAAAGAAAGGACTGGAACCTCAGGTGGCATGAGCTTTCTCTGCCCAAAATGTGGGAGGTCGTGCCGCTCACGCATCGGCCTCCACAGTCACCAAACCCGTTGTCTAAACAGCAATGAATAAATCGTCTACAATAGACGGAAAGACCCGTGATGATGACGTGAATTGCCGATGTAGTAACGGAACACTACTAATCCTAAAATCTACATATTAATCTGACAGTGTCTACTGTTTGCCAATTCAGGTAAGTTTGTTTTGAATACAAAGGTTAATTAAATAATTTATCACCACACCAACTGGTAAAGGCTCTTGATTGTTCAAATACTAATGCGAAAATTGCATTTTTCCCACATGTGGGGCAAAGTAATCCGATCTAACTTTTCAGTTTCCTTATGTTAGCTGGTAGAATTTACTTTTAAATGATGATTTTGAATTATAAATTCTTTATAATGTTCATGTGGATTTGATTTTTTTGGTATTTTATAGTTGGTATTTTCCCTGCGTTGGCGTGGTGATAAATTTTGTGTTTCATTAGGTGGCAATGTTTGTTTAACCCTCGTGCCTTGAATTCTCACAACGCTCAAGATTCTACTTCTCGAACCACTCGCTACTGTCATAGTTCAAATCTTCTGCTTGCTCGGGAAACAACATTAGCATGAGCGCCATGAGCGGTTAAATAACTGCTTTGCCCCCTTGTAAAACGAATAACTATTGTCAAGTTTTATTTTAACCCCCCATGCTAATATTGATTAGCGAAAGATTCCAAAGTATTTAGTGTTATTTTAAATAACACATGCACTGCATGGGCTATCAAAATCGCTGCAGACTTTTCTTGGTCTAAATATACAATGGTTAGTGTTTGCCACTTAATGCAAGTGAAAGTAAGCAAATGTATGTAATCAATTTGCAAACAGACTCCAATGTGAAGGCCAGCCACGCTTGCCCCGCAGCGACACCTTATTGTGACTGTGTATTAACTTTAGTGTGATATTACATTTTATATATAACAAATATGTTTCTGATTTCAGGACCCAGCCTCTAGCCACTAGAAGTAGCAATGTATGCAACAAGAGAGTGAAGATGAAATAGTCAATGCATCTCTGTACCACAAGTAAAATATTTTGAGTGGAAGATGGTTGAGATTGATTCCTGTATCGACGGACAGACACATGCTATGAAGATTCTCTTAAAAATAATAAAATACAATTAATAAATTCAATGTTTAACATGATAGTGACTTTATTTTGTCTACCCACCAATAACCAATTTGGGCAATGGCAATATACTTAAATATTTGATGTGGTTTGAGGCTCTATATTTTGACAAAGATGGCCAGCCACTAAAAAGTTTTAATCCTAGATTAGCCATTAGAGTGTGGCTACCAGTCTGATTTGTCAATTGTTATATAAGTACAGTCAGCGTCATATAGTAGGTAGCATCCAAAGTATTCAAATAGTTCGGTACACCATATTATTTGTATGGCGTACTGAACTATTTGAATACTTTGGATGCTATTTACTATACGACGCTGTCTGTACTTTATTTAAATATATAATGAAATAAATTGTATATTATTTCTACGGCCTCCTAGCTAGTCATTAGTGACAGTGACCCTGCTCTGCCTATGAAGTAGGAGGTCCCGGGTACAAATCCTCATAGGACATTTATTTGTTTTTTAATTGTGTGTGTATATATTAATGGTCTATTCCCATTTGTCCACACCTCTTGTATGGCTTTGATATGATCATAAAATATGTATAAGATAAGTATCTATTTACATTTACACATTGTATTATTGCTCTCATACATATACGGATATGTTTTTAGTGTCGGATGTCTCTTTTCTTTGAGCAAGTTTTTGTCACCTGCCCTGCTATTTAAACTGCTCAAGAATTTACAATGTTTTGTTACTAAGTATGTCGGTTAGTGTAAGATGTAAGACTGTCCTAAAATATATGTATATATGAGGACAATTTTGCAATGCGTAAGGTTAAGTAAATAAATGTACAAACAGCAACACTGCTAACTGTACATCGGTGGACTTTATTAGCTTAATACAAAAGGCATAAGGTCCACCAATGTACAATTAACAGTGTGGGTGATGGTACCATGTAGGTTTAATTTATTTTAATTATTATCACGTTTCTATGAACAAAAATTATATTATTATTTAATGATGTTGATAGAGTTCGACCACAGAAACTTTGCAGCGCAATAGTCAGTAAACGTCATTCTCTATGGTATGTGTTTGTCAAAATCGTTTAGGTAAATATTCGTTGTGTTTTGTGATGAACGGGAAAAACATGGTGAAACCTTACAAAATCGGCGTGCGGGAATTACTTTTCCGCGTGACGAATAATTTTACACTAGTAAAAAATCAGCACTAGGCAATTCGAGCTCAAAAACGACAATGTTTACAAAATTTAGAGTTGATGACGGGTAAGTGGAATGAAACATTTTAATACTTGCACCATATCTAAAGTCAGACCGTAAAAAGTGTGCAGCGATTTTGATAGCCCACGCAGTGCAAGTGTCATTTTAAACGTCAAAGTTCTATGAAATTATGACGTATAAATAACACTTACGCTGCGTGGGCTATCAAATCCGCTGCAGACTTTTATTGGTGCGACTATATTACATAAATAGATAATATATTATAATATTGGTTTAGACTAAGGTTTCACACCAAATTGAACACACCTAGTAGGTATAGGCATTACCTTATGAACTTTCTCTAACATTTCGAAAAACCCATTGGTTCGAGGTGGGTTTTGAGATCGAAGTCCTCTAACCCACAACCTCCATGCTTATGCTTACGGCATGGGTGGCCTACTAGTTAAAGCTTAAATTTATTTTGAATGTATGTTTATTGTTTTAATGGTTTATTTCGTTTTTCCGAAATCCGAAGTTCGCGAATTGCGGGCAATTTCTCTGTCAATATAATTACGCCTTAATGGGAGTAAAAGAGAAAGATGCTCGCAATTTGCGAACGTTGGTGTTTGCGGTTGGCCCTCTGTACCTATTTATTTACTGCTAGGCCGTCGCCGTCCGCCGATATTACAAAAGCTCAATAATTTTGATGAAGCCAAATGTCATATTCTCACAAATATCTCAATATTATTTATCAACATTTAGTATATGTATACATATTAATAGTGACATATATTGTTGGAATTAAACTTATTTAACCAGAAATGCACAGCTTAAATTTTTCATAGACGGTAAATATGGTAGAAATTTCACAAGTATCAAGACTATTTAATCCATTTTCTGTGGTGTTGTCGCATACTGATTTTTAAAAACTATTTTTTATCTAGCGCTGCAAAGTTTCTGTGGTCGAACTTTATGATCAAGATCATTAAGTATGAGGATTTACCATAGAGGTACAATCATATAGAAATGACACGGGGGAGGGGCCAAACGACCGATCGAGATGCACTTATGGAAATTTCAGTAGGAGTAGCAGAGAAAGCGGTATTATTGCTTGTCCTTGTCACAGTCGCACTTTTTGTTTGTTCCCCACCAAAAATTTAGTATGGTTTATGGTGGGCAACAAATAACCCGACCAAATTACGTAGATTGTTTTTGGTATGTTGTCAGGAATGTTAAAACGTGTTTTTAATATTGTCGCTTTGCGTATGTTTTGTCCCTCACGGAGGCACGCGTATAGCTCATCTATGTAATACTAGGTCTATGGGATTTACTACAGTGACATCTATTGATAGTTTTTCTCAAACAATCGAGCTATTTAGTGTGTTACAACGGCAAGAAACTAACTGTCTAATAATGCGATAGATGGCGCTTAGAATAGTTCATGCCATTATTTATTTATTTTTTCTGCGTCGATTTACTATGTGTAAATGGATGTTTTAAAAGGTTTTTGTTGTAATATAGTAAATAAATTAGAACTATACATGTTAATTTAAAAATTGGCAAGATTTCAAATGACACAAATATCTATTTAGGCCCAATGGTGCTCTGAGTGACATCTCTTGAATTTCTGTGGAACTAAGCGAGGCTTGTATGGGTCGGCGACTCTATATATATTTACTTTATGGCGATGTAGACTAAAAGTGATATAGGCAAAATAATCCACTAGTCATTTTGCGTTCTAGACCGTCCGCGAATAACCCCTATTCTTGAGTCTTGCCTGTAGTTGTGTTATAAAGAATGGTTAGAGAGCACATTAGTTGTGCTTAGTTGTGCCAGTTGGGCGTAGTTGTTCCATTAGGAATACATATTTTTGATGGCACAACCAGTTGTGCATACGTACGTGCTTTACCCGTGTTACTACCAGTCTTACTACCGTTGTAACACGGGTAATGTTTTTTCACCGTTGTTACAACTAGCCGCTCTGGTAGTAACAAGGGAAAATTTCTTGTAATGTAACCATTGGCAATTATTTTGGTTGAATGCTGCTTTTTACAAATTAGTGTCAATTATGACATATTAATGAAAAATAAATAATAATTAATGACGTTTATAAACTACTCGTTTTATATATTGCACTAGGATAAAATTAATCCGGAACGGAACTTGAGTTTATTTGCTCTGGTGTAATTTATAATTGATTACATTTTCTTCAATTATGGCTGAAGAGGAACCCGAAATAAATTTTATTAATAGAAAAGGTGGTACAGTCATGTTAGCCGAAGGCCACCAATATTACAAGTTAAAAGAGTACAAAAGTGGTTCAGTAATCTGGCGATGCAGGTCTTATTTCAAAACTATGTGCTCGGGAAGTATTACAGTAATGGTAAGTTTTATGTTTCTAAATATCTATACATTAACGCAATGTTGATCCCAGTGACTTGATCGCTGATGTGATTTCATAGTCATACATTGTCTGAGTGCCCTCAACGCACAAGTGCGTTCAAATATTCCCGAAACATTCCTGAGCAAATTCCGCACCTGGCGAAAAATTGAAAAAAATGCCGAATGCGTTAAAATTATAGTATAGCCTTGAGACTGCCCAAATGTTGATTAGGTAACTACATACTATTTCGCTCAGCAATCAGCGATCGCTATCCAGCGAGGAAATATAGCTGTTCATTTTGGTAATTATCATACCCCGGCCGGCGAGAGCAAAAATGCGTTGACAGCTTAATAGTGCGAGGACACACACTTTGGTCGATGTCGATAAAAACAACACGATGTACTGGACCACCGTTATGATATGCAGAAGTATTAATTATTGTTGTAAACAAAATTAAAACCAAGTGTTTTTGTATTTATTCAGTATTTTATGTAATTTTCGTAATATACAATTAGCATTTATTCTAAATTTTCTGATTTTAAACTCCTTCGCCTTGCCGATAAAATCCATTTCATCCAACTAAAGGACCGTTCTAAATCTACTGTAGTAATCGGAGCAAAACGAAATAATTCATAGTGATTATAAAATATATACCTGATTGCAACGAAGTGCACGCCATCATGCAATATTTTTGTGAATGTGCTAATGGCCTACGCACAGTTGGATGCTGCTCACACGTGGCCACAGTTATTTATTTTCTGTCCTACGGGAGATACCTGTCTGAAATACCAAAACCTGCAGAAAAATTGACGAAATTATTTGCTGCAAATAATATGGTTGTAGTTATAAATGGGAATAGTGACGAAGATGACTGATCGACTGTATAGATGAATTCCCCAAAATTTTTTTTCTCCGGTATTTTTAGTTCCATTCGCGTTTTTCCCCATTTTCTTAATTTTCTATACGTTATTTCTGCCAACAGATAATTTCATCACACGCATTTTTTTCTACTCGTTATTTTTGCTACACGCATCTTTACCAATGCAATTTTTCACCAATCTGTTTTATTCACATGCGTATGCTTTACCCGTAGAATATATCTCCACTGGTTTATTTTTGTCACACGTTTTAATATCTAATCTTTTTTTTCACTAGACGCATTTTTACCATGTTTTAGCATGAATACTAAGCGGGCGGGGTTCGAGCAAAAGCTATCGATTGAAACCCCTACCCTACCTATGTATTATCGACCCCTTTGCCTACGTATGTATTATGATTGTTATGATTTTAATTACTAAGTTATATTGGTTATATTAAAAGGTGATACATTATATTAGTTGTAATTGATCCTACCAAAAACATTTTCATGTAAAGTATTGCAAAAACGAGACCATTATTAGGCTATGTCAAAAAGTTACCAAATATTATGTAAAAGGTAAGCTTCTAAATGTATATAGGTACCTACGCCTTAAACACTAAAAGCCCTAATCCTACACTTTAATGAACTAACGTGTCCCGTCTCGCTACCGTCACTTTTCTATTACGAGTATACAGTAGCAAGGACTGTATAAAGGTAATGTTCCTTGGCAGTAGTAACGAAACGACCGACCAGGCTCTATTATTACCTGGATATTTTCAATTATTTATCCGTGGAAAGGAAAAGACAAACAGTTAGTTTTATATTTATTATTAAAACGCGGCTAATCATGTATACTTAGGACGAAATAAAACAAAAACTGTACTTTAGCTTTAGGAACTTAAACATGCTATCAGATATAATAATGCAGTTGAAAGCTGGCCTAACTTCGTTCTTATTATAATACAAACATAAAAATTATAATAATATTTTCTAAATGTTAATGTGTGTGTTATAAGTTTTACTTATATTTGAGTACTGATAGTAGCCTTACACATTTTTCTATGTTGGTGGATCCCATGAGGTAATTATTTACAATTCCCTCTATTTTTCTGTCCATCGAAATATACATTCTATTTCGTTTTCGGAAAACATCAGATCGCATTTCATTTTGCATGTTTACAAAATTAACTTCGACTGCTTCTTCTTTTAATTGCGATATAAAAAACAATAGGCTGGAGTTGTTATGAATCCGATTATTCATCTTTCTGTGCCAGCTTTCAACTACATTATTTGTCCTGTGGCGGTGGCCATAACAAGACACCATGTGGATCATATCAACTTTTACCCATTGTTTTAACATATAGTCATTAAAACTTAGGATCTCGTCTGTTCGGGGTGACATTTCCAGAATCGATATCCACGCTTCGTGAATTTTCATTGCAGGCAGGTGTGCTATCGCGGCACATTTTGCGACATGGCTGCAGCCTTCACGTGTACTGGTTGCTCCAAGTGAATCAGCATTGGTGTACACGGCCTGCTTATAATGAAAGAAACAACCACTTATTTTAGCTGTCGGGTATAAACATTTAATCGCATTAGCAGCTGCTATTTCAAAATCAATTTTTATATGATCAGGTTCAAAACTAGGTATATTTTCTTTTATGAGTTGAAACATTCGTTCGTACGTGGTTTGCCGCTTGTTAGGTAGCAACGCATATACGCAGGGAACTACCTTCGTGCAATTTTCGTCGGAACCTATGTCGCCATGTATCGTGTACAACTGAATGAACGGCTCAGGCACTATTTTAAAAGTTCCATCTATAAAAAAGGTTTTTAACCCAGCTATCCACTGCTTGCACTCATCTGTTATAAAAATTATAATGTCACAGTCGTGAACGCACACAAAGTTTTCAGAGAGATGTATAGGTATGGCCACATCTTCGAATGTCTCGAACTTCGACGTTCTTGCCAACTTCTGGCGTGCTTTGTACAAAGCATCCCTAACAGTATGAAACGGTGGTAATTTGTCAGCATATTCCTCACGCATGAATTGTTTCATATGCTGTTTATACAGTGTAGGGATGGGCTTGTAATCAGTAGTAACTTTTTTTTTTAACTCTATAATTTCTTTTTCAATATCGATAGACTCGTAATCCGGCACACAAGAATGGTTGTTATCTCGCAAAATGCTCGTTTCTGTTGCATTTATAACTACAAATCCCTTGCACGAATTCTTTTTATGGCAATTCCACACGGAGGAACCTGACAATTTATTGGTTCGTTTAAAATAATGGCGATATCCACCTTGTATTAATATACGCCCCCCATGAGTACTTTCCAAAAAAGTAAATGCACATGGTCCTGACGATCGCCCATGGGTTTCATCACTCGGATCCATCATATTTTTCTTGTCTATTTAATACCAATATTCATAAAACAATTTATTACCAATATTCATTAAAACCTGAAACACGAAACACATTGACATTGACGTTGTCCAGATAATGACGGTGAGGTAATAGAACTCGTTACCTATCTAAAGAGGTTTATTTCTAGTGCTTATTAATGTTATTATCATCACCCATCTATACTTATACCTAGAGTCTGTTCAGACAGAGAAAAGTCGTGGAATGTATTGGGCCCCATACATTCCACGACTCTTCTCTTTCCGTACAGACTAATAGTTCTAGTAGTTCTAAGGACCCCGCCTGCTTAGTATTCATGTTAAAACATGGTAAAGATGCGTCTAGCGAAAAAAAAGATTAGATATTAAAACGTGTGACAAAAATAAACCAGTGGAGATATATTCTACGGGTAAAGCATACGCATGTGAATAAAACAGATTGGTGAAAAATTGCATTGGTAAAGATGCGTGTAGCAAAAATAACGAGTAGAAAAAAATGCGTGTGATGAAATTATCTGTTGGCAGAAATAACGTATAGAAAATTAAGAAAATGGGGAAAAACGCGAATGGAACTAAAAATACCGGAGAAAAAAAATTTTGGGGAATTCATCTATACAGTCGACTGATCAATTACTAAGAAAACCTATCACCTTCAGTATCAGCAGGTGCAACGTGGAGGTACCTATAACTTAGCAAGCAGGACTAAAGAATGTTTAATTTCACATTTTTTCATAATATTGATCAATCAATAAAGATTATATTTTGTAGTGATTTTAGCTAGTTACAGATAATATAATTCCTGACTTGACCGTCCCGATATTTTAACCAATATATGCATGCCCATTGGGTCGATATCGACCCATTGAAAATAAACTCTATCCTATTCATTATAATGATCATCTCGATAACTAGTTCTGGGCATAATTATATGGGTTAATAAAAACATGATAAATCTAAAAACATACTATGTCGGACACGGCCATTTTCAAAAATGAATATAGCCCATGTCACTATCACAATTCTGACAAATTCAACGGCACTGAATGTTACAAACCGTCCAGCGGTTTGGGCTGTGCCAAGGCAAGATAATATTACTCTCCTTTCATTCGTAGTCTGGTATAAAAACGTAGAAATATGTTTAAAAATATTTATTAAGTAACTTTTAATAACAATAACGAGGTGTCGTGTCGTTTTGGTGGTTACTAGTACTATCATTACTAGTACATATCATTACGGCAGAAAAGTTTATTTCCGCAATTCGGACAATATAAATCTCTTGTTTCGAATTCAATCACTCCGTCGGGAGACCAGTGTTGTAGACGACAATTTTCACAATGGCCTGTGGCCATCATGCCCTCCTCCTTCAGAGAAATGGTGTCGTCCGGCAATTCCTCCAAAAACATACCCACACACATGAAACGTGGGAGTCTTAGGCGGTATATGGTGTATCGCATATTTTCAATCTAAATAAAAAACACAATTATTAATAGGATCTACTGACAACTAATCTACTTTATGACTACTCAAGATGCCTTTTAAACTCATACCTGTTCAAAATATGTAAGCGTATTATTAAAAAACTGGCACTGCTCGTCTAAACGCTGAAAAATTGTCTTCATGGCGAGACAATACAGAGATTTAACATTTTTACCAAAAACCCGTGCTATTGCAGACCTTTTTTTTGTTAAAAAACTCATATTGTATTGTTGCGTTTTCGTAGCGTATTACAATCGAAAGGAGTAAAATTAAATATTCCGCTGCGAAAATCACACTTTGCTTTTTAAATTTTTTACTTTTAAACTTTTTTTTTAATTTAACGTATCGAAATGTAAGTGGCCAGTATTATGTAGGTATGTAATCTGCACGTTTCTCTAAAGAGGTTTCACACATGTTATATTGAGGCGAGTCTAGGAAATGTATGTAAAGTGATTTATGTAAAGATATCTCTATGTTCTCCCTAAAATAAAATTTTGAAAAAAATATATGTTGTAGGTTATTAGTGGGTGTACCATTGGCGAAAAAACTAGAGTGGTCTCTAACCTGTAAGTAATAAAAAAAAATTAAAAAAAGTTTAGTCAGCTTTTTTTTTATTGTTTGCTATGACACAATGAGAATATTATTATGTCATATAATTATCTTGGCTTAATGTACAACATATGTAAATTATACCAAAATCGGTTAACTAGAAAAAAAGTTATGGATGGAAAATGATTTCTCGTTTTTTTTTTTTTATAGAAACTATAAAGTTTAGGGTGCACAAATTTGGCACAATAATGACTAATGTGGAGCCACACCATCTATAAAAATTACAAGCCAAAACTCGCTGGGGGCAGATTTACTTAGCTTATCCTGGCATGGCCTTTTCCGGATATGCAATTTTTAATGAAATTATTGAAAATGGGGTTCTTAATTTGGGTCCAGGGGATGTTGCAAGCCAAAATAAACTTTAACAGTTCCAGATTGAATAAATTTTGTGTTTTTGTTGAAACGCCGCAGTGCCTTTTGCTTCTGATGTGCCTTTGTAAGGAAGATTTGGAATTTAACATTGTGATTTCACATTTTTTACAAAATAAATGTTCACCTCGATCTTCTATATATTCCGCGTAATCGGCTATCCAAGTACACTGTTTCTTATTGCGTGGCATGGCGGGTCGATAATATAAATGAATTAAATGATGGTAAATTAATTTGTCTCAATGTAATTTCTACGATTGACACCGATTGATTTGAGTCAATGTCAAATAGTAGTTATTTATAATCGCGAAATACACATATGATATGAAAGAGGTCTATTAGTTACGAGTATGTGAAAAGTATCTATTTACAACTGTCACTCACTCTTATCTATTACGAACATTCCCGTGAGTATGATAAATTGATTATAATTGTAATCAGTTGATTGAAATAGTATATAAGCTTAAAAATAATATGTGAAATGTGTGTGTGTAAATAATAATTTTATGTTGATAGAAAATTGTTTTAGGGTTATTCTTAGAAACGCGTGGAGGTATCAAGATGAAATAAATAACAAATACTAATGGCTCAGTTTAAAAAAAAATTGTGCTTAACCCTTAAATGCATAGTGATGTATATATACATCACATGTTTGATGGCTCGTGGCTCAATATTCAGATATTTAATATAACGTTTATTACTTTTTTTAAATAAATGTGACATTTACGTAGTAGATTCTGAACGCATCCATAAACTTTTGATTATTTTTTTTTCTGTAGTATCATATTTACAAACTTTGGCGCGTAAGTTGCAAAACTGATCGCCACGAAATTTTCAAGTTTAAATTTCATTAACAAATAATTAAAAACACTGGAAGGAATAATTGTTTCTGAAAAGGAAATAAAGTAAGTGGAAGGTATATTATTAACAGGTTTGATAATAATAGTACTGTTTTCTAAAAATTAGTGTTTTATATGTGATGCGTAAATACATCACCATGCAAAATCGGTCCTAATAGAATTCACTGTATTATTTCGTTATTTGAATAACTATTGAGAAGTTTTAGATATTATTTTCTTATAAATTGGCATCCGTAGTATTGGAAATTGGCAGCGTCAGTTGAGTGTGACGCTTTAATATAATATTATTGACTCTAGTCACAGTCATGTAGTTAATAAAACAACCATATGCTATAATTTACGACTTTACTTCTAAATTAAATAGAGGCCTGGCACATCTTACACAAAAAAGATCGGGCAGATATCGTTCTATGTCATTGTAATGTGCTAAATTATTATTGTGCCCACATTTACACAGGTCTCCTATTAATATTATATTTTCTTCTTTTAGATCGATTATCCAAATTGGGAGAACATCGTATAACAATTGGCATAATATACAATCAGGAAGCCACAATCTAAAGATTGATTGTTTGATACTGTTGACCTGTAATAAATTAAACAACATTTGCTACAAACAAAAAATATAACTATGTGATGTTAATAATAAAAGAATAAAACAAGTACTTAATACATTTGAAAAAATAGGCACCTTTTCTAGAAGTGGCTTTTCGCAGTTCTTTTCCATGAAGTAATCCACCTTATTTCTTATAATTTCGCAAATTTGCCAATAACAAAAATTAAACAATGTTAAATCGTCAGATTTCATCATCTTTAGTCGATCTACCTAATTTATGCTTTTAAAAAAGGTGAAACGAAATGAAAATAGGTGTTTTAACTTTGCCACCTTTTTATATTTTTAATTTAAAAATAACCAGTTTTTTTTTTCAAACTATAAAGCACTGCCCTCAACCTCTCTGCTTAGCCTAAAGGTTGACTGACTATAATTAATTAATGATATTAATGACTATTTTTTAGGGTCAATAATTAAAAAGAAAACAATAGTTTCAAAGAAAATTCCCCAAAAATTACGTTTTTTAGTACTAAGCTTAGTTTTGCAAATACAATTATTGGCGTTTTCTATTTTTTGTTAGGATGGCGAAACGGCTACAAGATAGGGATATCGAACAATTATTGGCTGCGTTAGAAGATGGCAACGTGTCTGAGGATGGCTTGGATGACGAGAATGATGATGAGGATTTATTTTACACCGATGCTAGAGAAATTTTGAGAGACTTACTGGATGAGGAAGCTTTTGACGGTAGTCGTGGAACGCACGAAGAACGTACTGCTGATACTGAACAGGATGATAGCGATCCACCACTTGTTGAAGATAGGCATGATAATCAACATTTCGACAAACGGAAGCTTATTTGGAAAGTAGGCCATATGTCTTACGACGAAACTAAAATAACACCTGATTCCGACATCATTGAATCCACCGACAGAACAATACAAGATCTTGATACGCCATATCAATGCTTTAATTATTTCTTTACACCAGATTTTCTCCAACAAATTTCTGATGAATCAAATCTATATTCATGTCAAAAAGACCCGGCTCGTTCGCAGAATATAACACCTAAAGACGTCCAACAATTTATAGGTATTATTTTATTTATGTCTGTCCAACAATTCCCAAGTGTGCGGGCTTATTGGCATGAAAAATACGGTTACGAGCCTGTGAAAAGCGTTATGCCAGTAAATAAATTTGAGCGGATACGAAGTTTACTGCATTTCAATGATAACACAAAACATTTGACAAGAGAGCACCCAGATCACGACCGCTTACACAAAATAAGACCAGTAATAGAACATCTAAATGAAAAGTTTTCATCAATACCAATGGACCAACGTCTCTCTGTAGACGAGCAAATGTGCTCTACCAAAATCGGCCACTTCCTCAAACAATATCTACCTAATAAACCTCATAAATGGGGATATAAGCTCTTCGTTTTGTGTAGTCTTATGGGTTACGCATACCGTTTTGAAGTTTATTCCGGGCAAGAAAAGAAAGATAGACCCGCAGGCGAGCCGGACCTGGGAAAAACAAACAATGTAGTCTTACGTTTAGCCAGGGTGATTCCGAGAATGAGAAATCACATAGTATTCTTCGACAACTTCTACACTTCATTGCCTCTGGTTTATCATCTGGCAAAACAAGGAATACACTGCGTTGGCACCGTGCAGCAAAATAGACTTCCAAACTGTCGTCTACCGGATAAAAAAGAGATGTTGAAGGCATCAGTTCCAAGGGGAACACATGAAGAGAGGATTACGCACTTTGACGGAATTGACTTTTCGGTGACGGCGTGGAAAGATAACAAGATAGTTACGCTTTTATCTGACTACATTGGTTCCGAGCCGATGGGAATTTCCGCACGTTATGACAAAAAACAAAAACAAAAAGTGGAAATACCTTGTCCAAAAATTGTGCAAGAATATAACATGCATATGGGTGGTGTGGACCTAATGGATAGCTATTTAGGCCGCTATCGTATCAGGGTAAAAAGCCGTAAATGGTACTTGCGTTTATTTTATCACCTTTTGGACTTGGCGGTAATAAATTCCTGGATTTTAATGAAAAAGAATTGCATTGCAAAGGATGTTCCAACAAAACAACTACCGAACCTTGGGCAATTTCGCAATGAATTGGCTGATGTCCTTTGCAATATTGGATTAACTTACGGCATCAAAAGAGGACGTCCAAGTAACGCTTCCATCGAACAAGGACTACAAGCGAAGAAACAAAAAGGAACTAGTCATCCTCTGCCAAGCGTCGATGTAAGAAAAGATGGCTTTGATCACTGGCCTATGATTGATACTCGTCTTAGGTGCAAAATACCTAATTGCAACGGGACAACAACCTGGTCTTGCTCAAAATGTAAAGTGCCTCTTTGCTTGAATCCAAGAAATAACTGTTTCACAAAGTTTCATCAATAAATTAGTAATCTTCAGACGCTTAGTAATGTTTAGACGCTAATGCATAGTGATGTATATATGCATCAAGGCTTTTTTTTGATAAAATGTATGTTTTTTAATTACTATGATTTTTTTCTTTATTTTTCCCTGATTCTATCCAACATTACTGATCTATTTGATTTTTTTTGAAGTAATACAAAAAATCATGCATTTAAGGGTTAATTAAAAGTCGACTATTCTATCGACATCCATATGTCGATAGAATAGTCGATATTTAATTAAGCACTAGGAGCAGACGCATTTTTGCTCTCGCCGGCCGGGGTATGGTAATTATTTATTTAATTAAAACACTGAGTAAAAGTTAACACAGTCTTTAATCGACGCCATGTCAAGTTCTAGTCTGTGTTGCCACAGATCCTATAATCTAGCTTAAGGATATGTTCATGTAGATCCATAAACATCCCCCCTCTTTTATTAATATAAAAAAATAACAATTTAAAAGTTTAATCCTATAATTAACTTACAGATCTAATCTCTCAGGCACCTTGACTATCCTGCCACTTCTGGTTTTTAATGCTTGAGGAGCATTTATAACAGGAACATTACCAGAAGCAGAAATGCCAGCCAAATTAGCGTTATTTAACAAATCTTCAACATTATTAGGAGTATCACTCAAAGTTTCGACATTAGGGGAAGTGCCTGTTGTTACATTGTTATTATTATGTATATTCCTATCACTACTACAACTAACAGCTGGTGCAAGGGTACCTGTTGTAATACCGAAATCATCAACCATATTCCCGTAATTTCTAATTTTAGGCTTATCATTAACAAATTTTCTATTTCTACGAAAGAGTCTGCCACTATCATCTGCCAACAAATATGAGCGGGGCTCGTCACAACGCTTAAGGACCCTGTCTGGAACCCATGGAGAATCAATACTTTTTTTAACATCACATTTTGGTTAGGGTTAAGGTTTGACAGAGACTTAGTATTCTTATTATAATATTGTTTTACAGAGTCATGATATTGCTCATATTTTTGTTTATCAATAGTTACTACTTTAGGTTTAAGACAGTTCAGAGATACAGGTATAAGTGAGTTTAAATTTCTTGAGTACATTAACTGAGCAGGTGAGGGCTGATATGGCTTTTCTGTATTTCTATAATTTAACAGACCAAGGTAAGGGTCTGAGCCATCTTCCTTACATTTTTTTAAAATAGATTTAAATATTTTAACTCCACTTTCACTCATTCCGTTTGATTGTGAGTGCTTGGGACTTGTCTCAATGTGCGTAAATTTATAATCTAAAGCAAATTGCTTAAATTTATCAGATGTAAATTGAGTTCCACAATCTGTTACAATGTATGATGGGATACCATGCCTTGCAAATATTGATTTACAGTGAGTAATTACACAATCACTAGTCAATTTATCTAATTTACACACCTCAATGAATTTAGAGTAATAATCTATCATTACTAAGTAATTATTTTCATTAAATTGACAAATGTCCATACCTATTTTATACCATGGTAAAAACTCAATGTTATGGTTTATCAACGGTTCTTTCTGATTGTTAGGCATAAACTTTGCACATGGTATACAGCTGGTTACATAACAGTCTAAGTCTTTGTTAATATCTGGCCAAAAAACACAAGAACGTGCCCTAGTTTTACACGTACTTAAACCTACATGTCCTTCATGTATTTTTTGCATCATGTATTGCTGTAATGTGCTCGGAATAACTACAAGATTGCTTTTTAAGATTATACCATCTAAAATGGCTAGTTCATCCCGAAAGGTCCAGTACTGTTTTACATTTGCATTTAGATCATGACAATTTTTTGGCCATCCATTCTCAATAAACGATTTTACAATACATAACACACTATCATTTTTTTGTTTCCTCTTGTATTTTCTTTAGCCAGACATTTGAGATTGGCAAACTTTCTCTAAGTAATTTTACATGCATTACAATATTGTTATTAAGTTCCTGGAATTTACTCTCAGTTTCTTTTTTATTACAACTTCGAGAAAGTGTGTCAGCAATATACATTTCACGACCTGGTTTGTATTTTACATCCAAATTATAACCTTGAACTGCTAGCATCATACGCTGTAACCTGGCAGGAACTTTGTACAAAGGTTTCTTAAAGAGTGATTCAAGAGGTTTGTGGTCAGTTTCAACAAACACTTTGCGGCCATATACATACTGATGCATTTTAACACACCCATAGACCACAGCTAACATCTCCTTTTCCAGTTGACAGTAATTTTGTTCTGTTGAAGTTAGGCCAAGAGACCCAAATGCTACAGGTTTTTCATTTTGCAAAATGACAGCTCCAAGGGCTGTAGACGAGCTGTCAACTGACAAAGTAATGTTTTGGTTTGTATTAAAGTAGGTTAAACATGGACTGTTACATATAGCATGTTTCAACTTATTAAAAGAATCTTCTTGGTTGCTTTCCCAACGGAACACATTGCCCTCTTTCATTAGTTCCCTTAGGTTGATTAATGTCAGAGTACCTGGGTATGAATCTTGATAGGTAATTACACATACCGAGAAACCTTTCAAGATCTTTCTTGCATTTTGGAGTTTCCATTCTCATAACTGCCTCTACTTTAGATGGGTCTGGGGTCACACCTTGCGGAGTAAATTTATGCCCTATATACAACAGTTCTTCAACAAAAAAATTGCATTTACTTTCATTGAATTTGATACCATTATCTGATGCTATTTTAAGAACTTTATTTAATCTCTCATTTAATTCTTTAATACCAGAAGCCCATACACAAATATCATCTATGTATGTGCTAACTCCCTCTATATTTTCAAACATTTGGGCAATTGTTCTACCAAACTCCTCAGGCGCAGCAGAAATTCCAAATGGCATTCTTAAATATTTGTACCGGCCAAATGGAGTTTGGAATGTGCATAAATCTGAACTTGCCTCATCCAATTTTTGCATCCAAAAACCATTTGATGCATCTAACACCGCAAATACTTTAGCGCCTTGCATTTTGCTTTTAATTTCATCCAATGTATGCAATTAAAATTTAGGCTGAATAATAAATTTATTTAATGCTCTTGGATCGAGGCAAATGCGCAATTTATTATTTGGTTTTCTGACTACGACTAAGCTATTGACCCATTTAGTTGGCTTGGTTACCTTCTGTATTACTCCCATCTGCTCCATTCTTGCCAGTTCTTCTTTTAATTCAGACAGTAATGAGAATGGAACTCTCCGTGCAGCCTGCACCACAGGCACTGCGTCCTCACAAAGTTTCAGTTCTACTGTGTCGGGAAGGCATCCAAGACCACCATCAAACAGCTCACTGAAATTATTTTTTAAGTTTTTTTAATAGATTAGGAATTTTATTATCAATTTCAATACTATGAACATTGACCAGTTGGTTATTAACCATGATGAAACCATATTTTAAGCATGTTTTACAGCCTAACAAAGTAGGGACGTCACCTTCAAGAATTACAAATTCCACCATGTAAGTGTTTTTGTTAGGATGTCTAATCATTAATTTACACTCACCATGAACACTCACACGTTTCTTGTCCAACTGTACTATTTTCTTTTTGCTCATTTTAATTAGTTCTTTGGGAATTGATAACTTTTTACATACCTCTGTACCCATAATGTTGCATCCCGCACCTGTGTCCAACTTCATAAGAGTTGGTTGTCCATTAACAAAAAATGTTTGGGTAATTTCATCTCCCGATAAATCGTATGTCTATGTCAGCCACTCCGATGAAGAAGTGGTCGCTCATGTCCTCAACCTCTTCTACTTGTTCCGACTCCTCTTGTACAATATGCACTTTCTTTTTCATGCACATAGTTGTGAAGTGATTGACTTTGTTACAATTATAGCATATGTCTTCCCATAAGCAGGACACTTGTTGATACCGTGAGATTTACCGCAGTTTCTACAATTTTTTATTGTTTTTAAAGAATTTTGATTGTTGGTAGGCTTACGAACAAACAGAACCTCCGCCTCCGGTTCCTTATTTAAATTTTGTTGTTGTACATGTAACCTCGAAGCTTCAGCATTTTTCAGGTACTTAGTCAAGTATTCCAATGTCAGTTTGGTGTCCTCTTCCGAAATTAATTTTGTTTTTAGCATGTCGTATTGCCTGTCAAGCCCGGAAATGATTTTACTCGGAATCAGTTTATCTTCCAAGTCGCTCAGCTCACATTGTTTTCCAAGATTAATTACTTTTGTAAAATAGTCTTCCAACCTCTCCTCGCCATTTTGTTTTATAGCTAAGAATTCATGACGCAAAATTGTCAATTTTTTTCTTGGAGAGAAATGGTTTTTGAATTTCTCAAGTACTTGGTCAAACGTATCACTTTCTTCTATTGAAAACGTGTTGTAGATCTCAATTCCTTTTGTTCCTATTAAATTTAGCAGTATTGCAATTTTTCTTTTCTCCTTGGCCTTGTCTAATTCGTTAGCTTCCATATGAATTTTCAGCCTCTGGCTCCATATTTTGAAATTTTCGGCCAGATTTCCTTCATAGTTCATGGGCGGCACTACGCCTGACCCCACGCCTGACACCATGTTCATTTTGGTAATTATTTATTTAATTAAAACACTGAGTAAAAGTTAACACAGTCTTTAATCGACGCCATGTCAAGTTCTAGTCTGTGTTGCCACAGATCCTATAATCTAGCTTAAGGATATGTTCATGTAGATCCATAAACAATAGCCAGCCTTCTGGGCACCCTCCCCGCTGGCAGATATCTGGGCCATTATATATTGTTTTACTGTCTATTTTTTTCTATTACTTGCTAAATAAAGAATCCCTACTCCCTTCATTAAATGTATTTTTTTTAGAATGACAAAGTATCTAAGAAAAAGACGCATGTATGTAAAGCAGATTTTGCAGTGAATAAAATTGCTGCTAGTATATTTAACTTGAAGCAAAAAATCACCAAAAATTATAAGCCTAACTATACCACAGCTTTTTAAAAAAGCAATGAAAAAACTAGAGGATGATGGTATGAATCTAGTAACAAATTTACTAACGTTTTCTAGTGTACAGCATTCGCTTTATGATATGCGTAACAAATTTGCCAATGTAAACAAAACAATTTACACAAAAGTCGAAGAAGTTCAAGTGCCGGCACAGTTTTATGATACAATCTTGGCAGATTATTATTATGAAGGAGTTCGGGTTTTGCTGTTTTGCAGCCAACAAGCAAGAAAATACATAAAAAACATAACTGAGTTTTTTTGGTGATGCAACGTTTGATTTATGTTCACCACCTTTTAAACAGTTTTATAGTATTCACGGAGATCAGGGAAGTACAACGGAGACAACAAAAACAAAACTAATGTTTTTTTCTCTTTTAAGCAATAAAATGTAATCAACGTATGAACTTTTATGTTCCGAATGATTAGGTCACAACTACCGCAATATCGTCCAAAATTATTTCACTGTGACTTCGAGGTAGCAGCTATAAATGCATTATTATTGGTTTACCCTAGAGTTCAAATTATTGGGAGTTATTTTCACTGGCACAGATGTATGTGGAGAAAAGCGAAATCGTTAAGAATGAATAAAAGCAAAGCTTTAAGACGCATTGTGTCACTGTGTGCTGCATTGCCGTTTCTACCGCAGGAAATGCTGATAAATGCTTGGCAATACATAATTGAAGAAAGTGGGTGTGAGGAACGGAACGTTCTCCCGCTCTATGATACCAGAGACTACGCCGGCTGTCATGTCATTGTAACCTAACCTGTAAAACTATGTGTATTAAATAAAAGCTAATTAATTAATTTAGGCTCTTATTTCAATATATAATAATTGGCGACGAGATACAAGTACCCGTGTGCACGATTAGTGTGATAAAACTAAAATTTACAAGTGGTTTCAACTTTAAGTTGTATATTTCGGTGAGGCTATATGGTAATGGCTGCCACGCGTAAAGGTTATTTCACTACAATAAATTAATGTCGGACTCAGAATATCAAGATGCAAATTTGATGGAAGAGGAAAATTCCGAGGAAAGGTGGAATATTATACAAGAAGTGATAAGCGGAAAAATAAGCTCCATCTATAAATGCAAAAAACCAGAACTCATCCGAATTTTACAAGAAGAGAGGTTAGAATCAAATGAACCTCATACCGTGGACCAGTTACGAAAACAATTGAGTGATCACTTCAAGAATAAAGGACAACGACAACAAAAAGTGCGTACCTCAACAATGACCGCGCTAGGCGAGTTGAAACCATTTGATGGAGAAAAGTGGGAAGTGTTTGAACAACAGTTTGAATGTTTTATCTTAGTTAATGATATAACTGAAGAAAAAAAAGTGCCTTTATTAATCACCAAATTAACGGCCAAAGTTTTCGAAACACTGACTTACTTATGCTCACCTAAACAACCAAAGACTTTTACATATCAAGAATTAATAACAAAACTACAAGATAAATATGTAAAAACGCTATCAACAACATTGGAAAGAGCGGAATTTAGGAAAAGAAACCAGCTACCAAATGAGAAAATCCAAGATTATGCCCTAGAGTTGAGAAAACTCGCAGGAAAATGTAACTTTAAAGACATTGATGACCAAATTAAAGAAAAATTCATGGAAGGAGTGTCATCCAAATTGATTAAGTTCGAATTGATGAAGAGTCCCTCTGAAATAACTTTGGACAAATGCATTGAAATAGCAAGAACAGTGGAGGCAGCTTTACTTCACACGAAGAACTCCGGAGAAGTTACCGAAGTGTTTTATAACCGAGGGAAATCAAAGCCAACTTACAAAACCAAAAGAACGGATAACAACAACAAATCGGGAGCACAATGTTACTGTTGTGGAAAGAATAATCACATTAAAGCGGAATGTACTCTAAAAAAGAAATTTTGTTCAGAATGTGGAGTTCAAGGACATGTATACAAGATGTGCCCTAAAAAAACAAGACAAGTTAATGTGTTAGAAACAAACACATCAACAGAAAAGAAGGAGTTAGATAAAGAAGTTTTACCATTTTATAGCAGAAGAAATGAGTTAACGATGGACAGGGGTTGCTTATTTTGGGGATATCGAATATTAATACCCTACACTATTCGTGAATCGATTTTACTTGAATTGCATAAAAGTCATTTTGGAATCATTAGAATGAAAGAAATAGCGCGTTCATATTTTTGGTGGCCTAATCTTGACTCCGAAATAGAAAATATTACAAAAAAATGTATAATTTGTTTGCAAAACAGTAAAACGCCATCAAAAACACAGAAACCGTGGCCTGTCGCTCCTTCAGTGTGGTACAGAATTCATGCTGATTTTCTGGGACCATTTTATAATAAAATGTTTCTGGTCATAGTAGACAGTTATTCGAAATGGCCAGAAATATATGAGATGGCTAATATTACTAGTTCTCGCACTATAGAAGTTTTAGAAAGTGTATTTACTCGGTTTGGATATCCAGTGCATTTGGTAACAGACAATGGTCCTACATTTACCAGTCTAGAATTTAAAGACTTTTGCATTACTAAACACATTAAGCATACATTTTCACCGCCGTACCATCCTGCAACCAATGGTGCGGCCGAAAGGTTCGTGGAAACTTTCAAATCTGCTATAACTAAAATTAAAGAGAGTGGACTTAATTTAAGATCTTCCGTGAATTTGTTCATGTTCGACTATAGAAGTACGCCACAGCGCACTACAGGAGTCTCACCTGCTCGCCTTATGTTAAGCCGAGAATTAAGAAATAGGTTTAGTTTATTGCGCCCTCCTCCCCTGTCAGAAGTGGTGCAGGAGAGAGTGGAAAAAAGGGACGAAGGAAAAAGGGATGTCAGTTTTGAAATAGGTCAGAAAGTAATGGTAAGAGACTACAGAAAGGACAGCAGGCCATGGGTTCAAGGATTAGTTATAGAAGAGTCAATACCAGGAATTACCTACGTGGTAGATGTAGAGGGGTTTAAGTGGAAGCGCCACATCAATCAGATGTTAAGTTGTGCCGATGAACTAGAAGAGTTATGTTAGTTTTAAGCTTCATTAATTAAGGAAATATTTTTAAGTCAAACTCTAAAATAAGTGAAGGAGAGTGTGAGGAACGGAACGTTCTCCCGCTCTATGATACCAGAGACTACGCCGGCTGTCATGTCATTGTAACCTAACCTGTAAAACTATGTGTATTAAATAAAAGCTAATTAATTAATTTAGGCTCTTATTTCAATATATAATAGTGGGCATCTTTCTATGGAATCCTTTACAATCACATACGTGCAGAGTACATGGATTAAAGAAAAGTATCTAAGCTTACTTAGCGTTTTCGGCAGGAGACACCGAAATAATAACATATTAAAAGGGTTTCATTCAAAATTAAATAAAGTAATAAATAAAAGCAATACTTCAGTAATGCGACTCTTAAATGCTATATATAAGAAGAGTTTCAAACCCATGCACCACAGTGTAGTGATATGAATAAATAGACTTTTAGATATAAGATAACGACTTTAATTAAGAGAACATTCTAAGACCGAGACATGAGATAATAGACCAACATAGAACATGTGTAATAGATAAACTAGAATGTCTTAGTATAGTATGAACATCAGTGATACCATCATAACATCCCCCTTATTTTATACAAAATTGCCACTTAGCCTCTTATACAAGATATGCATTAATTTCAATTATTAAAACAATTACCAGTCAAATTATAAGTTTAACCTTCTAGGTGGTTTAATTAATCGACCAAATCTAGAATAGTTAGGTGCAGTAGTCTGCGATGCAGGAGTCGGTGTAGTTGTATACTCTGCCTGACCCGTTGCTGACTCTGCCTCCTGGGATTGGGTTTCCTGCTTAGCTGACTCTCGGTGTTGAGGTTCCTGCTTAGGTGTGTCATGGTGTTGGGGCACCTGCTTAGGCGATGGTGATACTGACCTTGATTTTGGTAGAAGGATGTGCTGTCTGTTGCGTCTACCAACAAATCCATCTGGACTGCTCACAATATAGGATCTTGGTTCCGGACCGACATCTACAATTTCCCCTGGCACCCATACACTATCTGGACTCTTTTTATAGTATACTTCATCTCCTTTTTTAAGCTCTGGCAAAGAATTTGTTTTTTTATTATAATATTCTTCTGAAATTGTTTGATTTTGTTGTTTGGTAATTAAATGTTCCTCAAACCTAACTGTTTTAGGCCTTAACTTTTCTGCTAGGGTAGGTAACTGAGTTCTAAGACTACGTGACATCAGCAATTGCGCTGGAGAAGCTAAATTTCCTCGCGGAGTGTTCCTGTATTGGAGAAGAGCAAGGTAAGGATCTGCACCCGACTCATCACATTTAGTAAATATTTTTTTACACATTTTCACTCCAGACTCAGCTAAACCATTTGACCTGGCTAAGTATGGACTAGAGGTGGTATGTTTTATGTCCCATTCAGAGGTAAATTTTTTGAACTCAGTAGAGTTAAACGGAGGACCATTGTCACTCACTATTTCAAATGGAATACCATGACGGCTAAATATAGGTTTCAGTGTATTTATCAGAACACTCGCACTGGTTGTACTAACACTACTAACTTCAATATAATTTGAATAATAATCTTCAACTACCAAATAGGTTTTATTTTTAAAATACATAAAATCAATTCCAAGTTTTTCCCATGGAAGTCTTGGTAAAGTATGTGACAGTAGAGGTTCTGGAGGATTGGAATTTCTGTGTTTTAGGCATATAGGACAAGACTCTACTAAATTTTTAATGTCACTTGACATGAAAGGCCAAAACACATTTCCTCGGGCAAAAGCCTTTGAACGCTCTATCCCTAAATGACCACTATGTATAATTTTAAGAATATCTGGCCTGATTTTCTTGGGAATAAGGATACTGGTACTCCTAAACATGAGATCATTTTCAGTATGCAAGTCATGTCTATATTGCCAATATTCTTGTACTTGTGGCAAAACTTGCGATTTTGTTATAGGCCACACCCTTCAAAGTAATATTTTTTTAGAATTTGCATATCGTCATCTGCGTTAGTGGCATCCTTTAGCCACTGAAGACGCTCAGGCGACACAGGTAACGATTTCGTTAACAAGTTGACGTGGACTACTATGTCCTCATCAAGCTCATCAACACTAGTCTCAGATAATGCAGCTCTAGATAGAGTGTCTGCAATGAACATGAGTGTACCTTTTTTGTATATGACATTGAGACTATATGCTTGAATTTTTAGCATCATTCTCTGCAAGCGTGTAGGTACCTCTGCAAGTGGTTTATTAAAAAGTGTTATTAACGGCCGGTGATCAGTTTCGACAGTAACTGTTTGGCCATAAATAAATTGATGAAATCGGACACATGCGAAGACTATAGCATAAAGTTCTTTCTCAATCTGAGCCATTCTTTGCTGAGTTGCTGTTAAGGTCTTAGACGAATAATATATCGGGTGATTATTTTGCAGTAAGACTGCACCGACAGCTTTACTGCTAGAATCTACCGAAAGAACTATCGGGACTTTCACATCGAAATGCGCTAGGACTGGCGCATGACAAATTAGATTTTTAAGACGTTTGAATACTGCCTCATAGTTTTCATTCCATGTGAAAACATTGTCTTTTTTTAAGAGATCCCTCAGAGGGGCTACTTCCTCGGCTAGATTTTTTATAAATGGACCTAAATAATTAATCATGCCTAAAAACCTTTGTAGGTCCTTAGTACATGTAGGTGACGGCATTCCTGTTATGGCTCTAATCTTTTCATTATCAGGTTTGACACCTTCGGCTGTAAAAATATGACCTAAGTATTTGACATTTGTGACCGAAAATGTGCACTTGGCTTTATTAAATTTTATGTTTAATTGCTGTGCTCTCTCAAAGACCATGGTTAAACGTTCATTATGCTCATTTATTGACTTGCCAGACACTAATATATCATCACTATATACTGTGACACCCGGTATATCACTAAAAGCTTCAGTCATCACTCTGTGAAAATACTCTGGGGCACAGCTCACCCCAAACGGCAAACGTTTGAACCTGTACCTACCGAAAGGCGTATTGAAAGTTGTCAGATAGGAGCTTTCTTCATTAAGACGACACATCCAAAAACCACTGCTAGCATCCAAAGTGGAGTAATATTTAGCTCCAACCACTTTGGAACGTACCATGTCAACAGTTGGTATAGGATAGTGACTACGACAAATGGCTTGATTTAAATGTCTAGGGTCAATACATACCCTAAGCTGACCATTCTTCTTTTCTACAAGAATTAAAGAACTTACCCATTTAGTTGGCTCTGTGACTTTGGCGATGACATCCATCTGCTCCATCTTATCCAATTCCTTTTGGAGTTTGGGATACAGTGCGAATGGCACCTTTCTAGGCGCATCTACTCTTGGCGGCACATTTGGATCGACTGTTATATTGCACTCGCCTGGTAGACAGCCTAGACCGACAAAAACATCTTTAAATTTAGTCATCAAGCTTTTTATACACTTATCCTTTGACTGTGTGTTTGACATTTCATTATTGTTGATTTCATTAGATTGACCTGACTTATTTTGACATTCCATATGTACATTTTGACTTACTTCAGACTCAATACAATATATCCTTTTTACTAGACCCAGTTGAGGACATGTTACTTTTCCTAAGACTGTAGGTGAAGTTACATTTGCAATTACAAAAGTTATGGGTCTCGTAATACACACATTATTTACTGACAGTTTACATAAAAATGTTTGTTCACCCAAAATTTCAATACTATGACTACCATATGCTGTAATCCTGGTCTGAGACTTGTCTAACTTTGTCTTGAGGTTGAGACTGTTGTAATCTTCTATATTCATTACATCTACACCACTCCCGGTGTCTATAAGACAATTGATATCCACATCATTTATGGTTACCTTGATTGACCATTCTGTTTCAGATTCTGTGCTTGCCCTGATGTGTCCTATGAAGAAATCCGATGGTGTGGTACCAACCTCTGGTTCTTCCATTGTTTCAACATAGTGTACTTGATTGCCTGCTCTACACATTCTTTTGTAGTGACCTATTTTGTGGCAATTCAGGCATTCTACTGTAGCAGCTGGACACTTGTATCTATGAACTTGACCACATTTACCGCACAACGGCTGACGTTGTTGACCTGACTGTACTTGCCATTGCTGACTTGACTGTTGTGACCTGTGCTGACTTTGTTGTGAATGTGAACGCTGTGGCCGTTGACTTGAAGATGTACATTTTGCTGGTGTTCGTGACCTTGACTTGTTCATATACAAAACGCTTGGCTCTTGCATTGTTTGTACATGTTTCTTGGCTGCAACTAGGCCCTTTGCTACTTGCAGTGCTGCATCTAGAGTCAACTCGTCTTGAATAAGTAATTTTTCCTGCACATAGTTATACTTACTGTTCATATTACATATAAACATCGACTTGATCAGTGTATCTTGTAAGGTTGAGAATTTACAAGTTTGACTTTTTGCCCTTAGGTTAGTCACAAACTCGTCCAGGGTTTCTTCTTCGCCTTGCTTGTAGGTGAAAAAAATGTGACATTCATATGTCAAATTAGTCTTTGGAATGAAATAATCCTTGAACAATTTTAATAGGTCGTCGTATTTGATTTTTTCTTCATCCTTTTCGAATGAATTAAAAATCTCGACGCCGCGTTCGCCAATTAGATGTAGAAATAACGCGACTTTGCGCGTCTCCGACTCCTCGTCCAATGATGACGCACGGAGATATAATTTAAATGACTGGACCCATTTTTTATAGTTCTCCGCCATATTGCCGGTCGTGCACATAGGAGCGCACCCAAGGATTCCATGTTTTCCTTTTATTTTCGCTGGGACGACTTCGTCTGACATTTTAAATTACTTTATTTAGTTCTTCATCACTTCTGACACCATGTAGTGATATGAATAAATAGACTTTTAGATATAAGATAACGACTTTAATTAAGAGAACATTCTAAGACCGAGACATGAGATAATAGACCAACATAGAACATGTGTAATAGATAAACTAGAATGTCTTAGTATAGTATGAACATCAGTGATACCATCATAACACACAGAAATAAATAAGAGAAGGAAACGTGAGATTTTAAATGATGACTATACGTCACATACAAATGCAGTTACTAAATGCAGAAATTTCAATTAGTTACGCACTAGAAAAACTTCGCTGTTATTCTTTTAAACTACTGTTATTGGTTAACTTTTATGATTTCTAAGTAGTGTGTTAATACTAGCGTTTCAGTTAAATATATTTTTGTTGTTTTGTTCCTAAAAAAAGATTTGGTTAAGTTCTAATAATAAAAATAAAAAATAAACATTTTATAATTTATTTTTGTGTTTATTTCTGTTGCTTAATACGAGTGCTACGCGAATAATACGAGTGCTTTCTGCTTACACTCATTATTGTCTTTAAGAGAGGTTGAATTTATTACAACGCAAAGACGTGATGCTCTCCGCGACACAACCAATTTAAAACAATATCCAGCATTTGCTTTATTTACATGTTTCCTGGCGACTGCGATATATGAAATTAGACCTAAGTTACTTATTGTGTACCAAGTGTACTAAATACTCCTGCCTTTTATTTGCTGGAAAAGCTGGAGCTTAAGTAGGAATTGAGTAGGGGGTTGCTGGGGGGATCCTCTACAGCAACCCCAACTTCATTTGGCTTTTATTCCTAAACTAAAGAGGTACAAATTATTTCAAGTAAGTACAAATTCAGTACCTATTGTGTACTAAATCCTCATATAATAAAAAATGCAAAAACGCAAAGTGGGGTTGCTGGAGAGCATCACGTACGCAAAGAGCTGTTTCAGTCGATGACAGTTATAGTGAAAGAGATGGAAATAGTACGCTTCACTTTGGACAAATTTGCTTTTAAGTGTGGCCATACATATTACACATTTAAGCGAAATAAAACTATTTATTAAAATATGAACAATGTTATTATTATAAACTAAATGTTACACAAATTCCCGAAGGACAAATACCAATCTTCATCAATTTGATCAATCAATTTGATGATATCTTCGCAATGACTTCTGTTGAAGTCCGTTAAATTGTCTTCCGCCTCTATTATTTCCTCCCAACTTTGGGCCGGCCGCAGATGGTAAGAACAGGCACGCGTTCCCGGGGAAACGTACAGGTTCCATATTATTAACATTGATGCTTTTACATTGTCTGGGATTGCTATCATCATCATCATCATCTCAGCCATAAGACGTCCACTGCTGAACATAGGCCTCCCCCTTGGACCTCCATACGTGCCGGTTGGAAGCGACCCGCATCCAGCGTCTTCCGGCGACCTTAACAAGATCGTCTGTCCATCTTGTGGGTGGACGTCCTACGCTGCGCTTGCTAGTCCGTGGTCTCCACTCGAGCACTTTTCGACCCCATCGGCTATCTTCTCTGCGTGCAATGTGGCCTGCCCATTGCCACTTCAGCTTGCTATCAATGGCAATAAATTACATCCACCAAAGACGCAGGCGTTTCTGTCCTCCGGCGTCCTAGTTAATAGACGATTGTTTTGTAAAATATCCATTTTCATCAAAACATTCCTGAGCAAATTCCGCACCTGGCGAAAAATTGAAAAAAATGCCGAATGCGTTAAAATTATAGTATAGCCTTGAGACTGCCCAAATGTTGATTAGGTAACTACATACTATTTCGCTCAGCAATCAGCGATCGCTATCCAGCGAGGAAATATAGCCAGCCTTCTGGGCACCCTCCCCGCTGGCAGCTATCTGGGCCATTATATATTGATTACTTAAGAACATTTTACAACATGCCCCGTAACATATACCTACAGAACATACATATACACATACATAGACTACTAAAATAATAATCACAATGTTTATAAATGTCTCGGGCGAGCTTCGAACCTGCGACTCCACGGGGCGCAAGCCCGCCGCCGCTCAACCGACTGACTGAATAAGCTACCGAGACTTACCCCTTGAGTTTTTCTATATTTTCAAGCATTGTAGTATCGTTTGCAGACGTTTCTGCTTAATAATCGTTCATTATTTAAATATTACTCCACCTGCGAAAGCAGAATGATATGAAACCGAAACGTACGGTTAAAAAAACGTCAACTTCAAATCACCTGTTATGCTAGTTCGAAATGCTGTGAAGTGTACGATTGACTTCAGAAATCTCGTATCTTTATGGGGCGTGTCTGCGGCGCTTGGGTTATGCAAATGAAAAACAACTCATAAATGCATTAGCATACCCGCAATAGGTTTTAATTTGCGCAGTAGTGAATGCAATTTGGGGACGCACTGCGGCAGTAGTCCCGCGCTCTATTATGCGGCGCCCTGTATGCCATGTGCCAGGCGGCGCTGGAGGATGTACCTTCGTAGGTACTTACCTAATCCACGTACATAGGTACAAAAAAGTAGGGTGGCCTGCATTTTAGTGCAACCATTTTTATCTATCAGGGCGTAAGTGTTAAAGTTTTAATTACTAAATAAAAAATAAAATAAAAAGTGTTACGTAACGCGAGCCTGTGTCAGTTTCGAGAACAAACTATTAAATCTAAAATAAAATACCATCGTGGCAACCTTCTGAAATCCTTACTGATTTTGAAGCCGCTTCCATAGCTGCTATTCGTGAAGTTTTTTCAAGCCGAAAACATATAGGATGTCATTTTCATTTTCCACGAGCTTTGTCCAAAAAAGCAAATAACTTGAAAATAACCAATGATGTTTGCATGAAAAAGATCGCTTTCGCGCAGTGCTTTGGTAATGTTGCTGGGAAACAAGCTTCATGATGGATGGACCTAATAAAGGAAAAATTTGCAAACCCCTTGCATAGAAGTTGGTGTTTGTTTAGTGTTAAGCATAGAAGCATAGAACTACGAACTGTACTGAGTCCTGGCACCATTCTTTCAAAGGAAATGTTAAAAGACCTCCGGCATCCGTCGTGATATTTTTAAAGACGCTAACAACAGGACGTAGATTACCAAAAAATACGCATTCGAAAAATGTTAACCAATTAAAAAAAAATACCAATCGGAAATTAAAATACATTAGTAGAGACCGCTATATTGAGCAGACACAATTGCAATTGATTTCTGAAGAAATTAAGTGTAGCCCTTTTTTAAACTTACAGCAATTATGAAATTTAAAAAAGAATGAATTAATATGAATTACTTGAAAAAATATATAATTAATAATACTGCATGCTCTCGAGGTTGCTGGCAAAAGAAATTATAATAAAAATTAAAAAAAATACTTATTAATCGTAAAATTAAATAAATAGGTACATACAATTTTAACAAATAACATTTACATAATAATTGCTTTCGGCCATAGTGATTGAAAGTTAACACGTAATATAACCCCATGCATGCTGTAGGACTGTTATCGCCAACTACCTTCTTCTTTCAATCACGCCATGTCTATAAAAAGGGAATACAGAAATATTGTAATTTGGCTATAACTCTGATTCTTGATATTTTAAATTACAATATGATAGAAAAAACTAAAGGAAAACTACTTTTGTATTTAGTACGTGTTTCCATTGCTCCACACTCTTAAGGGGGCCGACTTCCGCCAGCAACCCCTGCAGTTTGGCCCACTCAGCGTCCATATTTTGGGCGCAGAGTGGGCAGGTATATTCGCCTACAGCGAATAACGGGTTGGCGGCTATATAGTCCACCAGACCTTTTATTTGAACGTTAGTGCGCCGAACTCTAAAACAGCATTCATAAGATTCAATGAAGGTCTAATATTATGAAACTACGAAATTCTCTTTAAAATAAAACGATGGGTTGAACACTATTACGACTAAAATATTAAGTTTGAGATTAGACTTACACTTTTCGCTTCTTGGAAGTGGAACACGCCAAATTGTTGTAATAAATGTTAAATGCAATATTTAAAATTCCCCGCCGTCAAATGCCTGATTTTTTTAAATGAAGCATTGGCAACACGGCCATCAGCTTAACATGAATACATTACAATTATAATAATAGAACCTTAACTACTTTAAAAATTACACACACAAACTTAAAAAACTCTATCAATCCATAAAACAAAAAGTGTCGGACACCTACAAAAGGCCAAAAGTGTTTTTTGCAAAATCAAATATAACTTTATATAATACAAAGTGCCTTAAAAGTTCCTGTACGGATGTTGGATTTTTTTTTGTTTTTTAATACGTCACTGCAAGTGCAAATAAATAATAATCTCTGAATATTAAAATATAGGGGCAATTAAAAAATAAATGGTCTAGATTACAATCTTTAGCGGGACAGAAGTTACAAACAGAAGTAGTCGACAATTTTAACCTAAAAAGATGAGCTGGGAAATGGCAATGGCCAAGACGCAGCCTGCACAAACTTATAATAAACTCTCTGCCTGAGTAAACGTTACCTTTTTCGAACCAGGCAGAAGTCTCAATCTCAGCCAGCCATTTCCCTTTAATATTTCTGGAACTGATTATATAAACAGCACTTTAGCATGATATCTTTAAGAGATTTGAATAAATCCGTACGAGGAACTTTAAAACTACAAATTTCAGAATTCACTGTATGTTTAGCAATAGAGTCAACAATGTCATTGCCCAGTACACCTGAATGACCAGGAACCCAACAAAACTATATTGATTTTACAGTTTAATAGATCATCAAATAGCTTTCGCAACTCATAAATTAAATAATTAGCATTTGCTAAAATTTGTTTTGATGAAAGAGCTTGAAGAGCACTCATAGAATCAGATAAAATCAAAAAGTTATGAGACGCAAAATCAATACACTTAATGTACATCAAAGCTAGAATTTCGGCTGAATAAATTGAAAAAGAAGTATTACAGGAAAATACTTTGCCTGAATTAATAGAAGAATCATAGAAAGCAAAGCTAGTGCGAGTATTGGTTTTAGACCCATCAGTATAGATCTTAATATAATCAGACTTATCATTTAAAAATTCGTAACGTTCATATTTAGATTTAAAATTAATTATAATAACCGGAATATCTCTCATTAGACAATGGTAGCTGTAAGTAAAACAGGGCAGGGGGTGGTACCAAAATACAGTATCTTGAAACTCAAAATTTAAATATGTAATCGATTCGCTTAAGGTGTTACTAAAAGGCATTGATATAAAATTATAATTGGGAACAGTAAAATCCTCCAAATATCGATTCACAAGAACATTATCGGAACTGACTAAGGAAAGGCAAAATTTGTCAATAAGGTAAGTTCTCCTTATAAATAGTAGCGGAACATCGGATTCAACTTCTAAAGAATTTATAGGGGAAGACATCATAGCACCAGTGATAATACGTAAGGCTCTATTCTGAATGACATCCAACTTTTTAAGCAAATGACTAGATGCATTAGCATAGAAGATGCACCCATAATCAAATTGACTACGAACCATAGAAATATACAACGTTTTTAATGTCTTAGGGTCAGAGCCCCAAGTGACTCCGACTAATGACTTCAAGATATTTAAGCGAAGCTCAGCTTTTTTACAAATATACTCAATGTGCTGAGTCCAAGATAATTCAAAGTCTAATATTATACCTAAGTATCGTTCAGAAGTACTAAACGGTAACAGAGTGTTGTTAAAATAAACTTTAGGGCGAAATATACAAGCATGACTAAAAATCATAACTGAACTTTTTGCTACGTTAACTTCCAGTTTAAGTAGATTATGTAGTAAATTATATATAGTTAATAAGCACTGATTCATTATAGTCTCACCGTTGAAATATCACCACAATCTAAGTATATAACTAAATCATCAGCGTAAAAGGAATACTTGACGTACGTAGGAATACGTTTCATAAAGTCAACGAGGCTCAAAATAAACACTAAGGGAGAAATAACAGATCCTTGCGGAGTTCCTTTGAAAGTAGATTTGGGGCCATATAAATTATTTTTTAGTTTAAGTGAGACACTGCGGTCATTTAAAAAATTGAAAATCCAACACAGAACTGATCCAGAAATACCAAGGTTGTGTAAGCTTTTAATTAAATATTCATGATTAATGTTATCAAGTGCACCTTTTATATCCAGGAAAACAGCTAAAGTTAATTTATTATACTTCATATTGTGTCTGATATCACCTAATAAGCAACCCAAATTATATATAGTATTTTTGCCTTTACGAAAACCAAACTGTAATTCTGAAATCAAAGAATTATGTTCAATAAACCATTCAATCCGATTCTTTAACATAGATGGGTCGATAAGCATCTAAACTATTAGAATCCTTATTTGGCTTTAAAATAGGAACTGCAAATTGAACTTTCCAGATAGGTGGGATTTCTTTATGTAACCAAAGTTGATTGTAAATACTAAGTAGAATTTTCTTTACATTAATAGGTATTTTTTTAATAACTGAGTATGGAATGAAATCAGGGCCGGGAGACGTGTTCTTTTTGTTTTTCCAATCCATCCATCCAAACGATCAGGGTCAACGCCATTAGAAGAGGCAATTTTATCTAAAAAATCACGAGCATTAGATGGGTTGTCCAAAAATTTCTTCGAGCAACACCGGCTTCCGACACATCGGAAGGGAGGGGCCCAAGCGATATCTCACCGTACAAATCTTTCTGCCATTTTTCGCGGGGGGAAAGGTGCACACAGTCGCACTTCTCACACACTTACATACAAAATCCAATCTGTAATGACGACACAAATACATAGAAAATGACACACGTCAAAGACAAATCTTGCAAACCTCGATCTCTTTTTGTGTACGGACGAGTGACAAGTGTCACAACACGCACACTAACACATTTTCGTTGAAGTATGTTATTGTATTCTGAGAGATGAGAAGTCGGATTTATCGCTCGACCGATCCGCAATTTGTACTGAGCGAGCAAAATCGATAAATCCAACAATTACATGAGACTAAAATATAATAATTGTGTTTGAATGTAATTAAACGTATGATATGTAAAAAAATATATTACATGTGAAATGTAACACTTCCTTTTTGTAATTTGATGTCCCCGACCTCTGTTTATAACAAAAAACCGAGCAAACAGGCATTTTTGTGCAGCAGTGTTCACTCGCGCGTCTGGACTCGGTCTAGTGAAAAATCCAAGTGCAACTAGTTTTATTACCCGCGCTAGATTAGATTGACGCGCTAATCTTGTACCTCGGCAGAGGGGAAATAGTGCGAATGCCGCCTCCCTTCCGTGTTGCTCGAAGAAAAATTTAGATCTTGTAGTGTTATTGTTTAATTTAGGAAACTTAAATCTTTTAACATGGTCTCAAATACGCTGCAAAGGAATCATTCGATTAAATGAAGAACAAATTTAACCCAACACAATTGTTTTTGTTCAGAAATAATTATTTTCTTTCTAGCATCAAATTGTTTATAAAGCAAATAATTCTCCAACGTAGGATACTTCTTATAAGAATATAAGGCATATTTAGACTGATTAACGGCCCGAGAGCACAAGTCATTACACCAAATAAGAGCTTTTCGTTTTTTAGTATGGCAAGCATACGATTTCTTTGTAAATGTCAACAAATTGTCACACAGAGATTGCATGAAGTTAATGTAACTATCGAACGGATTAGGTGCTAGTACAAACGTGGCAAATTTTACGGTGCAAAGTTTAGAAAAGGTTTCCCAGTTGATTTTATTGAAGTTTATATTTGATACTGAAGGAGGAGTAACGGTAGAAGAGTCGAAATCCAAATGCTGTGGAGAAGAGCGGCCTACATCATTAACAATATAATTAGAATTGGGAAATGGTTACTACTTAACACATTCGACACCGCGTACCCGACTCTCGGGCACTCGTAAACTTTACTCAGATGCCGGCATACCCGCTAGTCGGGCAAGAGCTATAAACCTACACGCGACGCCGAAGTGCCCGACAGGCGGGCAAGCATTGCATCTTCACTACCTCAGGGCTGCCACTGCCACTAACAGAAAAAATTGTAAGTCTTCTGATTATTATGTGGTCGAAAAGTTGGTACAGTTGATTATTATATTTTATTACTTCACTTTGTATTTTTATTTACTTTACCTAATGCGATTACAAAATAAAAATTCTTATTAGTTGGTTACGTGAAATTGCATACACGGGTATGTATCAATAGGAGTTAGAATTAGGAGAAGAACAAAACGGGGAGCCTAAACAGATGAGACAGCAGATTTAATTTTATCCACGTACTTATACGAAAGTTACTTGGCAAAGCCCTGAGCGTCCGCCGCTTGCCCGACTAGCGGGTTCGCGGCGTGCGGCATTGAGTTGCACGTCGTTGCCCGACTAGCGAGTACTGTCGGTTTCTGGGGTATTGTTTGAAATTTTGCCTGGTTGCGAAAGTGTTAAAAGGTCATCATGGACAGAAAACGAACAACTAGAACTAACCGCCGGCGAAGCAAATACTAAATCAAGAGTGTTACCTTGTTGAATTATGAGCATTAAAATCGCCTATGAGCAAGTAGTTCCTACTGGCAGGCGTGGCTCACTCCGCGATTTCGTCGCTTTGCTACAGGTAGCTAAAAGTACATCCGTTCCACACCAATTTTGGTGGCTAGCCATAAGCCGCGCGTGGCGCTGTCGCCACCTAGCGGCCATATCTGTCCTGATCGTAACAGACGCGTTTTGTTAGAGAGTGAGTCTTCTGTACCTAGTACTATTATTAATTCTGTGCTATATTCTGTATTTAAAAAAAGGAATCGAGTAACATTTTTAAATTAAATCTACCATTAGGAGGGGGAGGTATATATAGACAGAGTATCTCAATACAGTAGAGCCAATGAAACAGACAGTAATAGGTTTTGAAAATGATAATTGGAAGGTGTGTTAGTGTGTTAGTGAGTGAAAGAAAACTTATCTTTAACTGCCACTGCAATGCCACCATGAGGACGATCAGAATCTCGGCGCACAATCCTGTAACCTGGTAATAGTGTAGTAAATGAAGCAAGTTGTTGTATGGAGACCCATGCACTAATTTCTCAGTCGATGAAATTTTGCTTGGTTATTGTATAGTATGAGCCGAAACTAACACATAAATATCCAAAAAAAAAAAACACTCCTAAGTTAGGTATTTTTACGTAAAAGTACAAATCTGTTTATATATTGAACCGAGTAATTCCTCAGTCCAAAATTATTTTATCAAATAAGTTATTTGGATCAGTATGTGATACTAGAAAAAGATCTAAAACTTTTGTCAAACATGAGTATATTTTTTTATGACAATTCCTTTTTTCGACGCTCATTTTCATCGGAAAATTGCTCTGTAATTTTTTTCTTCTTATATGATCTTAGAATATAATTTGGCGTAGTGGATAAGAAAATCCAAAAAAAATGCATACCCAAATGTCTGTATTATAGATCTATTAAAAACTGAGAGTGGAAAATTTCTCAGCCTGATTTATTTTTAAATATATACTAAGTAGTCACGTATACACTTAAATCCAAAATATCCAAAAGAAATATCATCCAGAACACCGAAATTTTGGAAGCGAAGATAAATCCATCCCGCGGTTACGCAATAATGTACCGTCTTGCTTTAGCAGTTAAGTGCAGATTAGCGTCCTTGTGCTACTTGTGCGACCGCGTGACCCGCAGCCCGCACTTAAGAAGGGAGTTGTCGTCACTGGTGTGTGATTCTTTACACTACGTTAACAAAACTGTACCGATATTCGGAACCTAATAATAATATTGAGAGTGGCAACACTGTAGTTGGTCGTATTGTCCTCTTCTAGCGTATACGTCCCTCTCTCTCCCACACTCTCACCAAATTTCCAAGTCATTGGCTAAATTGGCTTGCTGTTTTTCCATCTGGAAGGCCGTGAAGCTAAACTGCTGGTGAGTTTTTGAATTTGTACCCCAGTTTAACTGACTATATTGAAAACCAGTTTCTAACGGCTTTTGCCGTTCGAAATAAATATTTAAATTTAGTTGTCCGTTAAAATGTCTAACAAATAAAAACGATCCGGAATAGTGATGTGCAAGTGTTTTCAAAGGCTGCCTGTGCGTACCGTGGCTATGCCAATGAATATACTAAAACACATATCTTAGAAAACACATCGAGCTGGTAAAGCGTGCACTCGCACCATTAGAATTTAATGTTATACCTACATTAAGTCTCTTCCGAGTCTTGTTAGTTTAAATCTTTGTGTGTGTATAATATTGATTTCTTTATTTATCTTAGGTCTTAGGTTAGGGTTCTATAATATGAATATAAAAGCAAAAATAAAAAAACTCTTATAAAACAATAAAAAATACATATAAACATTATAAAAAACCTAACCTAGAGTGCCGCCGGCAGCGGGGCAAGGCCCAAGCTTCTTCTTCTTCTTCTTCTGCATCTGGCCCTTGATCCAACCACCTAGCGAGAGTCTCACAAGATGTTGGTCGAGACTCTTCGCTATTAAACCGTTCGCTGATTGTTTTGTTTATTATTACTCTATTGCCAGAAAAATATTAATTACAACTGTAATCGGGATATACCTAGCATAATTAACTACCGTTTCATAAATTGTTAAGCTTCGTAACAGTAAACTAAGGCTTGATCACGAAATAAAGTAGCCATAGGAAAATGTAAATAAATCTTTTACTTCTTACGCTACTGAGAACAAAAAAACAAATAATTATATTTGTAAACATTTAGAAAACAAAATACAATGCATTTATTGTAGGAACCCTAAGATTTGACGAATTGTTTTATTTTCTTTCGAACGCCTGCCATTAGTGTTCTTATTGAAGTGTTAGTGAACTGACGAGCGGCCGCGTTCCATATTTTTTTGAAATCAGCTTCACTGTCGGCTACTGCACCTTTCTTGAGAAGGTATCGCTTGATGTTGGCCCAATACCTTTCAATCGGGCGAAGTTCTGGGCAATTTGGCGGGTTCATGTTTTTCGCAATATAAATAACATTCTCATTATCAAGCAAATTTAAAGTGGCTTGAGCGTAATGAGTTGAAGCTAAATCAGGCCAAAATATTGGTGGATGTGCATGTTTCCTATATAAGGGCAAAATTCGCTTCTTAATGCACTCCTGTCGGTAGACATCTCCGTTGATTGTGCCGGTAGTGAAAAAGCTCGAACTTTTAAGCCCGCATGAGCAAATAGCTTGCCATACTAAGATTTTAGGGGCGAATTTTTCAAAAGCCACGGACTTATGCTCTTCCGAAACATCCTCGCCAGCAGCACATGTATAAAACTGAGGCCCCGGTAAGGTTCTCATATCTTTTTTTACATAGGTTTCGTCATCCATTAAAATGCATCGGTCGCGATTTTGAAATAAAAATTTGTTCAAAGTTTTAGCTCGAGATTTCGCTCTTTCGAGCTGGGCAGGGGTCCTTTTTGGGATTTTTTATTTTTTTCGGGTCTGTAAATTATTTCTTTTTTTTGCATTTACCACGTTTCCAACTGAAGTCTTCAGCTTTTTGGCTGCATCTCGGGTAGAGGCCGATGGATTTTGGCAAAACAAGTCCACTATTGCCGCGTCTAATTTTGGGTACACGCAGCCTTTTTTGCGGCCGCGACCTGGCAGATCACCTAGCATATTTATAACTTTTCGCACACCGTCTTTGGATATTTTATATCGTTTTGCGAGTTGCCGCATCGAAATACCCTTTTCTGTACAATATGCGACTATAATTAGTTTACGAATATTTTCATTTATTCTCGGCATTTTGATTTTATTTTCTCAATGACAACTAATATATATTTTTCTTAAGCTTGATCAAACTTATTTTGGATGGTCAGGTAGTAGCATTGCAAAAAGTGTCTATATACCTAAGAAGACTCAACTTTAGGTGGCTACTTTTTTCCGTGAACAAGCCTTATGCTGAAAACTAGAGATGCCCCGAATAGTGAATTTGGCAGAATACCGAATACCGAATATTCGGCATGACATGCGAATATTTTGAGTCACAATTATTATGAAAATTGTTCGCACAACGTGTGCTAAGATATATTTTCATGTTGAACTGAATTAATGAATTTAGTTAGAGTCAATCAAATCAGAATCATGATAAAAATTGAATATTTTGTAATCAACAAATGCTCATAAACGCGCCTTCGTATTTAACTACTTTCCAAAAATACATTTTAAATATTAAATATACCCAGTTTTTGGTTATTTTTTTGTGTAATTTTTCATTTTAGGTAGGTGCAACAGATATTCGGTATTCGGCCGAATACCGAATAGTTGCCGAATACTCGTGGCATCTCTACTGAAAACAGTTAACATTTGTACCGTGGTTGGTAACGAATACACCCCTAATTTAGAATAAAAAAGTCTGAGTACGTCACGCACGACCCCCTACTAAACAAGATTCACTAATTTATCAAAAATGTCATGGTCGTAAAGGACATTCATAGTGTTTTTGACCAATTTTAAAGGACAGTAACTTCTTTCATATTAAATTTATAGATATGATCGCTAATTTAGGTTAAAAAGATTAAACATTTTGAGTACTTTTCTCATACATATCAAAAATATAGCTCGATAAACAACAAAAATATATCAACATTAAACAAAAAAATCGCAGTTTTCTCGCGCCTCCTGAAAAATAGCATTTTGTCCTTTACGCCAATTGAACCCAAAGGTAGGTAAAGGTAGGTATAAGGTAAGGTAAGGTTGATCGATATGTACAATTTTGAGACAATGACTTGGAAATTTGCTTTGGCCAACTGTCAGTGTCAAAAGCAACTGCCTGATTCGGAAAGGACAATACGACCGACTACAGTGTTTGCCACCCTCAATATTATTATTAGGTTCCGATTATGGTAAGTTATTTAATTAGCGTTTTGTTTTTGTGTAAAACGCTATCATTTAGTGATTTAGGCCGGCCGGTACCGCTCCCGCACCCCACTTGTACACCCCGCTACCTACACACTGCTCCCGATATGTTTAGTTTTTAATACGCTCGTTATTTTTTTGGATGTTTTTATAGTTGAATGGAAAGAAAACTGTGAACTTAATTCAATAAATAAAATGGACAGAGAAATTTTCCAAAGCGAGTAAAAAGGCAATTTCTGAAAATAGTATAGTTACATGGTATTTTTTTTAGATTTTCATTTAGTAGGTATAAAACGGCAATAAAATGGCATTCCAATGAAAAAATTAGACTGAGCAATTTTCCGGTGCAAGACACGCCAAAAAAATATATTTTATTAATATTGGTTTTTATAAAATATATTTTATTTTCTGCTGGGATATTTTTTTTGATATTTCACATATTGTTGCAATACGTTACATGAATATGTCCGATGAAGAAAGTTTGAACGGAGCATTTTTCCGTAAAAAGATATTAACGATTTAAGACTTTAGGTATTTACTTTAATTCTATTATTATTATTCTTTGGAAATCTATACAATACTTTTTATTTATTGATACTTTATCATACTGTAAAGTTTTTTCTGGCAGAGGAATTACTGCGGGGTCCACTACCTTTATTTCCTACACTATAACTTAAAAGATTTGGAAGGTTCCAACCATGTTTCATTTAATAAAATTATATCAATGTTATTGCAAGAATTAAAGTGTTTTAATTTGTATATTTTAGTGATGATGCAGCGTGAATTTCAATGAAAGATATTAAGGTTACCTATCAATGTTGGTATCACTATACATTATTGAATAGTCAAATTACTAATTAGAGATTCTTTTATTACCTTACTACATATAGGAGCATCAATATTCAGTTGTTTAGACTGAATTAATTCCATTAATGTTTTAGTAAAAACATTTAACACCTCGTCAGAATTAATCAAGTCTATAATAAACAGAGCTCTGGAATGAGGCCGCTGGGGAGGCTTTTTGGGCTGTGGTTGTGACTGTGGTCTGGTAGGAGCACCGGGAGTAGCCAGAACCTTGGCCGATACTGTTGCGTATGTAGTCTTCCCGTTTATTGTATCCTTCACCTCTTGATTTTTTGCAGCTTTGACAGGACACATATTACTTACAGCCATGTGAGGGCCGCTGCAGTTGATACATTTTAAATTGGATTTGTCTGTACAGTTCTTGAATAGATGGCCAGCACCGCAAATGGAACATACCTGGGGGCTCCTACAGGAACCACGTCCATGCCCAAACTTATAACATACATAGCACTGGCGAATTGGCTTCGCGTATTCTTTAACGTCGATCAGGCCGTAGCGAGCCTAGAAATGTAATCAGAACTGTAGGCGTTGGCAGAGTTGAGCCATCAACTGCATTTTTTCTTGTGAATCCCTTGACTCCAATGATCTCAGCACTTGAATTCAGGTCCTTCAAAAGTCCCGCCTTCCGTACTCCACTCCCGACTTCCGACTTCCGTAATTTCCATAGGCACTTTAACTATCCCTAAGCATTCTAGGTGATCATAAGGGATTTTATAGCTTGCCAGCTATGTAACTCCTGCATCTGAGTATTTAAAAGAAAGTTGTTGGCATCTTTCTTGTTAGCGAAGAAGACTTTGATCATGAAATTTCCAATAGGTTTAACATGGCTTAGGCCAAGACACGTTTTCAGGATACCTGTGCTCTGCATCACATAAATTTTGGTATTAGGCGAAGACATTGACAGTAAAATGGGATATTCTTTTTTATTGTCTTCTGTATAACATATGTGAGTATAGTCCTTAAATATGCCTCTTTTGTAAGATATAAAATTTGCCGCCATTTTAGTTTGTGGAGACTATACCCCATCAACAGCTTCACCTGATTTGCGTTTGGCGGCATGCGCCTTGCCGCCCTTGCCGCCGCTATGTTCACCCATCACCCAAATACTTCACTCGGATTACTCGAAAAATGGATAGGTAATCAATAATTTCAAAAATTCCGCCTAATCTCGACGAAGTCCCCGCCCTTTTTTATGCATGATTAAAATTTGACACTGACATTTACAACTTAAAAAAAAAAATTGGCTATCTCTTTAATCTTAATAATGCGAGAAGGAGACAAAGTTATCGTGACTAGGGACGCTCCGTTTCTAAGGCTGACTATTCATAATTTTTCCGATTATTTTTGTACCGATTCAGTGTTGCCACGAAAAAAATGTGTGTGCCATGTATAAATGGCCACACTGGCTAAGTCGCGCGCGCATGAAGTTATACCTAAGGTGGAGCGAGCTGTCACTGTTTTTGCCGTACTAAATTGAACCTTATCACCGAGTCAGAAAGTTGTTCGTACCAGACTAGAGAAAACGGTCCACATGAGATAGAAAAACCAGAGCCCCGTGTCTCACTCGCACATGTTGCCAATGTAAAAAAGATACGTGTAAGATTGTGGCAGTACTGTATTTTACTCGTAGTTGCATAGGTAGCTGTTATCATAAAGCTCCTAAGTAATCACTAATCAGTCAACGGCCTGGCCACGACATTGCGCGACTGACTTTGGATAAAGCGACAACCATAGGCGGGAACGAAAGGTCCGATCGCTGTGTCTCGTTCCAACCTATGGTTGTCGCCTTAGCCGAAGCCAGTCGCGCAATGTCGTGGCCAGGCCGAATCATAGAGAAGCCGCGCGAACTTATTGAGATTAAAGTACCTACATACATCAATTCAATTTAGCCGATCGATGAAATATCGCAATGTAACGAAACATACATGCGAATTCTCGCACCGTCTAAATTAGGGCTCATTTAGACGGTACGAGAACTCGCATGCGAATTTCATTACATTGCGATTGCGTTAATTGATCGGTGGGCTAAGTTGATGTAACCTCAATGGTCCGCAATGTAACTTAAATCGAATGCGAGTTCGCGCGCCGCCGTCTAAATCAGCCCACATCACAAAGAAAAAACATAACTTATTTTTCACTACCCGTTTCTAAATGCTAAACAAACCAAGAAATATTATCTATAGGTACTGCCTAAAGCCAGTAACTTAACTAGCTAGCACAAGCATTGACACGGGTTACAGTATTATTTTAGATACTATAGCAAGTGCAAGGAACAATAGTACATTGTTGCCAAGGGACGGAAAGAAAGGCAATTCCTAAAAAAATACAGATGATGATAGTTGTGAGAAGTGCATCTGTATTTTTTTGAAAATGGACATATATAGACACCTACTCTGCTCGTCTATTGAAATCGGAGAGTTCCTTTTATTTCAATTTTATTTTATAGACCCTGGACTATTAATTACCCTTTAATTTATTGAAAATAGAATTATTAATACCGGGCATTATTTTTATACCAGATAATAAGATTTTTAAAGATTTTGTCGACGACAGCCTAAAGTATTTATATAACAAGTTGTAACATTTTGGATATTTTATAAATTGATAAAGCCAAAACTTTTTCTTCGTTGTTGTATAGCGTCTCCCCTTTGGTTTCTTTTTTCACTTGGTGATATTAGTGGTAAAAATTCTTCCTGCCCGGGTCATATTTTTAGTGACTGTTAATATCGTCATATCATTGCAACAACTTAGGAACTGTGGCGAGTCTTGCCTTACAGTGTTTAGTCTGTTCCATTGATTTTACTAATTTAGATTTTAATTTCATTTGTTCTTTCTGAGCAGCTCTGTTTTCCTTATAGAGAAACTCGGATGATTTTTCACCTGTACTAATCATAAATAACCGTGAAAAAAAAGTACCTATGTAATAAAATAAAAGGTAGGTTTAATATTCTAGTAGGTACTCTTTTTATTTTAGGGTTCAGTTCGGTCATTCGGGAACCGCCTAGTTTGAGTTAACTACTCGTAGATCTTGACTTTAAAGTTTGTGGTGTAAAGAAAATTGTATTCGTAGGTAAATAGTATTAATAAAATTGTATTTGTAGTAGTAGGTAGGTTCATTTTTAATGATTTAATCTTTGAAGTAACAGTCTTACTTTGAAAATTAAATGGCAACTCGCGAGCCTCTTTGACTCGTGCCCAAAAATACGCAGCAATTTGAAGCAATGGAGACTATCTTATGGAAATTAATACGTATATAAATTAAACGAATAATCTAAAAGTAAAATGTACAACATATATTGAATCGAAAAACAAGAAGTCTGACACAACTGTTATTCAAACATTGTTGCCTAGCAAACATCATTATGAGATAAGAATGAGGTTTTAATACTTTCCTTCAACAATGTGTAAGGCCAATTATTTTCCTCAGTAGAACAAGCCTTGGTCTTGGCATTGGTTTTGTAGATATGTCTGCCAGAGGGTCCGTTGTGGATATCCTTTCCACAGTTAATTGTCCATCGAGAACCTTTTCTCTTACGAAGAATTGTCTAATCCGTACGTGTTTGCTTCTTTTGTGGAACTCGGAATTATAGGCAAGGCGAACTGCAGCCTCGTTAGGAGAGTCTGAATCTCCTTGATTTGTGATAGTTGGTTGAATATTCTCTGAAGCCAAATTAATTCCTTTGTAGCCTCACTAGCCGCAATTCACTTGTGGAGATTGAGACCGATGGTTGTCTTTGGCTCACCCACGAAACAGCTCCTCCTGTGTATAAACAGGTGACACCAGTTATAGTCGATTTTTCTGTTGTCTGATCTCCTCCGTGGTGATGTCAGCATCACTATACCCAATGGTAAAATCTTTGGGATGGTCTGATTTGTACATACTTTATACCGAAGCTGCTTGTTCCCTTCAAGTGTCTGAAAATCTTTTTGACCATGAGCCAATCCGACTCGTCAGGGTTCTCAAGTTTTCTAGATGCGGTCCCAACCCCATATGCTATAGATGGACGAGTTCCTACCATCAGGCCATCAGGTACGTCAGAGCACCTAATGCTTCTCGATATGGAAAGTCCTATATATTCTTAACAAAAATAGATCCTATATATATTCTTAACAAGAATATATATAGTTATATATATTCTTAACAAATAGGCAACTGTCTGCATCACACTGTGTGAAGCCTAAGTCTAAAAGGATTTCAGCGACGCATGAGTTCCAAGAGCGTGGTGCTTGTTTCAGACCATATAAACTTCGTTTTAGCTTCCAGACTTTCTTTGAGCCATCATTGAAGCCATCTGGCTGATCCGTCATGATGATATGAAAGCATTTTTGCTAGTTAAAACAGAAACGGAAACTTTCGCTCGGTCAAAATAGCCCCCTCCTGCGTACCTACAAACAATTTGAACTATAATTGTGCAACTAAGGCTTACAATCACAAAACAATTGCGTCTGGGTCTTAGGTTAATAGGAAGAGTCAATTTTCGGCTAAATTTTTAAATAACTTCATAATTATGAATATAAATTAATAAAATCGTACGGCTATGTGCAATTAAATACTTTGTAGACACCTGTTGTGATGTTTCCATTGGCTTGAATATCTAAGGGAATTTCAATGTCATGCGCCATGAACATATTTCTTAGACATTTTAGAAGATGAAACGGGTCCGCTTTTGTGACTATTTCTCGGCCATTGTGTGTGAAATATGGTGTCTCTGCAGTTGCACCAAGGGAACGCAGCGCTTTTAAATTTACAGTGGTTGCTAAGACATTCAACCCATTCCGAAAGCATTCGGTTAGGTACCTAAAATATATCAGTTTGTAAATAAAAACCGGCCAAATGCGAGTCGGACTCGCGCACGAAGGGTTCCCTACCATTACGCAAAAATCAAAAACGGCAAAAAATCACGTTTGGGAGCCCCACTTAGATATTTATTATATTCTGTTTTTAGTATTTGTTGTTATAGCGGCAACAGAAACACATTATCTGTGAAAATTTCAACTGCCTAGCTATCACGGTTCATGAGATACAGCCTGGTGACAGACAGACGAACGGACAGACGGGCAGGCGGACAGTGGAGTCTTAGTAATAGGGTCCCGTTTTTCCCTAAAAATTAGTGTCCGACTGAAACATGTGTTGATAATATCTATACTTATATACAGGGTGGAAAGGCACGACGATCCTTCCCGGAAGTATTAGGTCGTTTAAGTGATACAGAGACTATTGGTAATGGTAAGAATCGTTAATTGAGTAAAAAATAAAAATTGCAAAAATACTACTTTTTAACTGTGGTGATAACCCTATAGCATGTGCACATGACGGCTAGATTAAGGATCTCCGTCGGGAAAGCTCGGGACTTTACACTTTTTTCCGATCGTTGACAGTATCGCAATGATGTATGAATGACGCATAAATGTCAAATAAATCAAATGCATGCAAAAATATTACAAACAATTTTATTACTTTCTTAGATAATTACTTTTTTCCAATATTTAATACTATCTTCTTTTCACATACGGTGTTCAAATGTACCTCCGTGTATTACAACGCCGCCGCAGCCCGTACCCGAGTATGTCGATGCACATGCGATATAGTGTATGCTCTTCGTCATTTATCCTCCGCAGAAAGCACCAATTAGCCTTTGTCTCATTTCGTCCGCAGTTTCACATTCCGTTTGGTTTGGTACACCATATCTTTTACACAGCCCCACAAATTTAAATAGCCACGAGCATCTAACATTTTTATTTGAAGAATATGACATTCAATAAGTATAGTTCAATGAAAATTTAATTTCAAACATCAGACGTCTTGTCTATTTCCTACCACGCAAGAAGGTTTGTTAGTTTGGTATTGAAGAAGTATTTATTCTTGATTTATTCTTAGTATTTCATTTTTGCAAGTTCATTTGGTGCAACTAACACAACCTACTTGTTATTTTTAATTATTTTAAATAGTTTCCAATTATTCGAAAATAATTTTGTGAAACGTGTTAAGAAACTAAAACCTTTTTATCAGTCAAGGAAACCAGAGATATTTATAAGACGATTGCGTACTTTTGAGTGGTTGTCAATGTCACCATTTGAACTGTCGTTGTAAACAATGTTGTGGTTAGTATTATTAATATTAAGGAATAACATAACTATTTCATTCAAGTATTGAACAAGTGGAACCACTAAGAAAGCGAAAATCCTGCAATGATTCTTACCGTGCTGTAAGCAGACCTAAAAATGGTTAGATGGCAACAAATTAGCATAATTTCCTGTCGAATACTGATTGTTTACAAGTAAGTTCATTGACCCTGTCACCTGTTAGGGTTAGAACAAAGTAGTTTTTTGCGTGGATGTTTAAAAGGTCATAATTTAGAAACGGTTGCCCATATTAACATAGTTTCTATGGAGAAAATATAGAGCTTAGGCTAAACTATCTCCTATTTCCGGAAAGGATCGTCGTGCCTTTCCACCCTGTATACTTATTCATTCATTATATCATGATGTATATAAAAGTGACGCTGCTGTCTGACGAATTGACCGGGTTCTCAAACTCGTCCTTTTGGAATTTTGATTTCGATTCAAAATAAGTGCATGTTTATATCGTATGTATTATTGTCAGGTCAAAACCTACCTCTTGAATTAATACCTAGAGTGTGACTGCGGTCGACGATTTACCCGAAAAATAAAAAGCTACAGGTTGTTTCCATGCTTTTCTTAAACCACATAACATGAATACTAAAGTGTTGCAAGCAATTATGTATCTCGTTTCTTCCGTGGTTGGTTCCATGGTCTTGAAAGCCATCAACACAATCTAATCGTGCGTTGTAATTGAGATGTTTTCTAATTGCCATTTCGTCAAATACCAGTGTACACATTTTTTCATCGTCTGCTAATGTTCCGACCATTGATTTCAATCCAGCAAATACCTGTTGGTTGATATCCGGCTTCATGGAGACATTATTCAGCATTTTATTTAATGTGGACGGGCATGGCAATGAAAAAAGTCGTGTAAGCAGTATGGTAACAAGATGGTGATTTTTTTGTATAAAGTTAAGGCCAGTAATTTTTGGTCTAAATTATACCGTCTGCCTTGCTTGGGTCTTTGGCAATTTAAAAGTTGGCTCTCGAGTAATAGAGCAAACGAGCTACTTAAATTTAAATTAAATAGTCGTCTGACGGATTCGTCATTGCTTATGTTTTCAATACAGTTATTTTTTTTCCTTCAATTGTTTTCTTTAATCTTTGTATTTTATTACTTTACATTTGAAAATTTTATACATCTTTATTCAGTTTCCGACAGTTCGCTAAGTTTGGTTTTATTTATACGTTTTAAAATACCATCTCGTTTATGCTTCTTGGTTTTGTTCGATATTATTTCACCTGAATTCTAAAAAGATAACATAAATAGATGTAATTAGTGCAACATTTAATATACACACAAATAAAAATTTAGGATGTAAATTAAAATAATTTATTATTCACACAGGTAGCGCCGTGTCAAACAACCTACTCATAAGGCATGCGCTAATTGAGGCTACGGTTAGGTACCTATTTGTTCTACGATAAGGTGCTCGATCTGTAAGGTGCTCAACTCATTGGAGTAGGGCGAGCTGATAAAACTGCTATCTTAGTTTAGCGTGACTTATGTTAGTGCCGTTTATTTAAGTTAGCTGGCCTAGAGAGGTGACATATGACGCTAGCGTTATACTCGCACTAATTTCATTTTCAGGCAGCTGATCTGTTATGTTACCTACCAGTGCTGTTTATTAGTATTAGGTATACAATTACTACAGACTGGGTCCCACAGAATGGATCTCGGGGCAGAGGAAGACCAAAACGGAGATGGCGGGACGACGTTGACATATTTTGTAAAGAGTGGCGGGAGTGTGCATTGGATAGGACCAAATGGCAGGAAAGAGGGGAGGCCTTTGCCCAGCAGTGGGACACTCTTATAGTCTTATAGGCTAATAAAAAAAATACAATTAAACATACTATTATTGTAGCTGGTTCATCAGCAGCAACTGGCAGAGTTTCTGCTAAACCCTGCAAACTGGCTGGGTCTGTGGAGCAACCAGCTACCTCAGAATCCACCTGTGAGGGTTTCCAATTTTTTATTTTTACTCAGAACGAGATGGGCTTTGAAGTTGAAATTGGCTATAAATTTACGTATATTTTGGTAAGTACCTACTTTAAAAAAATCATGTACTTAAATGTTGAAAATTATTTCCTACATTGAAAACTAAACTATTATAGTTTTACACATCAAAATACAATGTGTAAAAGAAAAGAATATTTCATTCATGAATATTTATTTTTAATTATATTAAATATAATATGAAAAATATAGGCTCTAAAGTTTTATCAATAAACTGAACGCAGATCAAAGGAGGTGCTTGGCAGAATATAAAAATCAAAAAACTATTGTAGACTGGTCATATTTTTGTAAAAATCGATTTCCACTGGCAAATTATATTACTTTTTGGCAAACGGGTTTTTTACCCTAATTAGACCCCGCTGAATCCGAATTTTCTCGATCGAATTCTTGACCGGAAGTGAGATACTTGATATTAAAGGTCCCTGTTTTTAGGATGTCGTAAATAACTCTTAAACGGTGGCACATAGCAAAAATGTTCTTATACATAAGTAATCTGCATCAAATTGCCTACAAGAAAAATTCAGTACAATTTTTCTCTAGGATCAATATTCAAAGAGATATTAACGCGGGAAAGTTAATTATAATCACTTCTAAGGTCCCTCTTTTTAGTTTTCCGTAAATAACTCGTAAATGGTGGCCAATATAAAAAATGTTGTTAAATGTTAATAATCTACACAAAATTTACTACAAAAAAGATTTAGTACACTTTTCGCAGGGATTAATATTTAAGAAGATAATAAAGAGGGAAAGTTAATTATAATAAATTCTAAGATTCCTTGTTTATACTGTTTCGTTAATAATTTGAACAGTATGACTCATAGCAAAAAAATCTTATACATAAATAATAACCTAAAATTTCCTAGAAGAAACATGTAGAACACTTTTCGCTAGGATCAATATTTGAAACGATATTAAAGGAAGAAAGTTCATTACAATCAATTCACGTAAATCTGAACAAGAAGCATTAACGTCAATAATGTCAATATTCATACCTACAGCACAGAATAAATAATAGTACTAGGTACAGAAGACTCACTCTCTAACAAAACGCGTCTGTAACGATCAGGACAGATATGGCCGCTAGGTGGCGACAGCGCCACGCGCGGCTTATGGCTAGCCACCAAAATTGATGTGGAACGGATGTACTTTTAGCTACCTGTTGCAAAGCGACGAAATCGCGGAGTGAGCCACGCCTGCCTACAGAACAGAACCTGTTTACACATTGATTAATGTTTAGTGCGAGTTCATACATTTGCTACAATTAATCAATATGCAAACAGGATCATATATAATTTGTTATATCGAGAGTTTTGCTCTTCTATTACCCATTAATAAACAACTTTATTATAATATTTGATTAATGTAAGATACATTGGCAAGCAGATATTGTAAAGACATACCTACAGGTAAAGCAGGTACAATACAATGTTATACGAATATATAAAGCATGATTTTAACAAGAAAATTATAATAAAGTAGTTTGTTAACTACCTGATAAAATAAAATAATAAGGTAAATAGGTATAAATGGAAAAGAAAAGATAATTGATATATCACAATTTAAAATTCAATAGTTTATTACACATGTCGATACAACATTTACGTGAAAAAAAACATCGTCACATTTACATATAGGTACAGGAGTCAAAAGTTTACTACACATGTTGATATAAAATTACATGAAAGAAATATCGTCACATTTACAAATACAGGTGCCAAAAGCACATGTCGATATAACATTTTAGTGAAGAAAACATAGCAACATATACAAATACAGGAGCCAATACCTGTGTAAACATAACGTTATTGAATACTGTAATAATCTATATAATATATGTAGGTACATTAAAAGTCCATCAACCGTAAAAGGCCTGATTGACTAAAATCAAAGCTCAGCCCAAACCGTTTGATCTAGAAAAGTGAATTATTGGCAATCGGCTGTTTATATATATAACGTAAGCAACTACTAAGAAAAGGATTTTTTAGATCAACTCCTAAGGGGTTAGTAAATTGTGTATGAAGATAGTGTGATTTTTAAAGTATAGTATATATGAAAAGTGCTATCACGATATTTCGTAATTCACCTCATTAACGGATAAACTTGAGGGTTAAATGTTTGTATGGAAAATCTAAAAGAAGTAAAAAGTGCTCTAGTTAGATCTTTCTCAGTTTTAGCATTCTCAAACTGATTTCCGACATTTCCTACTTTCAATTTACAATAGAACATCATGATTATAAGCTCTTTGATTGCAATAAGATCTCCATTTTTTTTTATGGTCTTGAGGGCGGTGTTGCCCGTAGCCAACGTCAAGTAAATTGTAAAAGGGAAGGAAATTAAACGCGGAACAAGGATTAAAGATAATTCGGAATTTGGAAAGTGTAGTGGTCAGGACAGGTAGGTATATAGATGAAATACAAAATAATATATATACTTAGTATTATAAAAGACTATACTTTTATATCATTGCACAAGATGAACAAAGCTAAGATGTTATAAACGTCTGGATTGATGAGCAAGGAAGGGATGTCAATTGGAAATGGAACATTTTTGGATTGTAAGGATTCCATCAAAACAGTACGATCGTAAAAAGGACAAGAAAAGAATATGTGATTAATATCCGCCTCCTTAGCACCACATTCACAATTAGGATCGTTAATAAATTTAAATCTAGCAAGGTCAGAAGGAGCAGATGTGTGGCCCAGTCTCATGCGTGTTAAACATGATATTTCACGTCTTTTAAAGTTTTTATTGTTAAACCACGGCTTAACAGGGATGTCACTTTGAATCTCAAGGTAATAACTTCCGGATTCCAGGCTGCTCCAAAACCAAAAGAACTTCCAGGCTAACCTGAGATATCTTTTGGGGAGCAACAGAAGATCATGACAATAGTTTTTATATGGAAATATATCACCAGAAGCAACAGCTGTCGCGAGACGCCTGTCTTTATGGGAAATGATTTAACTACAGTGGTAGAGTAAATTAGACATGACATGCGCCGCGATGGAATGAGATAAAGATGTTTGAATCTTACCTTTATCTCCTGGTCTATGCCTGGGGTTCCTACGTCTATTGCCCTCGGATGACTCGTAATCGCAAGATAGGCCACGCCTGCGGGGTTCCAGCGCACCACCTGAAGTTTTAAGTGATTTATGACATCACCGTTTTCACTGAGCATCTCGGAATATCTTTTGGGGATTCAACTACTAAATCAGATTGACATAATTAGATCTATGTTAAGTACAAGTGTCAATAGGCTTCAGTCAGTCAGTCATGTCCCAGAGATCATACTTCTCCCACAGGCACTTCGACACCGCGACCACAGGGGTGCCAACACATCAGCCTCGTCAGGCTCCAGGCATTAACACCGTACAGGTTGCAGTCAGGCCTCGTCAGGCTTTAGCTCATGGACACCGCGACCACGGGGGTGTCCCTCTTCCACTCTCCAATAACACATGGGCCCCACAACCACTGGGGGGCCCTCTCCTCTGCCTTCTATAACCAAGTCCACCGTACCTCACGTACGGTGGTGATCTCCCTCGTAACTCTAGCCAAGTAGTGGACACATCAACGATCAAGTTACGGGGACAAGCATTTATAGAAGGTCTTTAGTATTAGGCTAAGGGACATCTAGGTAAGACTGAATAGTTACGTTATGAGCTTAAGTTACGTGTTCATGATATAAAGGAAAGCAAATCATAGCATGTGGTTTCCTGCTTCGCAGGATGAACCTTGATAACCTCACGAACACACTTCACTGTTCCTCACGTTACGGCGGCAAAGTCTGACTGTTCATTAGCTACGTGTACGGAAGCAGTGATGACCATAGAGTGTTCCATAGACTAGACCTGGTATACTCACCATAGATATGTTGCAGTCAAAAGTGTGAACTAGTCAAAAGAACTTTTAACCGACAAAAACAGGCATAACTGCTTTTGACTGAGCATGTTGGTCAAAAGTAGTTTTACCTGAAAATCATACCTATTTCTGGCAGCAGTTTCGTTTTTAGGGCGTAGCAATAAAAAATAACCCTAACCTACCTTTCTCTGGGAACAGTTTCGTTTTTAGGGTGTAGCAAAAAAAAATAACCCTAACCTACCTATTTCTGGGAGTACTTTTGACTGATAGTAACAGTCACAATTACTATTAACCAATGATTTTCAGGTAAAACTACTTTTGACCAACATTCTCAGTCAAAAGCAGTTTTGCCTGTTTTTGTCGGTTAAAAGTTCTTTTGACCAGTTCACACTTTTGACTGCGACAGATACACTACTTCCTGGTAGGGTTGCCAGCGGTGAATAATGATGTTAAACGTCATAGCAGTGCCTGGCACTCGCGACACACCCGACGGCCGGCAGAAGAGAAGATAGGGATTGCGTCCACAGCCGGATCTTCTCTCGGGCTTTGGCGGCGGCATCCCTTTGCTGCCGCAGTCGAGTAGATGCGCCAGTGTCATCATCAGCATTTGATCCATTGTCTGTCTCAATATTATTCCACCCCGTTGTTTGATACATTGACTACATTTATTTATGACGTTAAGAACTCGCTTCTTCCCTTGTGGTACCCAGAAGTTCTGACGAATTATACTAAGAGTGTGGGCGGCTCCGACATGATAATTATCATTATGAGTTTTCATAATGATATTATCTGTCTATGTACTCTTAGGAGGTAGTAAGATTGGATATCGTTTGTCTTACGTCCAATTAGCGTATTGGAATCGCCCCTTGCTTCTTAGTATTCCATCTTCATCTATAAAAAGGCCTAGATTTCTTTTTAAGCTAGTCTCTTTTCCTGCTAGTTCTTCGGGAAAGTACTTAGCTTGGACTTCTTTGATCTCGGAAACCTTAGTATATACGATGCCGATGTCTTCATGCGTCCCTTCTTTAGGTCCAGTTCTTGAGCTGTCGTCCTTATGTGTCGTTTCTTCAGATCCAATACTTAAACTACCAGCTTCATCCTGTATCTCTCTGTCGTCAAGTTCTATCTCCATTGGAATGCTCGACAGACCCTCCCCAACCAAAAGAGAAGTGTTACTTGACGGACTGACAGGCCATTCTACTGAGTCTTTCGATAAGAACTCGGGCGGGTCCTGCCAACCATTTCTCCAGTTTCTCTTTTGGTTGTGCGGGCCTGGTAGCCACGTCCGCTGGATTTAAATCCGTTGGAACATATCGTACCTTCAGATCTTTGTTTTTCTTCATTTCTTGTATTCTTCTTGATACGAACGGTGTTAGAAGTTTATCTGAGTAGTACCAACCGATTACTATTTGACTGTCCGTCCAGAAGATCTGTTCAGTTATTTCGCCTTGTAGTGACTTCTTAACATACTGGATTAAACGATGACCTATAAGAGATGCGATAAGCTCTAATTTCGGGATCTTCAGATCATCCTAATCCTTCATTGGTATCAGTCTTGATTTTCCTATAACGAAGTTTCTCTGGTTGCCCTGCACCATGTAGACAACCGCTGCATATACTTGCTGCACCATGTAGACAACCGCTGCATATGCTTGAGTCGAAGCGTCTGTGAAGCAATGGATGGAATAGCTCTTCAGCCGAAGGTTCTCTACACAGCACCGGGGAACACAGGTGTCCTTTAAGTTCTTAAGTTCTTTCTGTACATCAATCCATCTCTTCGCTTCATCTCCAGTTAAAGGGTTATCCCATTTTAATTTAAGTTTCCACAAATCCTGTAGAAGAAGCTTCGCTGATAGTGTAGAGGGTGCTGCGTACCCACAAGGGTCATACACTGACGCGATGCATTGTAGAACTCCTCTCTTCGTACTAGGATACTCACGTTCTTTCAGTCGCAAGTGAAGTGTATCTGATTCTATGTTCCAGCCCAGTCCGAATACCTTAACTATTCTATCTTGACAGCTGTCTGGAACCTGTTTTATGAAGTCACGTGAGTTGGAGCTCCACTCCCTCAAGTTCATTGACATTCGTTAAAACTCTTGTTTTGTAGCGCTATATAAGTATATAGCCTCTTCTACAGTATCTGTTCCAGTCACCATATTATCCACATAGATGTCATGAGCAACACGTTGTATACTTTCGAAGCTAGATTTAGATAAGTGGTATTTAATTGTGGCGTTCAGTAAGAACGGACTGCTGATCACACCGAATGGGACTCTACAGAACCTCATATGTATTAAATTATTATTTCTACTGGTTTATCTAGATCCTTGATCCAAAGGAATCTAGTTACGTCACGGTCCTTAACTTGTAAACCTATTTGTAGAAATGCTTTCTCTACATCTGCACAAATACCTATGTTATGTGATCTAAACTTCAACAATATTCCTGTTAACTGTTCTAGCATTAAGGGACCACAGTAAAGGCACTGATTTAAGCTCTTATTGTCCTTGATTTTAGATGACGCGTCGTATACTATGCGCGGAGGCTTATTCTTCTGTTTGACACAGTGATGTGGTAGGTAGTGAACGGGATGACTAGGGCTAACAACCTCTTCCTCCGGTACGACTTCTATTATTCCTAATTTCTCTTGTTCCTTAATTAATTCGTCGTACGAAGTCAATGTGTCAGCTTCTAGACGCTTAATTAAACTCACAAGTCGTCCTAGTGCCAAACCGAAGTTAGGATCCAAGTCTGGAGGGTATTTTACCCATGGCCACGAGACTTGGTATCTGCCATGTTCAAACCGGGTCGTCTCGTTGAAGTGACGCAAGGCTTCATCCTCTCTGCTCTCTTTCGGAGAGTCCACGATGCCAATTGTTTCCAGATCCCATAGTTCCTTTAGGTTTACACCTTCTAATGGTAAATCAGGTTTATTTCTTCCTATATCCAAGTTAGTCTGACAATAGGTGATGTTTTCCAAGTTATTATCTGGTTCTATCTCTGGTTTTCCTCCGAAAGTCCATCCAAACTTGGTGTTAATCATGAGAAGATGTTCCTTTAATTCTATTATCTCGGGTGGTAACAGAGATAGATAGTAGTCGTTACCCACTAAAAGGTCTATCCGGTCACCGAAGGATCCATCATCAGCTAACTTATATTCCGGATTCCATAATCTACGGTCAGGACCTAAGTATGGAACGCCTCTTGCAACTACAGGAACAACGTTGACATTAATTGAAACAATTTCACCGGTTTGTGTCACCAACTGGATCTTGACTTTGGGACTTTCCACTTCTTGAGGTGTATTGGTACCAAAAATGAATATGGTAAGATGACTATCTTCTATGGTTACCAAGTTGAATTTCCTTGCGAAGTCCTTTGTAATGTAAGATCTCATGCTTCCTCCGTCAAGCAGTACCCTACCTTTATGCCTGTTGTTGTTTTCTTCAGCAATTATCTCTATAATGGCTGTTTGCATAACGGTGGGTCTCACATCGTTCACTAGTCCTAGTCACAAAGGAATGTTAGGCTTGGAGGCTCCGTTGTTTCCTGTGACATTTCCAGGTGTCTCTGCTGTGCTCGTCTGCGCTTCTGTGGTCTTTGTTGGTGTCATCTCTGACAGAGCCTTTGGACACAGAAGTAGGTGATGGTAGTTATTTCCACAGCAGGCGCAGGGTTTTTGCGATTTGCACTGTTGCCGACAAGTACCGAGCGCTCGGGGTGAGGGCACGTGGGGCAGGGACCCCACCAAGCAGAGATCCGAATGCGAGTCATACCGAACGGACGTTAATTTACTCATTTATTTTTCTTTTCGCTAATTATCCTAAAATGTACTGTGTAATGTTCTATATAGTTTAAATAAAAAGTATAGTGCATAATTTGACCATTTTTATTGGAAAAGCAAAGGCTCGCATACAAATGGACTTGATAGACAAAAAACTACAAGTAGATCTCGCCAACCTTGATGAATACAGTCCATGTTAAGAATCTGAACCGTCAGAACAAGACCATGAGTCGGTTAAAAGTGATGTTGCCAGGTGGGTCGAGCGCAGCCAACTGGAACTGGAGTCACAGCACGTCCCCGAAACTGGAAATAACCCGGGCGCGCTGTGTTCGTCGGCAGCAGTAGTGGCCGGCACCGAGTTGCCAGTTCAGGAGTTAGCCAGCGCACTGAAGGAATTGGCCACCGTATCTGCATCCAACAATAACCAAAACGCAAGACTGCTGAGCCGCATCAGCACCCCGAAGGAACTGCCTTTGTTCTACGGTGAACCAATGGAGTGGTTACAATTCAAACAAGCTTTCGAAGAATCGACCAGAGTGTGTAGTTTCAGCGATATTGAAAATATGTGGCGTTTAAGAAAGTGCCTACGTGGTCCCGCCAAAGAATCTGTAAACGCGCTGCTTATTAGTGGCACATCAACTGAACTCTAATGTCAACTCTTGAGTTACAATTTGGAAATCCGGAATTAATAATATCGCGTATGTTAATAGAAATTAAAAAACTACACGCTCTGCCACCGGAATACCACAAAGAAATAGTTACGTTTTCCGTGAAGATAAAAAATTACGTCACAGCTGTTCGTGCCTTAGGCTTGCAAATATTCGAAACTTTCAGGTATTCGAATATTCGACTTTTTCTGACGAGATATTCGAATATTCGAATAATTATTCGAATATTTAAAAAAAATAAGAAAAGGAACGAAAAATCGGTTTATTATCGTTTTATTTAAAAGCTTTTTTCACATATTGCTAAAATTAATGATATTTTGCAGAAATCCACTTATTGACTAGATTTTATCACCCTACTCTGAAATACCCACGTTTATAAAAGCAAGTAAGTACCTAAAACGCAAAAATTAGACATTTTCAATATTTCTTGATAAAACTTTTTATTATAAATGCGTCGTTGCGTGAATTAATATAACTTTAACCATCCAAACACGTATGTAAGAGAGAAAACATTTTAGGAGGTAATCACCACACCCCGTTATCAGTGTTGCAGATTCATTGAAAACGCTAGGGTTGACACTTTACATTTAAATTTAATTCGACATGGTGTTTGAAGTTGTTAACAAAATAAACCTCTTTTCATCCGGTAATTAAAAAAGGATATATTGCTTTTCAGTCTATAATATGTCGTAACGTCATTTATGTGTCAAAACTTTAATTTATGTCGTATATGATTCGTTCTCAATATTCAGTTAAAGTCATGAATTTCCTAAATGATCACTTAGAATTTTCCCGGTTTAATACAGAGTTGATGGCGAAATTAGAAGTAACCCGAATGCGACGCGGAAATGGTTCGTGAATTTAATACCTTGTACAAATAACAGTGTAGGTATAAATTAGCTAAAATAATGTACATACATACAGTATTAATTTTCGAATAAATACTTAATTATTTCTTTTAAATCAAATTTACGGGTTTGTTCTGTTACAGATAAAAATATGATACATTTGTGCCAATGCACCATAAATTTTAAAGTAAGGTGCCTTCGGTTCTTATTAAAACATGTTGACATATACAACTATGACGATTGTTGGGATGAAGTAGTTAAAGTGTTCAGAAAATATACAACAGAATGTGAAAATGGATGGACAAAAGGGGAATTCAACTGCACGTGCAATAGGGAGACATCGAAATTAAGAAAAATGCTTATGAAAATATCACCTCAACAAATGGAACCTTTTTGGATTGAAGTAGTGAATTTGATTGAAAAGTATTTAAATTAGTTTAGTATATATATCCTTAATTAAATTGCGGTTGTAAATCCACAACATCCTTTTATTTCTCGCATAAGGGCCCTCGAGATAAACCTTATCCATCAAAGCAATTACTGGCCAGTTGTTCTTACTCACAATGTCAATCTATTTACAACATTGTCTTTTGTTGACTTGAGTGCTTAGATGGACGTCATACTTAAATCGAAATAACTATATTCTTAAAAAATATAGCGTATTTCTGTACACTAAGCATGGATAATTATCTGAAGGATAACGTAGAGTTTGAAACCCATGGGCAGACTATATTTTGTAAGGTATGTGATATAGAACTTAAACCGAAAAAGTTTATTTTGGAATCACATCTTAAAACTCGAGGTCACAATGACAAAGCCGGCAATTCTCCATCTTGCTTTGACCTGGATTTTGAAGCTGAAAATTTAGAAATTCAAGATTCCAGAGTTTTTTGTAAATCTTGTAATGTATCTTTATTTTTCTCCAAGTTCAGTGTACAAAAGCATTGTGATACATTAAAACACAGAAATATAAAGAATATGCAACCGGAATTCAATAAAGATTTGACTGAATTTTTTGTTAATTGTAATATACCCTGGAGCCAATTGGATAACCCCAAATTTAGAGAATTTATTCAAAACTGCTTGACGCATAAATATGGAAATGACATCAGCCTTCCGTGTGAGTCTACATTAAGATTAAATTACTTGCCAGTCATATATGAAGAAAAAAAAGAAAAGATAAGAATAGATTTAAAGGACTCCTACATATATTTGAGCATTGATGAGACTGAAAATCATGGAAAAAGCATCGCCAATGTCATTATAGGGAAGATGGATAACTGTGTCTCAACACCTCGAATATATGCAAGTAAAATTTTAGAAACCACAAATCATAGCACTGTGTCAGATTTAGTAGTCGAGACTCTAAAAGACCTGTGGGGTGGCAATTACGAAAATAATCTTTATAAGCTACTAATTTTAACAACGGATGCTGCCCCGTACATGATAAAGGCTGCAAAAACTCTTAAAGAGATTTTTCCAAATATGTCTCATGTTACTTGTATAGCCCACGCATTGAACAGAGTAGCTGACACGATAAGAGGTATATATCCAAATGTCAACAAATTGGTTGACAGCGTCAAAAAAGTATTTAGTAAATCGCCAAAACGACTTCAGAAACTGAAAGACATGTTTCCTTCAATTCCAAAACCTCCCCGTCCGGTCATCACAAGATGGGGTACATGGCTAGAGGCAGTTACCTATTATCAAAAATACTTTACTGAAATCAAAGACGTAATAAATGAATTCAACAGTCGAGATGCTGTTGCCATAGCAGCGGCGAAGCGAGTTTTTTGCAGTCCAAATTTAAAGCACGACATTGATTTCATAGTTGATAAATTTTGTTTCCTAACAATTGCAATAGATCAATTACAAAATTCCAAATTAACGTTAGAAGAATCTATGTGCATTGTTATTGGTGTCCAAAAAAAGTTGTCTATGTCAAACCTTCACCCCAAAGGAAAAATTGTATATACGAAGTTGAACACAGTCTTAAAAAAAAATCCCGATTTCAGTACAGTAAGAGTTATTTTAAATTTACTTAATAATGGGGAAGCTGAAATTACAAAATGCATTAACAAAAACACAGTGGAACATTATAATTACCTAAAATATTTACCAATAACATCTGTAGCTGTGGAGCGATCTTTTTCATATTTAAAATGGATATACAGTAACAGACGACAAAATTTAACGCCAGCTAATCTAGAAAAACTTTTAATAATTTATTCAGACAAGTAATGAATCACTACATAGTACATATATAAGAAAGTCACTGTAGCTGTCTGTCCGCCCCTATGTACCTATGCTTAAATCTTCAAAATGACCCAACCAATTGATGCGGCTTTTTTTTAGTAGATGGAGTGATTCGAGAAGAAGGTTTTTAAGTATAATGAATGCATAATACAGTAGAGGAACCCGTGATTTTCCCGTGCGAAACCGGGGTGGGTCGCTAGTATAATATATTAGAAGAAATAGTTTAGTTTTCTGTGTTTTTGAAAAAATAAATGTAGGTATTTTTAATGACTAATAAAATAAATTTACATTTTACCACTAATGAAAGTATACAAATGTTTTGCGTATGATATTTATTCAAGAAACAATATAATGTGATAGTAAAAAAAAATGTTTTATTTTACCTGTAAAAACATTCTTCAAGCAATAGTACACATGTTGCATTTACAATAATAATTGCATTGATAATACCTACCTATTAGGTATTTATTATTAAATAATAAATTAACAAAAGGTAAGATGATTATGTTAAAATATTTTTCTGTCAAAAATTTAAACAATATGTCACATTTACTCGACATAAATATTATGTAACAACCCTAGTACCAGATTTCAATGAATCTGCAACACTGATAACGGGGTGTGGTAATCACTAATCATTTTCTGATTTAAATTAACTTCTTGTCGTTAAGAAGCCTGTAAAATGGCCTTTAATTCCATTGTATTTTGAATCTTTATTGACTTTATTAGTCTTGGCAAGTTTAGTTTTGATTCCTAATGGTCGGCTGTTATATAATAAGTTATATAATTGGTATTGGAATATTTAAGGGAAAAAGTTGGCTGACTACGGGGTGGATTATTCGTTAGCTAAAGGTGCATGGTTAGATTACCTAGTTCGGTAGGTTTGGTATGATCAAATTTGTGAATTGCGATAAAGGGCAAGGTTTAGACTTCGAATATTCGCTTAAGGTACGCTTTTACTCAATAAACAAAATGACCCTTTATCTTAAAACATACGTAAAGTTACTTGTACCTAGAAAAAGCATTAGCCGCACCGTAATAAAACATACTTTTTGATTTCGTTTCCTTTGAAATTGAGTTAAGTTCTTAGGTTTAACTGTATTCATGAAGCCTATTGAGAGGAATACAGTAAAAACATTATTTCCTTCGCATTTGGGTACCTACGGTTCCTCATTCACTGTTAATACCCGGCAAAATACACAGAAACTGTAACTATAACGGATGAAAATAGATTTTACCTAGTAATAAAAAATATTCGAATATTCGAAACCTGAGCGGCCGAATATTCGAATATCAAAACAGGTCGAACATTCGACATATTCGAATATTCGAATTGCAAGCCCTACTTAGGTCGCGGAGAGTATCTGCAAGAAATGAGCATAGTCGGCATTATCTTATCTAAGCTACCTACGGTGTTGCTACCCAAGTGGAATGACTATAGTTACGCGCTAATTAAAGAAGGAACTAAATCTAAACTTGATATCCTCTCCGAGTTTCTCCACGAGGAAGCTATGAAAATGTCAACCTGCAGTGCTTCTCTTATGCAAGTGCGATCAGACTATAAACGTAAAAACTATAGTGAAAACAGTGACTATAAACCGCAAACTATTTTAGTGCAAAGTGCGCAAACGGACAGTACTGATAAGTGCCGCTTTTGCCGCGGAGGAAATCATAATTTACCAGAATGCAAAAAGTTTAAAAAATCACTACGCAAGGACCGTTGGCAGTATGTGAAGCGATTCGGTTTGTGTTATAAGTGTTTATTATCGCATCGTGATAGACAATCGTGCACGGCCGCGGCGTGTGACGTGGAGGGGTGCGGGCAGGCTCACCACCGGCTCCTGCATTACGTATCGGGTCAAAGTTCGCGCTCGACTCCTTATAACGTTGTAGAAGTGTCGGACACTAGTGCTCAAACTGAAACTGTTACGCATATAAACGTTAACCAGCGCGAAGTGCTATTAAAAGTCGTGCCGATATACCTTCATGGACCTAACGGTAAAATTAAAACGACCGGTATGCTTGATGATGGAAGCAGTGTGTCTTTCATAAGCACGGAACTCGCGGAACGCGCGCGGCTGCGCGGGCGCCGTCAGTGTTTAGCTGTGCGCGGCGCTTGGGTCAATTCAGAACTAAAGTGCGAAACACAGCTGATCGATTGCTCGATATCTAATAGTGCCGGGACAATGTTCAACTTAACCGCGCGTAGTACAAACAATCTGGACTTACCTGTACAAAACATAGGACTTGTTAAGTGCGGTAACTACTAGTACCTAGACCGTATAAAAAACTACTTGTGTGCTGAAAATCAGAAACCTGAAATTCTTATTGGACAAGACAACTACCACTTGCATGTACCACTAGAGGTCGTGGAGGGCGGCCATAATGAACCCTATGCGACTCCTACCCCGCTGGGCTGGTGCGTGCATGGTCCGTGTCAACGTGCAACTGTAATGAAACAAAGGGAAATACATACTTCATTACATCTTAGTCATCACTATGAGCACAATATAGCAACTGAAAATAATCAAATTCTACGTGAACTGCAAGAAGACATGCGTCGATCTTTCTCCATCGATTCAATGGGCATATCTGCTAACCCTCGGCAGAACTCGGAGGACGTACTGGCCCAGGAGCACCTGGAACAAACCTCTGAACTTATCGATGGCCAATGGCAAGTTGGCTTACCTTGGAAGGATCCTCACTGTGTCACCGTCGACTCGTATCCAAATGCATTATCACGACTGAAAGGAGTTGAGCTAAAAATGAAAAGGAGTGAAGAGTATGCACGAAGGTATAAAGAACGCATACAACATTTGTTGGCCAATAAATACGCTGAAAAACTGAAGAATCCAGTCACATCTACTAGAACTTACTTACCTACTCATGGCGTGGATAATCCAAATAAAAAGAGCCTACGTCTGGTTTTTGATGGGTCAGCTAAAACAAAAGGGTTTAGTCTAAATAGCTACCTACATAAAGGTCCCGACCTACTAGTACCGTTAATAGGAATCATGTGGCGATTCCGCGAAAACAAGGTCGCGATCTCTGGCGATATCAAGGATATGTTTCTCAGAGTTAAAATAAAACCCGAAGATCAGCAAGCCCTACGCTTTCTATGCCGAGATAAGCCCGAAGATCCTATAGATACCTACCTGATGACGTCACTCATATTCGGAGCCAATTGTGCGCCGTTCATAGCACAATTCATCAAAAATAAAAATGTGCGACGCTTCGAATCTACATATTCGGAGGCGGCTAATGCTATATACACGCAACACTACGTCGACGACTACATCGACAGCTTACCTGATGAAGAAACTGCAATGAAGCTAGTCCGTGACGTCACCTATATACATGCTCAAGGCGATTTTCATATACGCAATTGGAATAGCAACAGTCAAACCGTCATCAACAGCATTCCAAAAGAGACTCTCGGTAACAGTGCAGTAACGTTCAAAGTGGGACAACAGTATGAGGGCGAGAGAACACTTGGATTGTTGTGGAATCCCACTGAAGACACGCTCGGGTTCGACGTCTCACTGAAAAAGTTATCTGAAAATATAATCCACGGGAAAGAAAGGCCTACGAAAAGAGACATTTTACGAGTAGTAATGTCGATTTTTGACGTGTATGGCCAGATTTTTAGCGCCTTTCACCATAAATGGAAGATTAATTGTTCAATTAACGTGGCATTTAGGCGTTACTTGGGATGAACAAGTACCTGACGTCGTCTACGAAAAATGGCTAAAATGGATTAATCAATTAGAATTAATGCGCAAGATTCGTCTACCTAGATATTATCATCATGCCGCTACAAGTGCGAACGAGAGAGTCACAGAGTCTCCAAGTGCGACCGAGATGGTAACCGCGTCTACAAGTGAGAGCGAGACATCCACAGATACCGCGAGAGTGAGCGGGACGCGGCTAGTACCTGTTATCAGTGCAGCGGGCGGCGATGCGCCTGCACAAAAACAAGATTTAATAACTATGAATAGTTATAAAGATCTACAACTTCATTTATTTTGCGACTCGTCAATGAAAGTTATGTGCGCAGTGCATACTGGCGCTGGCAAGAAAACAACACAGTTCGCACGGCATTTATAGTCAGTAAATGTCGTATTGCAGGCCTGAAGAAATCGACTGTGCCTCGTTTAGAATTGAATTCGGCAGTTATGGCAGCTCGATTAGCCGAAACAATAATTAAGGAACACAGAATAAAACCAGATCGTCGTATATTTTGGTGTGACGCCACAGTGGTTCTGTACTGGGTACGAAACAACGCGCGTACATACAAACCTTACATCGCGAACCGGCTTGGTGAAATAGATGATTTATCACACGCGAGCGAGTGGAGATATGTACCTACGCACCTGAATGTCGCCGATATACCTACCAGAGAATCATACGACCATTGTGTGTTGCCTACCGAGTGGATCCAGGGACCTGCATTTTTACAAAAAAGTGAGAACAAGTGGCCGCAAAACATTTTGAATGCCGACATAAACAATGACGACTTAGAATGTGTTATGACGATAACGTTGTGCAATAAGGAAAACATACCTATACCTGAGCCTACAAGGTTTTCATCGTGGTTACGATTACTCAGGGCTACTTTTATAATGCTAAAGTTTATAAACAAATGTAAACATATGAATGAAGAGGACGGCGCTGTAATGGAGAAGGCTGAAAGGTTACTTATAAAATATTCTCAAGCGCAGACGTTCTCCGAAGAAATCCTGAAACTGAAAAATAGGTTATACTTACCTAAAACAAGTAGATTACTTACCTTATCGCCGTACCTTGACGAACACGAAGTCCTACGCCTCGGGGGCCGCATAGAAGCCGCTGCTGAAGTCGGACCTGAAATAAAACTACCTTCGATCTTGGACGGACGAGACTACATAGCCAGGCTGCTAGTGAAGCATCACCACGTTCTCGCAGCCCACGGGAACCAGGAAACTGTTGTCAATAACCTGAAACAAAGGCATTGGATATTAAGATTACGACCGACAGTTAAAAATGTTACAAAAAAATGTATGCTATGTAGAATAAGGAAATGTAAACAAGAAATCCCACGAATGGCAGACTTACCGCCTGCCCGCGTTGCTCATCATCAGCGCGCCTTTACCTACACTGGCGTTGACCTCTTCGGGCCTTTAGAAGTTACTGTGGGAAGAGGTAGACAAAAGAGGTACGGAGTTTTGTTTACATGTTTAACTGTGAGGGCAGTGCACATCGAATTAGTAAACTCACTTACCTCAGATTCATTTATAATGGCTCTCAGACGAATGGGAGCACGACGCGGCTGGCCGCAGTACCTATACTCTGATAATGGTACCAATCTTCGAGGAGCTGATGCAGAACTACGAAAGTCAATTCAGGAGTTGGACCAGGAGTACCTTAAGCGTGAGTCATTGAACTATGGGACTAAATGGATATTTATCCCACCCGGAAGTCCACATTGGGGTGGAGCGTGGGAAAGGCAGATCAGAACTATTAAAGAATGCATGAAGATTGTGCTGAAAGAGAGAGCCCCTCGAGAAGAGACTTTGTGTACATTTTTGGCAGAGGTCGAAAGCATAGTAAACAGCCGGCCACTAACGCACGTCTCCGTAGAACCTGGAAGCACAGAAACTTTAACGCCTAGCCATTTTCTGCTTTGCTCTTCTTCCGTCTTACCCCACCTTGGCGCTTACAATGACTCTGAATATTTTCTGAAAAAGCAGTGGAGAATCGCCCAACGACTGGCCGACTTATACTGGAGAAGATGGGTGAAAGAAATTCTCCCGGACCTGCTACCACGTAAAAAATGGACACAAGACGTGAGGCCCTTACAAGTGGGAGACCTTGTCCTAATTGTAGACCCCGATGGACCTCGCTGCGCCTGGCCAAAAGGATTAGTAGAACAGCTGTTGCCAGGCAAAGACGGCCGAGTAAGAGCCGTTAGGATTAAAACCAAGAGTGGTGTACTTACCCGATCGGCTGCACGCGTAGCCCGTATACCAATAGATGGTGAGTGCTGCTAAGCAGCACTGGGGTGGAGGATGTTGCCGACAAGTACCGAGCGCTCGGGGTGAGGGCGCGCGGGGCAGGGACCCCACCAACCAGAGATCCGAATGCGAGTCATACCGAACGGACGTTAATTTACTCATTTATTTTTCTTTTCGCTAATTACCCTAAAATGTACTGTGTAATGTTCTATTTAGTTTAAAATAAAAGTATAGTGCATAATTTGACCATTTTTATTGGAAAAAAACCACTACAAACTACGACATGCACGTTCGTCTAAAATGTCCTCTTTCCATGCATCTGTAACATCGAGCTACAAGCCTATTTTTCCTTTCCCTTATTGTGGTATATTGCTTACATTTCGCAGAGTCATGTTCTGCTCCACAGAACAAGCATGATATCCTGAACCTCTTTCCAGATGGCTCCGTTGAAGAATTTCTTTCTTGGTTACTTCCAAACTTCCTTTTCACCCCTTGGTTTCTTGAATTTGAAGCATAATTGTTTCGCTGCCTATAACTATTATTCTTAAATCTATAGTTATTTCTTCCTCTTCCAAATCTAGGGTTATTAAATCTTTCACTGACGTGCAGTGTCTCAGTAGTGTAGTTGCCTGAAGTACTTTCACTTGTTTGGGAGATGAATCGACTGGCGTCTTCCTTGGCGGATATTAGCTTCTCTAGCTCCTTTCTTATTTCCGGAACTGAATCATCTTGGACTCTTTTCTTCAGCTCATAGACTATTTCTTCTGGGAACTTTTCCAGTACTACAAACCGAAGGTAGCTGTGCGTGTCGTCTTCGCCTAAGGAACTTAACACTCTAAGATGGGTCTCTATCTCGTTCAAAACATTCCGGCAACTGCTAGTGGAACTGTCGGCAGGTTTGATTTTGCTTAAGGCAGAGTAATGGGCATTCTTGACAAGCTCCACGCGTCCATATCGTTCTTTCAAAGTGTTGACAGCAATGGCGTAGTTCCTGTTGGTGGTTCCTAGCCCTTCGATCAGCTTCTTGGCTTCTCCCTTAACAGCAGAATTGAGATACATAAACTTATCTACATCACTTAGTCTTCTACTATCAACTAAGGAGACGAACTGATCCCAAAACTGGCGCCAGGTTAGAACGTCGCCGTGGTACTTCGGTAGATTCAATTTAGGTAGCTTTCCCGAGACAGGCATGGCAGCTTCTTTTGATGTGGCTCGAGCTCTCCTCATCCTCACTTGCAGCTCACATAAATCTTCTTCAGCCGCCAGCTGAATCGTTGATACCCTGGAGATCTCGTCGGCCTCAGGCTGATTGGCCATCCTAAAGTAGTTATTTATTTCGGCCTAAAGGCCTACTCAAGCTGCTCTCCAGTTTGGAGATGATGATTTCCATTTGCAGGAGAAACTCGTCCGTAGGGGAACCAGGTATGATACTCAATATCTCCCTCGCCTAGACAGACAAACTTTCTAAATGACTGGCAGTAAACCGAAGCGCAGTTTTCAAGCCTTCCTCCATGTTGATAAATATCGTAGATACAGACCTGTAATATACACACACCAAAATAGTAACACCACATTGCACACCGCTCAATGTACAATGTCCCAGGTAAAATAATTCAAGAGACAAAATTAGTACATTATTGTCGAGGCTCGGAAGTAGCTACTTGCAGGCTGAGGATTCGTTTTAAACGGACGACCTTGGGAGTCCGTTTAATTGAATCCGAAGCCAGCAAGTAGCCTTCCAGCCGAGTCATATATAGTGCTTTTCTCAAAAATGGTGCAAGAAATATAAATATCATAGATATATTTTACAAAAGCAACGTTCTTACGTATATATTTTCACAGGAAAAAGTAGAAACAATTGAAAAAATTAGCTTTGCCGCCTTTTTATTTAAAAAAAAAAATAGAAGTGTATTTTTCTGCCGAAAATACGTCAACCTATTTGAGACAGCTAAATAGTCGCGGTACTAATCATCTGTTTGGCTGTTTAATGGGCCTGTGCCTTCATTTGATATGGCCATTTCAACTTTTAAAAAGTTTGGAACTCGACAAATAATGGAATTTGTATGCTACATTGCGGTCCCAAAATCGAGACTTCAATGTTTTAAACTTTTTAATTTTTGACTGACCATAAACTACGCGCTTCGCGACTTACATTTTAAACGGCAAAGTCAACTTTGCCGTCCATTTTTGAGAAAATATAATTTTGTTATTCGTAGCATAGCGTCGCAGGCATATAGCGCTTAGGCAGGTTCATATGCGTTAGTTGTTGTTATTCCATAAGCATCGTATGTGTCAAGCATAACTCAAACTTTCATTCCATAAAATTACTTAAATCTAAGGGTTCAACGTTAGTTGGTCGAGGTCGCATGCTGATAGCTCTTGGTAGGTCAATAATCGTTTCATTTATTTGTGTAAACAAACCTATTGGCTACAAATATAATGACCACCAAAAAATACTTTGGTACCCTAAATAAAAAAACCATGCTTACCAAAAAAAATTACGGAACACCAAAAAAATAAGGCCTAAAAATACAAAAGTACCGCCGTTTTAATTACGACTGCACTTCAAATTGTATTCAAATACCAAATATATTGAATGATCACCAAAAATCATTAATGTTCACCAAATCTTGAAGACCAAATTAATGCGACATTTTCACCTAAATAAACCACTATGATTACCAAAAAATGTATACATACTACCAAATAAAGTAAACTGATGCCAAAATTACTAGCCCCTCCCGCTCAAACCCCCGTACCCCGCACCGAATACCCACCTAACCTAACCTACTTTTCTAGTGGCATTTCGTTATGCTACTAGAAAAGTAAGTTAAACTGCTATCAGTTAAGTGGGTTAGGTTACGTTAGCACTGCGACCGTTACAGAAACGAAATGGTACTAAAAAAGTAGGTTAGGTTAGGTTTGAACTGCGACCTTTACAGAAACGAAATGCTACTATAAAAGTGGGTTAGGTTAGGTTAGAACTGCAATCCTCACAGAACCAAAATGCTACTAGAAAAGTGGGTTAGCTTAGGGTTCAACTGCGACCCATACAGAAACGAAATGCTACTAGAAAAGTGGGTTAAGTTTGCTATCCTATTAAAGCAAATGACTCCAAAATAATCATTCTTCCAGAAACAAAATGCTACTAGAAAAGTGGGTTAGGTTAAGTTTGAACTGCGACCCTTACAGAACCAAACTGCTATCAGAAAAGTGGGTTAGGTTAGGTTTGAATTGCGACCCTTACAGAAACCAAATGCTACTAGAAAAATGGGTTAGGTTAGATTTGAACTACGACCCTTACAGAAAAGAAATGCTACTAGAAAAGTGGGTTAGGTTAGGTTTGAACTGCGACCCTCACAGAAATAAAATGCTACTAGAAAAAGGTGACGAAGTGGATTAATTAATTTAATAGGATAACGATATATTAAATATTTGCACATTTTTAATTAAAATGTGGTTACAATTTTGGTGGTCATTTACTATTTTTGGGTTTACAATGATTATTTTGGAGTCATTTGCTTTAATAGGATAGCAAGATTTATAAATTTGGTTATAAATTTACATTAAAATGGAGTTCTAATTTTGGTGGTCATTTATGATTTTTGGGTTTACAATGATTAATTTGGTGTCATTTTCTTTAATAGGATAGCAAGATGTAAAAATTTGGTTATCATTTCACATTAAAATGGGGTTTGAAATTTGGTAATCATTTACTATTTTTGGGTTAATAATGATTAGTTTGGTGTCATTTCCTTTAAAAGGATAGTAAAATGTAATAAAATTGGTAATCATTTCACATTAAAATGGTGTTATAATTGAGGTGATCATTCATTATTTTAGGGTGGTAAAATAGATTTTTTGGTATTTAATTTTACTAAATCTGGTGATCAGTTAAATAGCAGCCAAACCTATTTATTAATTTAAAGTGGGCTAAATGTTCCCAAATGTGTACCTATTCCAAAATTTAAAAAAAACTAATATTCCAAGGAAATTTTAAATACTAGCAAATTTTCTAATAATTATTCATTAAGTCATCACCAAGTCTATTTGGAAATTAAAAGGGTAACTTACTAATCATGATTTGTGTATATTTTGTGTCAAAATAAATGAAATTAAGTAATTATAGATTGAAAGTGCCTTTATGTTGTAAATGTCACTAAAGAAACCTTCCATCTTATTTTATGTGTCAAAATAAATGAAGTTATCATAGATTGAAAGTGTCTTTGTGTTGTAAATGTCACTAAAGAAACCTTCCATCTAATAAAATTATTTTAACCATTGATATATATCTCAGGATTGGCCTTACGGGCTATTGCCCGTATAATATTATTATATTGTCCACAAAAGTTAATTAAATTTCTTATGCATTTATGATGTTGAATTAACACTGACTCTAATATTGCAAATCAAGTAGATAGGTGTGTATGTGTCTATATTTATTAACTACTTATTTTGTGTAAGTATACACTATTGAAGTATAATAATTCTCAAAGAAAATCTATAATTTCAAAGTGTGTTCACTATGTTCTAACAAAGTCAAAAGTCAAGAAATATTTAACCAAGTATTTATATCACATAATGATAATCATAGTGTAATTATTTAATTTTAAGTTTGATTTTATATTTTAATTTCAAGTTTCACTTTATTCATTTGTATTGTTCTTCAATTCCTACAACCTACATCATGTAAAAGCGCTGATATTAAAAGAAAACACTGTCACATATAACCGCTGTAAATTAACACACAAAGCATTCACAAAAATATAAGCATGGGTAAACAGGGGGTTAAGGGTTTGTAAAAAATAAACACACAAATATTTATTCAATCACACATAGCAAAGCAGTTCCCTAAAATTTGTAAAACTCCAGGCGGGCAATATAAAGAAATCTCCACGTTTGATGAAATTACTGGAATGAAGTTGAAATTCCTTTCCGTTCATATTTCATTCGCTTGAGCACATATTTGACTTTACTTTTAAATAAGATATTAATATCATTATATGAATATACTACTGACAGTCAGGAATATTACTTTATTAAAATAATGTTGCTTCGATAATTGCAAGAATTCTACTATAAAGTTAAATCGATTATGGTATTTAGTAAAAATATATTGAAGTACTATTCTCTATAAGAATTTACCTATTTAATTAATCAAGAAATTAATTTATTGGAACGCGTTATCTATTTTAATTTTTTAAAAATAATTGAAGGTAAATTAAGCAAATTTATCACACAATTATACTCACATGAATTACTCCTTTCGCTAAAGTGCTGATGAATCTCATATCAAATATAGATGATTAATATGTAGCGGCGAAATAAGCCCTAAGCAAAGCGTATCGGGTAGCAGGCACATGTCCCGGTAGACAGCATCTTCTCGGTCCTCGCATGAACAAACGCTAGATGAATTTATAAATAACATGTACTTACAGTGAAACAGACGGGATCTCGCCTCAGATGACACCGGGCCAGTGTTGCCAGGGCTCTGGAGTCATAAGTTACGTTTCGTTTCCCTAAAAGTCACGTTTTTGCTGCTCAAGTCACATTTTTATATTATTGTATTGTATGGGTAGGTAAATCGATTTTGTTAGAAGAAATTCAGAAAATAATATATTTCACAAAAAATCTACGAACCCTTATAGGATCACTCGTGTGTCTGTCTGTCTGTCTGTCCGTCTATCACAGCCTATTTTCACGGAAACTACTGGACCAATTAAGTTGAAATTTGGTACAAATTGGTGGAAATTAGTGACCCAAAGACGGACATGTAAGTCATGTAACGTAAACAAATTAATTTTAAGCATGGGGGCTGCTTTTGGGGGGTCAATGAGAAAGTTAAAAAATTAAGATTTTCAATAACCCAAGCAAGCTAGAAAAATTTGCGGAAATAATTCGTGTAGTTTTGAAAATTGGTACAGGTATACCTTGTGGTATCCAGATAAACATACTAAAAGTCCTCGAGGGTAGGGGGTGTGCTGAGGGTGCAGGGAGGGTTAAAGGTACCTTTTTTCTTATTTTTGCTCATATCTCGAATATATGTAAGTACAAATAGCATTATTATAATTACTTCGGACAAAAGTTTTATCATACAATTTCCTACAAATTTAGTTATGTTTATTTTTACTCTACGATCAATACTTTAGGAGCTTCAGGCTGTTAAAGTTAAATTAGAGACAAAAAATAGACGATTTAAGAAAACGTCGTTGTTTTCGTAATTGTTCATCATAAATAAAAATTTAAGTTTGGAGTAAGCAAGCTAAGTGACCTGCTGATAAAATATACAAAATAACCGGCTTAGAGCATGTCGGGCCATGCTCAGTGTAGGGTTCCGTAGTTAATACCCGACTGTCAAAATAGACTATTCGCAAAAACTCAAAAACAGCTATATCGATTAGGTTCGCTATATTTTTCCTTGAAAGTCTTTACGATTTATGTTTTTATGATTTTTTTTCATATTTTTTGGACCCATGGTTCAAAAGTTAGGGGAACTAAAGGGGAAAACACAACTTTTTTTCTTTCAGATCGATGATTTCCGAAAATATTAAGTTGATCAAAAAATGGTTCTTGAAGACCCGTATTCGTTTTAAGAGACCTATCTAACGACATCCCACACTATAGGGTGGAAGCGAAAAAAAAATCATCCCCACTTTAATGTAGGGCAGCCACCATAAAAAAATATTTTTATCCAGTTTCTATTATTAAATTTGGCATAATATATCAATTTGTTACACTGACAAAGTCGTAAAATATAAACTAGAAAAAAAAATTTTTTAGGGTGACCCCTACATTAAGTGGGGATGATTTTTTTTTCGCTTTAACCCTATAGTGTGGGGTGTCTTGGATAGGTCTTTTAAAATGAATAAGGGTCTTTAAGGACCATTTTTGATCAACTTAATATTTTCGGAAATAATCGATCTGAAAGAAAAAAAGTTGTGTTTTCCACTTTAGTTCCCCTAGCATTATAACCATGGGTCCAAAAAATATTTAAAAAATCGTGAAAGTAAAACTTAGTAAAGACTTTCAAGGAAAAATATAGCGAACCTAATTGGTTTAACAGTTTTTGAGTTTTTGCAATAGTCTATTTTGACGGACGGGTAACTACGGAACCCTACACTGAGCATAGCCCGACATGCTCTTGGCCGGTTTTTTTTATATTATATCAGCAGGTCGCTTAGCTTGCTTATCCTAAACTATTTTTTTTATTTATGATGAACAATTACGAAAAAACGACGTTTTCTTAAACCGTCTATTTTTTATCTCTTATTTAACTTTAACAGCCTGTAGCTCCTAAAGTATTGATCGCAGAGTAAGAATGAACATAACCAAATTTGTAGAAAATTTTGTGATAAAACTTTTGTCCGTAGTAATTATATATTCGTACAGATATTCGAGATATGAAAAAAAATAACTACTACTATCAAACTAAATGACACCGTCATGTCAAGGTAACAAGTCTCATCTTGCCACGACTATTATAATAAACATGATGGTGGATGTAACGTCAAGGTGTCAGTGCCAGTGTCAACTTGGGTGCGTTCATCGCGTTCCTAAATAATACAAATTGCAGAACTAAACTTGTCCAAAATTCGACTAGCTTAAAAAGTCACAAAAATTGCCTCAAGATCGTAAGTCACGCACATGTCACACGAGAAGGCGAAAAGTCACGAGAAATGTGACTTTTGTGATCATCTGGCAACACTGCACCGGGCAGACGTCGCGCTGGCTTTGTGGGAAGTAGGTAGACTATGTGGCGGCTATAGGCCTACAAGTATAAAAAAAAATGTTTGTCAAACAAAGCCAAAAACTAAGTTAATAAGGGAGGGAGGTCTTCCCCTTAACTAACATCATCTAATATTGACAAGTTTTTTACAAACAGGTTGAATTCTAACTAGAAACCTCAAAAGAGTTTGAAAAGGGAACGTGAATAGCCTATGGCCTCTACAGTAATTGGGAAATCGCGAATTTAATTTAATATTCGCGTGATACCTTTATTTGATTCGCGTTCTCGAATGAACAATCTAAAAGTTTTCCTATTTAAAATAATTAAAAGAACTTACCCCGCAGCAAAAATATAAACCGCAACTTTCTCGCTGAGTTCTTGTAAGTCGTAGTCAACGTAAAATGGCGGCCCACGCTATAATATATTACGCGCTCGTACGATCTCGATGAGCCGACAATACCAACCCAACAAACCAAACCGCTTCCGACGTTCGTAATTGTGTCGTAATAAAATAAACCTTAGGTCGATGAAAATAAAGCACATAATGGTTATATTCTTCTAATTTTCTTATAGATGAAGTAAAATATGAAATAATTATTATTACTAGGTTTTATATCTATTCAAGTTTATTAATCATTAAATTAATGAATACGAATAAAGAATAGTAGATTGTTAACCAAGGGTTGAAAGGCACCCATTTCTGTCGAGGTAGTTTGGCGCTCGAACGCAGTGAGAGCGCCAATAGTCCGAGACGGAAATGGTGCCTTTCACCCGAGTTAAACACTCTACTTTTCATATCGAATGCGAGGAAACCAAACAAGACAAGGCAATTTCGGAAAATCAGCAATTGAAGTACCTAATAGACCTACGGCCATGATTTTTTTCATTAGGACTTACTTGCAATCGGAGACTTTACAAGTGTAAAGATTAATAACCCCTAGCGAAAATCATTTAGATTGCAATATTTACGAAAATACACATTTTTTAACAAACTGCAGTAATTTTAAAATGGTTTGTACATTATAGTATGAAAATCAGCGGGATTGCCTCTTACTTTTTAATTTTATACTTTTTCGTTCTAAAAGCCGCAACAGGCTACCGGACCGCACCGCGACCTTGGTGCACCGCACCACGTAATAACATAATAAAAGTATTTTAAATATTAAATAACTATTTCATTAATAATATAACAAAATTTTTATCTTGTATTTTATTTTATTTTCATGAATATAGTGCTAAATAACTTTAAAAACCAATTTAATATCGTACAAAGGTTTAACTGTGGCTGTATAAGATTTTGCCTTTGCTAATTTACGCAAGTGTAAGGTTTAAAAAAATATTTTTGGTGTATTCCTGTTGGTTCCCGCCTTACGAAATCGAGTAAATAGAATTCAACGAAAGAAACAAGAAAAAATTGTTTTTAACAATTTACTTACATCATTTTTTATAAAAAAAGGATCAACGTGGGATTAGTAAAATTAAACAGTTACCAATTGTTCCAAGCGAGGAAATAAAGACACTATTTTTCCATTTTGTTTCCACCCAGTTGTTCGTGGGACGGGGACGCAGAGGAGTACACTACTTTTCTGCGCTAGAGCATAAACGTATCACTTTCTGCGCACCTTTTAGAACAACAACGACCCACTTTCAGAGCATGAGATATGAAAATATAATTTAACATATTAGGGTGAGTTAAATGATTTAAAAAAGAATAATAATACCAACGATTGACCAACCAAGCGCTCTGCAGTTTACGTTCTCATAAACCCACATAATTCTAACTTAAGTACTATTACATCTAGTGATTGCAATCCGGATTATTCGAAGTTCAAAAATCCGGATTTCGGAGCGTTTGAAAATCCGTTTTAAAATTCGGATTTTGAAAAGAAAAAACCGGTTTTTCGGATTTTTTCCCACCAGTACTAATTTGCTCAAAATTAATGCTAATGCGAAATAAAAAGCGGTGCACATGAAGCGGTAACGCGGGAGAGCTATTGCCAGCCGGGCATTGCGCGTCGCGCACTCGCTCGCACCTGTATGCTTGCCCCGCGTCCGCTTTTTTTATTGGCGTAGCAGCCCAAGTAACAAAATTTGGTACTATAAAAGTCCTGAGAACGTTTTGGAGCGTGCTAATTAGTGTTCATGATTAGCACTATAATGGTGTTGTAAACGTTTACAAAACCTCAGATAGGCCCTAGTTTTATCACTGATTTATTCTTTAAACATTACATAAAAGCTCTCACGGTGATAAATCAGCTCTATGGTTGAAATGTAAAAGTGACGAGAAACGCTCTTTAGTACTAAAATAGTGCTGTCTGCAACGTTTATGTCGCAATTTGTAATTATAAAAGTAACCAATGAAACATGTTTATAGTGCTATTTTGCACCGTAAACGATTCCAGTGATCTTTTTTATCATACTTGCGTCGTGGGTGCCTAAAATATTAAATAAGTTCATTCGCCATTGTTTCTTAAAGTATAGTATATTAAAGTATTACATATTTGTATTTAGGTAATAAAAAGGATGTAAGTACTAAAAAGCATTTGTGGACCGTTACTATGCCGGTACATTGTACATGCGAAAATAATTGTATCGATAGAATCATTATGCTGATTTCAAATTTGACAATGCGCTCTCATAATTGTCATGTTTTAATTAAATTAAAATTAATAAAATAAGGACTTGTTCCAACTGTGGCTGCTATAGTACACATAGGCTCCAGCCGTGCCGCTAATGTGCTATTATGGCAGAAAACAGCAGCCATTTTTTAAAAGTTACGATTTAAGTTATTTAGCAACGTACCAGGTAACTTTTATGGTACTATATAGCACTATAGAAAAACTTTCATGACTTTTAGAGAACTCTTCTAGCCTTATAGCGATGTTAAGAGAGCTTTTAAAAAGCTAAAACGTTACGTAATGGTCGTGCAAAGTCCTTTTATAGTGCAGATTGATCCTCTAATAGTGTTTACGATACTGCTACAATACAATACAAGACGCATTATTAGTGCAAAATAGGTACATAAAAGCATCAGTAAAGTCGTCTATAGTATTAAATAGTACCATAATCGCTTTTTGCATATCTATTACATTGCAGCACTTTAAAGATTCTTTTGTATGATCCTATAAGCGTTCTAAGAGCTAAATTATAGTACTTAAAAGGTCTTTAACCTTATAGAAACAAAACGCTTTGTTAAAAACCTTTATAATCTCACACACTCCACAATCGCGTAAATTGAAATCTATTCTTCATTCAGTTAGTTTTTCTGTACTACCCCTGGCTCCTACCCATCATACTGTCTCTTCTGACACCTGGTTGGATGTCATTCTTACTTCATCTCCTGGTCTCATCGCAAAACAGGGTCAGCTCTTAGCTCCTGGTTTTTCGCACCATGATCTCATATTTGCTTCGTATAAAATCAAGCCACCTAAATGTAAACCTGTACTGATAAACATACGTAGCTTTGCTAAGGTTGATTCTGCTGCTCTTTTAAAGGACGCCGCGTCCATTGACTGGTCACCTGTGCTCTCCGCCTCAACAGCTGACGCCAAGGTTTCTCTTTTTAACGCTGCCACTCTGAAACTTTTTGATAAACATGCACCCGTTCACACCGTACGAGTCAAGCGGCCGCCGGCCCCTTGGATCACAGAGAGTGTCCGTCTGGCTATGAGGAAGAGGAACCGAGCTTTTAGTCTCTTTAAGCGTGCTCGCACTGACGAGAACTGGAAACTTTTTAAGATTGCCCGTAATCGCTGCAACCAGGTGGTGCGTACAGCGAAGCGACGGTTTATTCATGACAATGTGTCCTCCTCGTCTATGGCCGATGTATGGAAGTTTATCAAGTCACTTGGTCTTGGAAAACCTGCAAGTGGGTTCAGCAATGATACTTTCTCACTTAATGATCTCAACAGACACTTCTCTTCTGCTGTTACTCTCGACAATCGGATTAAGGCTACCACTCTCTCTAACATTTCGTCTCTTTCCTCCCCTGTCTCAGATTTTTTCTCTTTTTCTCCCGTTTCTGTCTCTGATATAAAGACCATAATAAAAGCAATCAAGTCTAAAGCCGTGGGCTGGGATGTTGTCAGCCGTTTTATGATTCTATCCGTTCTCGACTGTGTGCTTCCTACAATAGCTGACATCATCAACTGCTCACTGGCCAATGGCGAATTCCCTTCCCTTTGGCGTAAGGCTTTTGTTATTCCACTGCCAAAAGTTAGTAATCCCTCCACTCTTAGCAATTTCCGGCCAATCTCTATCCTCCCTTTTCTCTCTAAGATAGCTGAAGCGGTGGCTCACAAGCAATTGTCCCTTTTTATTCACTCCCATAACTTGTTAAGTCCCTTACAGTCAGGTTTCCGTCCTAGTCACAGCACCTGCACTGCGCTTCTTAAGGTGACGGAAGACATCAGACAGGGCATGGAGAACCAAATGGTCACGATACTCGTTTTAATAGATTTCTCCAACGCATTTAATACCGTAGACCATGATATCCTCCTTGCCCTGCTCAAACATCTGAATGTGTCTCCGACAGCCCTTAACTGGTTCGCGACTTATCTGGGTGGTCGCCAACAAGCGGTTAGGCTTGACAAGTCTCTATCTGATTGGTGTGATCTTGCGACTGGCGTGCCTCAAGGCGGAATTTTGTCTCCGCTCCTTTTTTCCACCTTCATAAATTTTATCACACCTGGCCTTCGTTGTTCCCACCACCTGTATGCCGACGATCTGCAGCTTTACGACCAGTGTGAAGTGACTAATATTTCGAGTTCGATTGATAGGCTCAACGTGGACCTATTGCACATCCAACAGTGGTCTGAGCAGTATGGCCTTTATGTAAACCCGTCTAAGTGCCAGGCCATCGTTATTGGCAGTTCTCGACAGGTGGCCAGACTGGACTTTGACACTATTGCACCAGTAAACTTTAACGGATCACCAATACAATTTAGTCACAGTGTTAAGGACCTAGGCATTATGCTCGACAGTTCGTTGGATTGGAAAGCGCAGGTTTCTGAGGTCAGCCGAAAAGTTATGGGTTCTCTTCATTCACTAAATAAGCTAAAGCACTTTTTGCCTATCAAGACTAAAATTCTCCTTATAAACACTCTAATTCTACCTATAATTGATTATGGTGATGTGTGTTATCCTGACCTAACTGAAGAACTTCTCAATAAGTTGGATCGCCTTCTCAATAACTGCATTCGTTTCATTTTTTGTCTGCGTAAATACGATCATGTCTCTTCATACCGCTCCCAGCTTGGCTGGCTTCCCATCCGTCAACGACGCAGTGTTCGCATGCTGTGCACTCTATACTCTGTCCTCAACGATCCACACTCTCCTGTATACCTCAGGTCCCTCTTTCAATACTACGGCGTTTCTCGCAACCGTCAGCTTCGCTCTTCTGGCAATATGTCCTTATCCATCCCTCCACATCGCACTGGCTTTATGTCAGATTCGTTCTGCGTGCAGGCAGCGCGCCTTTGGAACCGACTCCCCCTTAGTATTAAAAATGCCCCAAACAAGTTCGCTTTTAAGAAATCGTTACGTGCTTTCCTTGCTGGTAGAATGAAGGATTCCTAGTTTTAGTTATATAAGTTATATATTTTATTGTATATATTTAATGTTAGGTATATATATATATATATGTATATTTATATTTTTATTATATGTATATTTATATTATATGTATCGTGTATATTTTGATGTACTTGCGTATGTATGTTAAAATTCTTTAAATTAGCGTTGCGTCCTTATATTAAATTGTGTTAGTAGTAGTAGCAGTTGCACCGCCCACAATCTCTCTGCTTTGCCTTAAGGTTGACTGGTAGAGAATGCTTTTGGCATTAAGTCCGCCTTTTGTACGATAAGTTTTCTTTTGTGCAATAAAGTTTAAATAAATAAATAAATAAATAATAGTACAAGCAGTCACAATGGTTACCATTATAGGCCTACTATATCACTGTTTGGTGATAAAATGCCTTAGTTATAGAACCTTTTGTTACTTGGGAGTGTACGTATGTATTTTGTTTTTATGATTTTTTAAAGATTTTGTTATTGGCGTAGCAGTGTACGCATTCTGTTTTTTTATTTTTAATAAAAACAACTTAGTTTGATTGTTTGTTTCACTTTGCCTTTATGCCACATATTCCTTTCTTAAAATCCGGATTGAATCCGAACTTCGGATTTCGGTCAAACCAAAATCCGAAAATCCGGATTTGAAAAATGTTCACGGATTTGCAATCGCTAATTACATCCATTTTACTTAATAACAATACATAATTAAATATTCCACGCTATTTTTTGATAATTTTCTTGAGTATATATCCTTTTTGCGAAATTAAGTATATTATTGTACTCCGTAGTTGTTCCGGTCGTCGCTCTGGATTGCCGTTCTAAAAAAATTCTTCAGTATCGATGATTATGAATCGAATAAGTCAAGCAACATTCGATCTCTTCATTGATCGAATCGAATGCTTATCGATTAATTATATTCGCAGTTCGCCACAAAATTTAAATCAGCTTATGAACTATGTATTAACTTAATCTTGTATCTGAAATGAACATTAAATAACAAACACACTATTATTTATTCAACCGATCCGATCGATGCGATCCTGGTATCTGAAATAAAATTTCTTTTATTTCCTGAAAGCTCGAAGAACAACATCGACTATTTTTGGCCCATATCACGAGTTTTAGGCATAGATTCACACATCTCAGCATCGTTCCACCATGTCGCGAGACGCCTGTCTTTATGGGAAGTGATGTAACTACAGTGGTAGAGTAAATTAGACATGACATGCGCCGCGATGGAATGAGATAATGATGTTTGAATCTTACCTTTATCTCCTGGTCTATGCCTGGGGTTCCCACGTCTATTGCCCTCGGATGACTCGTAATCGCAGGATGGCACAGGAGGCCACGCCTGCGGGGTTCCAGCGCACCACCTGAAGTTTTAAGTGATTTATGACATCACCGTTATCACTGAGCATCTCGGGATATCTTTTGGGGATTCAACTACTAAATCAGATTGGCATAATTAGATCAATGTTAAGTACAAGTGTCAATAGGCTCCAGTCAGTCAGTCATGTCCCAGATATCATACTTTTCCCACAGGCACTTCGACACCGCGACCAAACGGGTGCCGACACATCAGCCTCGTCAGGCTCCTGGCATTAACACCGTACAGGTTGCCGTCAGGCCTCGTCAGGCTCTAGCTTATGGACACCGCGACCACGGGGGTGTCCCTCTTCCACTCTCCAAGTCTCCAATAACACATGGGCCCCACAACCACTGGGGGGCCCTCTCCTCTGCCTTCTATAACCAAGTCCACCGTACCTCACGTACGGTGGTGATCTCCCTCGTAACTCTAGCCAAGTAGTGGACACATCAACGATCAAGTTACGGGGACAAGCATTTATAGAAGGTCTTTAGTATTAGGCTAAGGGACATCTAGGTAAGACTGAATAGTTACGTTATGAGCTTAAGTTACGTGTTCATGATATAAAGCAAAGCAAATCATAGCAAGTGGAGAATACTCAGCTTTAGGGAAACCAGCCCATGTGGTTTCCTGCTTCATAGGATGAACCTCGATAACCTCACGAACACACTTCACTGTTCCTCACGTTACGGCGGCAAACTCTGACTGTTCATTAGCTACGTGTACGGAAGCAGTGATGACCATAGAGTGTTCCATAGACTAGACCTGGTATACTCACCATAGATACACTACTTCCTGGTAGGGTTGCCAGCGGTGAATAATGATGTTAAACGTCATCGCAGTTCCAGGCACTCGCGACAACAGCATCTGACGCCAAACGATCAGCTTTTTCATTTCCAGAAATTCCACAATGACTTGGCACCCATACAAAGTTTACAGTAAGCCCTTTCTTCTCGCATTTTAACAAGATGTCTCGGATATCATATAACAAAGGGAAACTGTTTGTCATTTTGAAAGGAGATTTTAATAGAATTTGAAGGCAACTTTTAGAATCGGAAAAAATGACACATTTATTTAAATGGAACATGCAGACATATTCAATAGCTTTATAAATACCAAACAGTTCTCCAGTAAATACCGAAGAATCTGGAGGGAGTTTAATTTATTGTACAACATTATACTGGTGATGAAATACACCAACTCCTACACAACTATTCGTAGAAAGTTTTGATGCATCTGTGTGTATGTGATGCCAACCAGACCAAATTTCACCCACTAAGTTGTTAAATACAGGTTGAGCACTTATTATATCCTTAGAAATATTGGAGTCTAGAAAAACTTGCGGAGAAATAATCAAAGAGTCAAAATCTTTCTCGTATATAGGAAGGTTAATATGTCTGACAGTAGGAGAAGATAAAGACCAAAATTTAAGGTAGCTATTAATTATACAAGGCGGAGTTCTATTATTCCAATATGGAGACGACTGCATATGATCATAAAGAGTCGATAATTTTGTGATAAGAGGATGTACCGAAAATTGCATAGTCCTAAAAATGAATCAGTCGGATAAAAATTTACGTCTCAAATGCGCAGGTGGGTCAACACACTCCACTTGCATGGCATTAGCCGGACTGGTTCGCATAGCACCAAGGATTGTCCTTAGTGACTTATTCTGTATGACATTTAATACTTTAATGGCATCTTCTGTACCCGGTGTGAAAAGAAAAGAACCGCTTCTTATAACTGCATTATAAATAAGCTTCAAATAGAAAGGATGGCTGTCCCACCATACACCAGCCAAGCATCTCAATATATTTAATGAGCGTTCACATCTACCTTTAACATAATTACAATGACCCTTGGCTGACAAATTGTAGACCAAAACCATTCCTAAATACTTGACTTCTTGACGAAAGGAGATTGTAGATCCACCATATGATAAGTTTTCATTAACCGTTTTTTTCCTTGGAGAAAATATAATTGCTGACGTTTTCGGAACTGAAAGGTCTAACCCATTATTATTTAAATATACATTTAGTTCCTTCAAACTAGCATTTATAAGTTTTCAGGCCTCTTGTACGGATCTATTTCTAGAGTAGAGCACTATGTCATCGGCATATTGTAAAATTGATATATAATCTGGAAAATTAGAACTAAGGTCGTATGTATATATGTACATTAAAAAGTAAAGGGCTTAGAACAGAACCCTGTGGTAATCCTTTCCAAACTGTCCAGTGAAATACTTTATCATCTAAATCTAACCTAATCGTCCGTTCATAAAACATAGCAGCAATAATATTACACAAGCGTTCAGGAACTTCCAAGAGAAACAACTTATTTACAAGAATTGATATATTTACATTTTATGATATATTTACAGTTTATCATAGGCCGAATTGATATCTATAAAACAAGCTACTACATATTCCCGTTTCGAGAAGGCTAAAAGGATATCAGTAACTAACTAACCCACACAGCCTAAAGTGCTTCTGCTTTTGCGAAAACCATATTGAATATCGGGTAATAATTTCTTACTCTCAATAAACCACTCTAACCTATTTTTAACTAAATGTTCTAAAATCTTAACCTTTTGAACGCCACAGACGGCAATTGATGTCAATGCAAAATCGTGACAACGACGCCAAAGACGGCATTTGACGTCGATCGTTTTTTGATGAAAATCTATTGAAAAACACCCCACTTTTAGGTTGGCATTATTTATTCACAAAACTAAATTTTACCCCCGTGGCGTCAGTGGCACGGCAAATGGATGCGCCGTTTGGCGTTCAAAAGGTTAATTAAAACAGAAGATAACGCAATTGGACGATAATAATTTGGATCATTACGGGGTTTATTCGGTTTGAGAAAGGGTAACCAACTGTATTTTCCAATTTGGTGGAATGTCACCTGTCATAAAAATCCCGTTGATTAAGAAAGTAACCTATAACCTTGTCACTAGAATGTTTCAAGAATGAATATGGAATACCGTCGCATCCTGGTGCAGAATCAATAACATATGATAAGACATTCTTTAGCTCCAATAACGAAAATGGACTGTTAAAACGCTGCACATTATCATTATCAATATTGGACAGGGAAGCCAGTTCAGGACACACATGGAATGGGACAAATGGAGGAGCTAATTTATCTAAAAAATTCTCGGCTACTGGAGGATCAAGATTGATGGCGTTATTTTCTACAAAAGCTCCTCTAAACATTCTAACCTTCCTCCAAACTTCTGACGGGTGAGTGAGGGCTCTCCAACTGTCAACTTTCTTCTTCTTCAAAAACTGTTTTTGTTTCTTTTAAAGTAACTAATAAGGAATTAAAGTTCTCTTCGCTCATATTATTATTATACATTAACTCACTCTGTTTTCTCTTTTTAACAGCTTCTGAACATTCAGGATCCCACCATGGAGGGCAAGGAATATTAAATTTAGAGGACTTCTTACGTGAAAATACTTCATCAGCTATATTAATTATAAACTTAGCAAAAGCATCAGAAGTTTTAAACAAATTGTCACGAGATACATCAGATAATTCGCCCAATCTCTCATCCATATGTTTGCGAAACTTATCCCAATCTGCATTTTGAAGTTTATACAACAGTGGAGATATTTCATGTAATGGTTTGTTTTTAATAGGAAAAGAAATGAGAATTGGAAAATGATCACTGCCATATGAAAGTGGAAGTACCTCCCACAGTAAGGAGTTTGATATAGAAGAGCTACAAATTGATGAATCTAATGCACTAGGATTCTCATTGGGAGCAGACCGACGCGTAGGAACACCAGAATTCAATATACTTAAATTATAATAATCGACTATGTCTATTATTTCCTCACCTAAACTACTTGAATTGAAACACCTCCAAGCAGGGGGCTCCTAATATTAAACATGGAGTAGGAAGAGATGATATGATGTTTCTTACTTCACTAAGTATGGTAAGCGAGGGATGAGGTATGTACACTGAAACTATACAAATGTTATCTACAAGTGCTGAGATTATGGAAAATTCATTATTATGAGATTTATGAGGTGCTAATGGAACATGAGAGATATGATATGATTTTTTTACAAGGATAGCTACACCACCATGCCCATCCGACCTGTCTTCGCGGGGGCATGCATAGCCAGGAATTCTGAAACCTGACTCAGAGCTGAGCCATGTTTCAGAAAGGGTAATAACAAATGGGTCATACATCTTGATTAAATGCATTAAATCACTTATTTTATTGTTGATACTCCGACAATTCCATTGAAGAATTTTGGCTGGAGTTGTTGCCCATTGTTGGAGGATCCATGAGAAGAACTAGTAATATGTGCAGCGTTGGACGGTTCTGAATGTTGTTTATGTAAATTAATACTTAACAGTTGAATAAGTTCTAATATAAGGTCATTGGTAGTTTTATTGTTAAATTGTTGCACAATGGCACAACCATTCCCGGAGGGAGATGGCATGTTATAATCTTTAGCTAAATTGTAATGTGAGGCAGTTTCAAAACCTTTCTGGGATTTTAGCAAACTGCGCCCAAGTAACACAAAAGTAGCTGAATATTGTTTGAATAATAGAGCATGCCGTACTGTAAGCTGAATAAGGTAGCTGTATATCGTCTGTATAAGCGCTATTACAGACGTTATACAGAAGGTTTGGGCGCAAAGTGGGCAGTGCCCACGCCGCTTACAACTGAATAACAGTAATGTAATAGCTGTATAAGTGTGTGCCCACACATTGGATCGCTGAATAACACTTGTATAGAGGCTGTCAAAAGCTTCTATACCGCTTTTAAACCAAAGTTATCCAGCTTTGTATACAATGACTCAGTTAGTCACACATTATGAAGCTTTTGGTTCAAAAGTGCATTATTACAGAAAATATATTCAGATATTTGTGTGAAAAATCAATGATTTGTCTTCCATTTTAATTTGTGAACTCGTGTCAAAGTGTAGTTTCTGAAGTGAATACAAAATAAGGAGGACATCACCCATATATTGATTTCATGTTTACATAACATGAATTTCATTGCGCATGCGACTTTACTGTAAATATATACATATATACATTTGATTTAAAATTTTAAAGCGTAAATAATGCACTGTTTAGAAAGTAAATATAGAAAATTTACTACTCCACTTTTAAATTTGTAATTTTTTTGCGGTGTTCAGATGTTTTAGTGATAGAAAATGTACTTTAACAAGTTACGCTACGATAAAAGTAATTTTATAAATGAATAAAAATGGGTTTTTCAGTTCATTTTAAATTCCTATTTAAATGTAGAGGTTAGAATATGAGCAACCGTAATGGCGTCCGACTGTGCTGAATATAAGCTGCTGCCACAGCTATTATTGTGCTAAATTTCTGAATAGGCATTCACATTATTCGCGTTTCTAAGCTACATGTTAGATAATAATGGTTTTAGAACAACAAGTTTTGAATAACATCAGTATAATAGTAATTGTTTTCTCAATCTTAAAGCCTATTAGGGTTCTATACACAAATTATAAAAACCACATAGATCCTCACTAGTTTGATGAGAAACATTATAGGTTAACACGGGCAATATTCAATCCTACTTACTACTAATATTATAAACGCGATATAATATTTAAGTTATATGATAAATCTGGGGGCACGGCAGATTACACAGTTATTTTTTCCGTTATCAGTTCCGACAAATATGTAGGTAGTAGGTAAAGGTACACGCAAAGATGTACGACGTGAGTACGAAGATGTATATAGTATGAGTATGGTATGGTTACGAGTATGGTATGAATATGAATATGGTATAGGTGCGAAGGTGCGGGTATATTAGAAGCGGGTATCACGGGTATGAGTACAAGTATAGTTTGGTATGGGCAGTATTGTTTAGGTATGAGTACGAGTATAGTGTGGGATGGGTATGAGTAGACCCACTTGAAACCTAAAAACAGTCTGTTCAAAATCGACAGGAGAGTCGATTTCGCTATATTTTAATGGGGGTGATTATTTTATTTTTCACATACCCAGTCCAGTCTACAAGTTTTTAATGCAACAATATCAATAACTAGCATTTGACACCTTGTTTGCCAACTAGCAACAACCTGAAATGGCCATTGGTAAACCTTATCTCGATGCAGTAAGGTATGCAAATGGTCAGTTAACAGTGTTTACGATGGTGGCTAGTAATTGTTTACGTAAAATAACCAATCGAAAAGAATTGTTAAGAAAACTAAACCTCGATTTTTTTTAATAATGATTGGATTAAAGAATAAATACGCAAGATGCGTTCAAAATAAAATAAAAACAAGCTCAAGCCAATCAGGCTCAAGTAGCACCGTTGACCGTGTACATATAAAGCTACGGAACCCTCTCTACCGCGCACTTGTTGATACTAAGCAGTAGTTTGAATAGCGCTTCTCATTGCGTTCATTTTGCAAGAAAAGATAGTACATGTGTATCAAAATTGCTATAACTTAAATATTAGTGTTGTTTTAGTATTTATTATTCAGACGTTATGTCTATAAAAGCCATAATTAACCCATATATGCAGCTACTGAATAACAAATGAGATGTGGATTTCATTACAGCTTCCAGTAATAGCGTCCACATTTATTCAAAAACTAGTATTAAAACAGAAACTGCAACCGCTTTTATACAGTTGAAAGTCTCCACCGACGCTTCTTTTCAGCATTTAGTAGCCAACTATCTCATTTTTCTTAATATTGTCTGCTTAATATCTCACAACACAGAATATATACAACTAATTGCTGCTAATGCTGCTATTATGCAGCTTTTAGTAACCACAAATGCTTTAAGCTGAATAATGTCTGACTAACTGTGTAAGAAATAAGTATTATTGAGCTTTAATATGCAAAACCGATACTATGCAGAATTTATTCAGCATTTATTGGTATATAGGCCCCACTAGGCCCACATATTTTTTTTATTCCAAAAAATTTATGCAATCTTAATTTGAATAAGATGATAATTTTACTCTATTATCCTGCTTGTGTGTTACTTGGGCGAGGTTTGAGAAAGACTGTTTTTTAGGGTTCCGTACCCAAAAGGTAAAACGGGACCCTATTACTAAGACTTCGCTGTCCGTCCGTCCGTCTGTCTGTCACCAGACTGTATCTCACGAACTGTGATAGCTAGACAGTTGAAATTTTCACAGATGATGTATTTCTGTTGCCGCAATAACAACAAATACTAAAAACAGAATAAAATAAAGATTTAAATGGGGCTCCCATACAACAAACGGGATTTTTGACCAAAGTTAAGCAACGTCGGGCGTGGTCAGTACTTGGATGGGTGATCGTTTCTTTTTTGCATTTTTTTCCGTTTTTTTTTTCATTATGGTGGGGAACCCTTCTCGCGCGAGTCCGACTCGCACTTGCCCGGTTTTTTTATATGAATGAGTAGTTGTGCCTGAAATATTATCATTTCTAGTTATCTGGGTCGGGAGAGATGTTGGAGTGGTCATAACCACTTCTGCATACTGTTTAGTCACAGCAGGGTGCAATTTTGTTGCTTATGTATAAGAAATAGCACTTTGAGCCATGGAAAGCTTGATATTTTTCTGTTTTCATACTCTCGACAGCGAGTCTTATTTGTAGCAAAGTGAATGCCAGTGCATAGGCAACAAGAAGCACAATCTTCTTCAATAGGGCAAGAGGACCCAGTGTGACTCTGTCCACACTTGTAACATCGGGGTTTAGATCTTCGGGCTCAGCACGGTTCCATTTTTATCGACTATCACTATGCGCGTCCCTTTCGCACTTACATACTTGTTAGAACGTGACAGGCATGGTGACAAGGGATAAAAACGCGACCGTGCTAAGCCGCCTACACTGCACCTGTGTATGACCATACCGGCAACAGTTGAAGCACTGAATTGTACACACATAATACACACATATAAATCTACTGAATACACATATAAATCTACTGGTAGAGCGCTGTAACACATAAAAATCCGTTTTGGTAGAACCTGTCCATCAAATGTTAGAACGACTATTTGTGATGGCTTCCAGACTGGAGAACCATCCACCATGACTTTATAATTAATCCTCCTCAATTTTAAGACTAGACGTGTGCGCCGCGCCGGCGCGCCGCCGCCGCCGGGCTTTTTGACCACGCCGCCGCCGCCGATAAATGATCGGCGTGAAATCGGCGTGACCTTGAGTGTTGTTAATTAGCTATTCCAAGTTGATTTTTGGATTACAAAATGTATTTTTTGTATTATTTATGTTACAGTTGTCAAATGGCATGACTTCTAGCTTTATAAAATGAACCCTGAAGCACTACCACCAGTTTTGACATTGACAGATACGCTCGCGTTTAAGTAACTTACTTTCTATGCATCTCGCTCGTACTCGCATATTAGTGCAAGCGAGATGAAAGTAATTTACGTAGACGCGAGCGTATATGTCAATGTCAAAACTGATGGTAGACGTACTTGTTGCTAAAGCCCCATTTTGACGGTTCAAGAACTTGCATGCAATTTTATTTACATTACATTGCGGTATTTGGTCGATTGACTGAATTCATTGTACTCTGTAGTTAGCAACGTATCGAAATTGCATGCAAGTTCTTGAACCGTCTAAATGGGGCTTAAGGTTGCCACAACAGGCGTATTTGCCGCCAGCGTGCTAAAAAAACCATATTTCAACCGCACCACTAAAGGAAGTCAATAAATCCGATATTCGTCCGTCCCTTGCCAATCGCACACAAATATAAAAGTTCGCGAACATTGCGGGCACGTGAGCACACCATTTGAGTAATTATAATGTATTGCCGCAGCTGGTCTGGCGTTTACTTCATCGCGCTTGGCATCCAGCTCTAAGCGCCGTCGCGATTCAAAATCAGTTACGTTGGCATTTATTGCTGCCCGCCATTCCGTCCGTATGGCTGCCTGCTGCTCCCATCGCGAGGGTTCTATACGACACTTTTTCATGTGCCGCTTAAGCACATCTTTGTACCTGAGGAATTGGCCGCCCTGTTTCCGCTTGCCCTCCTCAAGCTCGGAACAAAAGATGCGCTTAGCCACACGCTGGTCGTTCATCCGCGAAACGTGACCGCACCACCGAAGCTGACGTCGCATGAGGTATACCTCGATACCACCCACATTTGCTCCACGCAGCACTTCGGTATTCCGAACACGATCAGACCATCGGATCTTCAGTATCTTGCGTAGGCATCTGAGGTGGAATCGATCCAGCGTGCAGATATGGCGGCGATAAACGGTCCACGTCTCAGCGGAGTATAGAAGGTTGGGCAGCACGACTGCCATATAAACGGATATCTTAGTGGCCAGTTTTAATCGTGCGAGCTGAGGACCTTGTGGTCTAACTTGCCAAAAGCTGCAGCCGTTAATTTCAGCATCAAGGTCGCACTTGGATGTTAAGGTGCTCCCCAGGTAACGGAACTTGTCCACCTGCTTCAGCTGGTCCTCGCCGTGTCTAACGACCAGTGTCTGTTGACTGACAACGTCCAGCGACATCACCTCAGTCTTCTTGACACTGATCTTCAGCCCAAATCTGCGACAGGACTCGTCTAAGCTGGACATGAGCTGTTGCATGCCTTCCGGGGACTCAGTCACAAAGCACAAGTCATCTGCATACATGATCTCTGTGATCACTGAGTATGAGACTTTTGTGCGTGCTTTAAACCTGGCCAGGTTGAAAATGTTGCCGTCAGTGCGATAGCGGACGCGAACACCTTCAGAGCATGTGAGTAAGACTTCTTGGACTACGACCGAAAAATACAACGCTAACAGAGTTGGTGCTAGGACGCAACCTTGCTTCACCCCGCACGTAACGGGGAAGAAGTCCGATTGTTCGTCGTCAGTAGCAACGCAGCACTCCATGTCGTCGTGTAGGAGTCTCCCTAGCCTTACAAACTTCTCCGTGCATCCAAGCTTGCTCAGAACTATCCAGAGGGCTTCACGAGGCACGCTGTCAAACGCCTTCTCGAGGTCAACAAAGCAGAGAGACAGTTGACGACCTTGCTCTCTGCTTTTCTCTTCTAGTTGACGCACAGAGAATATAGCTTCACAGGTGCCTCGATCAGGCCGGAAGCGTAACTAAATCAACTAAATAAGTACATCAATTATTAATTAAATGAAACTGAATAGCCAGTTGCAGAAACTATTTGACACACCAATTAAAGTAACTGAGTAATCCTAAGTATTCACCGTCAAATGTTAACGAACGAACGAACTGCTGCCAGTGCTGCTTATACCTTGGACAGCTAGAAGAACAAACGCCTCCATTCTCAAAGAGCTCTATATCGCCACTCATCTCTTCCCAACATGCCATGCGTGAGCCCTTAGATTCTTCGGACATATTATCCAACGCATGATGTGAAGAAACACATGAATTTAGGCCGAATGAATGGTAAACGTGCTCGAGTTGGAGCATGTGTGAGATGGTCGAACGCTATGAAGAGGTCGGCTTGCAGCAGTCTGCACCGTGCAGTCCATACGGCTTATGACCGCACGAAATGGAGACAGATTACATGTGGTCGCGAGCCTCAGCAATGAGAAAACGAGAAAGAAGATACGTCTCAGTAAGCCTGGTGGTTGTACGACAAGAAAACCATTAAAAAGAAGCCATAGCAGTCTACTATAGTCTAGCAAATGTCTAGGATATGTGGAGTTCTGTTTTGTTAAAGTACGTCATTGTTAATAGGATAAGCCAAGGAAAGCTTGAGAAAACGGAGAGTTCCAGATCGGATCGAAGGTCATTGGGACCAGGTAACCTCTTAATGCAAGCCAGTTACTAGGGAAAATAAGTTATTACATAGTCTAATAAAACATGGTCTTCTATTCCCACAGTGACACAGGCCTACGTCACAACAACATGGCCGCTATATATAGCGCTATCGCATATTATCATATAGCGCTGTCGCATGATGACGTAGGCTTGTGTCAGTTAGGTGACCTAGAAAAGACGGGAATGGAGTACCAGGCGGAGTATATTATTATTATTTTGACAAAGTTGCGTTCGGCGCTCGAAGTCACAAACTTAGATTATTCATTGGGCCAACATCATAAACAAGTGTGCAAAAAATCAGAACTACCGGATTTGACGCAAAAGAGCCAGGTTACAAAATTCGACAAAGTTACTGGATTATTACATTGACACATTATTGCTTATCATTATCAGCATCCATTATTAGTGGCCAGTTCGCAAAGTTAATGAGATCAAAATATTTTTCACCACACCAGCTCGGAAAGGCTTACTTTGCACTTCAAAAACTGATAGCAAAGTTGCATTTTATTCACATGTGAGGCAAAGTAATCAAATGCAAATTTTGAGTTGTTTTCTTATGTTTGCTGGTAGAATTGACTTTTAAATGATGATTTTGGAAGATAAATATTTAATAACATTCATTTGAATTTGATTTGATTTGATTTTGTTTGATATTTTACATTTAATATTTGCTTCGGGTTGGTGTGGTAAAAAATGATGTGTTTCACTCGGGGGCAAATTTTGTTTAACCCTCGTGCTTTGAAACCCTCGCAACGCTCAAGATTCCATTTTTCGAACCACTCGCTACGCTCGTGGTCAATGTTGGAATATTTCGCTTGATCGGGTATCAATATTAGCACGAGCGGTTAAACAACAACTTTGCCCCCTTATAAAACAAATAACTATTAAATGGCTGGATAATAGAAAGAGGAGCACGAAACACAATTACGCAATTTTTGAAGTGAAAACTTCTTTAGCGGCGCTGTGCACTTTTTGTGATGAGGAAAAAATGTTAAACTCGTGACAGCGTACGACGTAAGACGCTTCGTAAGACGGACACGTGACCTGATCGAAAAACCATTACAATGTCATTGAGTTTTCACTTCTGCCGGCACTCCCGGAGTGCAACCCGTTGTTTTTTTATTTTGCGGGTATGCACAAGTTTTGAATCTAAAGCCCGCTTCACACTCGTGCGCGAATCGCGGCGCGAAGCCGCGAACGCGAGTGTGGAGTCGAGTTCGCAGATATGTAAAATCGACTCCACACTCGCGTTCGCGGCTTCGCGCCGCGATTCGCGCACGAGTGTGGAGCGGGCTTTAGGACTTATGATAACAGATTAACAGTGTTGCCAACGGGTGCGGGAACGGATCTATAGTCTGAAAAAAAAGAGCAGAAATTAAAAAGTGGCAATACTGTATGTATTATATCCCTTTCAAATCAATCAGAAACATGGACCTATATAATAGGGACAAGACATATTGTTCTATACGTACAATTGCTTATAGAAATAGCACCCATTTTGACGGCACACACATATATCTATCTCGTTTTTACTCAGCACTGTAACCCATAGCAAAAAAAGATGACAGTATTTCAGTACGTACATAAAGTGTTCCATGAAAATACGTAAATACCTAATGCGGCCGAAAATCCGCCATGTTTAGTTCCCCAAATGTCATTGTCTGTCAGTTCAGCCGGTACTTGTCCTGTCAAAAAGTCGTGGTGAAAATTAAAATTATTAATTATCTTTCAATATTTTGCTTGTGATTGAATATAATTGAAGCCAAATGTGAATAATTACGTCGCGAATATGCCAGTGTGTAGTGTATTAGGGTGCGGCATAAGAAAACCACCAAATCAGCCATCTTTAACCTTACACAGGTACGCTATCATTTACATGAAAAATATTGGTTATTGTTAATGTTCCTGGGAAATGTAAGGATGTTTCACATTATAAATAGCAAGGTTCTTCTGTGCAGTTATAGATCATGAAGTGATTGGATTTATTTAACTATATTTTTACGTTTAAATAATGTAAACATTTCAGCTAGGGTTGTACTTTATTTATCGACTTTGATATCGATATATTATGATTGCCTATTTATATTTTCTTATTTTATCATGCTACCCCGCTTCAAACCAACTAAATTATCTTAATTTAATAATTAAATCATTTTTATAGGTTACCAAGAAATGAAGATAAAAAGAAAGAGTGCCTGGAGATGGAGATCCTGACCGACTCTCGGGAGCACTAGGGTAACTCGGGGCCGTGGGGTCGTTACTCCACAAGCTGCCCTGCGGGCTTTTTTATATCATTATTATTATTTTTTATATATAATTCGACATTAAGAGACCATATACTTACATATAGTTGTAATTTATAAAATGGTTAATGTATTGTTATTATTTTTGCTTGTATGTAAATTCAATGTTGACGTATAAAAATGCCCTTGTTGCCTATTTGCTGAATAAATGTCGAAGAAGTTGAAGAGCGGAAGTCATTCCTTATTTTTGTAATAAAAAAAATGTTCTGAAGGTGTTTTGTTTTTTTTCACCCGTCGCTTAATAAGCTTGAATTTTGTATCGCTCTCACTTATAGATACGGCGCACCAAGGTCGAGGTGCAGTGCGGTAGTGTGTTACAGACTTTAGGGTTAGCAACACACCAAAATTGATTGTAATAGAGAGGTAAAGTCCAAGAAAAACACGTACACTTATTCTGACATCCGCTGTATTGCGCCATGTATTTTGCGGTCACTAAGTTGTCAAACGTCAACTTTTGAAAATCAGAGTTACCGCAAAAATCGCAATATGTATTGAGTAGTACAGCGTCATCTCGTTTACCTGTCAAATTTGAAGCACGAAATTGTGCTAGACTCCACACATCTTACTCAATCAAAGTATCTTTTCACATAACAATGTACTAATAAAGAATTTTTATTTATTTACTTACTTCCTATTAAAACATAAACTCCACAAATAATACATACTTAGTATTTTAAATAAAATGAGCCGAGAACGTTAAAAAGTTATCGATGTATCGATAAAACCTAGTAACAGTAAAAATCTTCTGGGCAGCACTAAAACCGCCATGTTTAGTTCCAAGATGACGTCACAGTGGCACGCATTATTCGTTGACGTTTCACTTCCATAGGTTTCATATTTCAGTGATCAGAAAACATGACGACACTACAGTATTGCCACTTTTTAATTTCTACTCTTTTTTGCTCGGCTTTTTTGTCAGACTAAAAAGTTTAATAGAACCGCTCCAAGGTCTCGGTCCGGTGCGCCCGTCTGCTACGACTTTTATAGTCTGTGATCGCCATAGACCTATATAATAGGGACAAGACATATTGTTCTATACGTACAATTGCTTATAGAAATAGCACCCATTTTGACGGCACACACATATATCTATCTCGTTTTTACTCAGCACTGTAACCCATAGCAATAAAAGATGACAGTATTTCAGTACGTACATAAAGTGTTCCATGAAAATACGTAAATACCTAATACGGCCGAAAATCCGCCATGTTTAGTCCCACAAATGTCATTGTCTGTCAGTTCAGCCGGTACTTGTCCTGTCAAAAAGTCCTGGTAAAAATTAAAATTATTAATTATCTTTCAATATTTTGCTTGTGATTGAAAATAATTGAAGCCAAATGTGAATAATTACGTCGCGAATATGCCAGTGTGTAGTGTATTAGGGTGCGGCATAAGAAAACCACCAAATCAGCCATCTTTAACCTTACACAGGTACGCTATAATTTACATGAAAAATATTGGTTATTGTTAATGTTCCTGGGAAATTTAAGGATGTTTCACATTATAAATAGCAAGGTTCTTCTGTGCAGTTATAGATCATGAAGTGATTGGATTTATTTAACTATATTTTTACGCTTAAATAATGTAAACATTTCAGCTAGGGTTGTACTTTATTTATCGACTTTGATATCGATATATTATGATTGCCTATTTATATTTTCTTATTTTATCATGCTACCCCGCTTCAAACCAACTAAATTATCTTAATTTAATAATTAAATCATTTTTTATAGGTTACCAAGAAATGAACATAAAAAGGAAGAGTGGCTGGAGATGGAGACCCTGACCGACTCTCGGGAGCACTCGGGTAAAACTCGGGTCCGTGGGGTCGTTACTCCACGAGCTGCCCTGCGGGCTTTTTTATATCATTATTATAGTTTTTTTATATAATTCGACATTAAGAAACCATATACATATAGTTGTAATTTATAAAACCGGCACCATGCCGCAGGTGGATATTTTATAATCATTTATTTTAAGTTTAGTTTTATTTATTTTTAGATATAGTTTAAGTTTTGTAGGTTAGTTATTTAATTATGTTGTTTTAAGTTTGTATATTAAGTACGTATGCACTAATAAATCATTTATAAAATGGTTAATGTATTGTTATTATTTTTGCTTGTATGTAAATTCAATGTTGACGTATAAAAATGCCCTTGTGGCCTATTTGCTGAATAAATGTTGAAGAAGTTGAAGAGCGGAAGTCATTCCTTATTTTTGTAATAAAAAAAATATTCTGAAGGTGTTTTGTTTTTTTTCACCCGTTGCTTAATAAGCTTTAATTTTGTATCGCTCTCACTTATAGATACGGCGCACCAAGGTCGAGGTGCAGTGCGGTAGTGTGTTACAGACTTTAGGGTTAGCAACACAACAAAATTGATTGTAATAGAGAGGTAAAGTCCAACAAAAACACGTACACTTATTCTGACATCCAAAACAGATGGCGCTGTACTGCGCCATGTGTTTTGCGGTCACTAAGTTGTCAAACGTCAACTTTTGAAAATCAGAGTTACCGCAAAAATCGCAATATGTATTGAGTAGTACAGCGTCATCTCGTTTACCTGTCAAATTTGAAGCACGAAATTGTCCTAGACTCCACACATCAAAGTATCTTTTCACATAACAATATACTAATAAAGATTTTTTTTATTTACTTACTTCCTATTAAAACATAAACTCCACAAATAATACATACTTAGTATTTTAAATAAAATGAGCCGAGAACGTTAAAAAGTTATCGATGTATCGATAAAACCTAGTAACAGTAAAAATCTTCTGGGCAGCACTAAAACCGCCATGTTTAGTCCCAACATGACGTCACAGTGGCACGCATTATTCGTTGACGTTTCAATAGGTTTCATATTTCAATGGTGATCGCCAATGTTAATGGTTGAATCCAAGGCCCCAACGTTCTGTTCACTTTGACGGCGCAGCAACTAGTACCACTTCTCTCACCTCGCTCTTTTAAAAATGCCATTTGTCAAAAAAGGACAACCATAGTGTTGACAAGATGAACTTCAAATCAAAGAGTTGCCTTTTTTGGTGCATCCAGGCTATGTATGTGTCCGTAAAAACGTGTATGTGAGCTCTTTTACAGATGTGAAAAGTCGATTTTAATCATGTTATATATCGATAAACGCTACACAGCGGAACGAAATAGCTATTAATTGAAGCTTGAATAATTTCGTTAAACATAAACATAATTGAATGCTAATGGATATTGAATATAATATATTAGAATATAATAAAATAATTCAATTATTGCGGAACACATATTGTAGTAGGTATTTATGTATTTGGATTAAATATCTGAACTTTCCCTTCGTTCCCTGCTGGGGCGCACAGTGTTTCGTCTAGAACAAGCTAGGTGGACAAAATTATTTATTAGTGTTTATGGGTAGTATTATGGTTAATATTATTCAATTAAATATAATTTACTAAAAAAATTAAAACACCATGAAAAAAAGTAAAAAAATTATAATAAAATATATATTTAAATTAGTTATATATTTTTTTACAAATAATTTATTAACATAATAATAAAAATAAACAAAACTATACAGATCATTAGATACATTATTTTTTATACTATTTACTTTAAAAATGCAAAAAATTAAAAATATAATATAGAAAATTAATTAAAACATTATTAATAATAAATTAATTATTAATCTGTTAATTATTAATAACCTAATAATCTGTTCTAACTCATGTATTATATCAGAATAATAATTGTTTTCCTTGTTTTGCGTAAATTTTTTGAAGTTTCTCTGAAGGATATAACACGCTTGTACCTTTTGCATTGGGCAAATAATTATATGATGAATATTTATGATAATCAGCCTTCATTGATCACTTTTTAGTCTGCTCGTAGGTTTGTATTTGTCGATTTTGACTTAATATAATATGCTAATGCCTCATTAACACTTAGCTGCCTAGAATTCATTGAAGTACCTACTGTTGTCGTAAGAACAAGACTACGTTGGCTTATGTGGACTTTCTCTAATATTTTTTAACATTTTTGCCGTGTTCTATTTCCTGCCGATCACGAATCAATCGGGATTTCGGCAGCAGTTAAAACACTAGGCACGTAATTGTACCAGATCTTTAACTCAGCGTTTTTCATTTTAAAAGAGGAACTTTTGAAGTTTAATTTGGGTCTTCCTGCAGGATTAACATTTTCAGGCGACGTTGATGCACTTGGTCTAGGTATGTACATTCGTAATTCTATATTTTGGCCATCTAGACCACTTTTAAACTTTTCCACAAATTGCTTCTTTAATCTTGACGCACTATTTCACTTGGTATTCAGTTTTGATGAATAACTGGTTAAAATATTTTTCAACCGTCTCTCACTCTTCTTTGAAATCTCATAAATCATATTTTACCAATATAAACTGATACAGGTGGAAATTTACGTAATTTTCCCCCTTATTTGTCCAATCTTCAAAAACCCCTTCCTTAAAATAGAGAAATAGAGCAAAATGTTGTGAAAATTTGTGAAAAATGAAATATACACCATCATAACATAAAGAAGGATAATGGAAGTACATAATATGTAAAATCTAGACTGTTGTCAAGTGTTGTCAAGTGTTTGCCAGTCTATCAAAGTTCGAAAATTAAGAAAAAATTCAACATTTTTAAAGTACATTTTTAATGCTCTATATATTGCACTATTACGACAGATATGAATATGTTTAAATAAAAAATATAAAGTGCTTACCGTCAGCTATAAGATCCATCACTACAACTTTCCACCATATAATGTTTTACTTGTAAGAGATGTTGTTGAATGCATCACAGAATTGCAACTGATTTGTGCGATCTCACTTACCTCCTTAGCTGACTTCGGCGCCCTATAACTCATAAAATTAGAAAGTTAGGCATGATCTATTTATGGATTTGGGGGTTTAAGAATGTTATTTATCTAACCTTATTACTCGTTAGTGGAAATTTGATAATGAATTTTGTCCACCTAGCTTGTTCTAGATGGAACACTCTGGGGCGTGACGATAAAATTGTGATCTGATAACCACAATAAAGAATAAAGAATAGAATAGAATAGAAACACTTTATTGACAAACTGTGTACAGAAGATGACATTTATACAAGAACATTGTCCCAACAGTTACCCGACATGGGCGTGCAATGTTTACTTACATCATCATTATCATTAAAAGCATTATTGTTCATTTTAGGTATCGTTAAACCTTTGAAGTAAAATAAAAATTGCAAGAAATGTCGATAGTTTATCGATATGACTTTATCGACATGGCTACAGCAAGGTGGAATTACATTGTTAATCGTACACTAAACAAAAGTGGTTACAGTGACAGCTCGCTTAGACGTAATCTTTAAATATATTATATCTATTCTATGGTTGAATCAGTGGAGGTCACGTCATACGTCATTATCAGGACAGTCGTCAGTCGTCACAACACTATAATCAATCACAATATTATATGCTTAGAACCACGAATTTTATGCAAAATTGATATTTCTTGAACATTGATCCAAATATGGCAGCAATACCGCTAATGTACGCGCAAGAAGATTGTGAACTTGGTGGAAAAGAATCAATGGAGGTAAAATTTTAATTATTTATTACGACATCCTCATTTTCAACAAACGGTTACATGAATAGAAAGTCAAGCATATTGCATGGATATATACTTGTATATATGTTAGTTAACATCTACTTACTATTGTTATCACATGGTAATTTTAATAATTAGTGATATTGAGAATCTGCCTGACTAATTGACTCATTCCAGGACGATTTTGCGTATCGCAACAATGTAATGAATGCAGATAAAGAAATTAGACTGGGATTTATCCGTAAGGTTTATGGCCTTCTTGCAGTCCAACTACTTGCTACATTGGCTATTTCAACTGTGTTCTTGCAAGTGTCTCCAGTGAAGAGTTTTATACATGAAAAGTAAGGATATTATTACTATTTTGAATCAGGTTAGAACAAGTCTGACATGGCGTGCCAAGCATTTTATTTAGCTTTATAATATAATATTATATATTGTGTTCAAATATGTGGGCATTATTGGTTTAAGAAGAAGAATAAGGTGTATGGCACCTTAACAGTTGTACCTTTTGCTTAAAAAGGGTTTTCTTTGATGGTTTCATTAGGCAAACTGTTAAAATGGTGTTTAATGTTGACATATGATTAATTTCATCCTATGCTTACTAAGGAGTGACAGGAATGTGGGAAATGGTTGATTTTTTACTACACTTACTATGTTCTTACCTATATTTGTATATTTATACTAGCTATTGCCCGCGACTTCGTCTGCGTGGAATTAGTGACAGCAGCTAAAGTAGGTATAGCACCTGGATAATGCTAATAGCAATCATTCAATTTACGCATTGCTTTCTTCAATTATTAGGCAATTCATTAACTCTTTCAATTCCATCCCCCTTTGCACTCTCTTCAGGGATAATTTCTGACATAAAAACTATCTTATGTCCTCCCCGGGACTCAAACTATCTCTATACCAAATTTCAATTAAATCGGTTCAGCAGCTTAAGCGTGAAGAGGTCAGAGAGAACAGACAGACAGACACACTTTCGCCTTTATAATATTAGTATGGATATATGTGTGCTTCAAATCGTATAACTAAAATTTGAACCACTTCCCGGTACCTGATTCAGTTGAAATTTGGAGTACTACCGTAATTCCTATGACAATGCAATAATATGCTTACATGGAGCTGATCTGATGATGCAGAGGAACGCCTTGATGGAAAAGCGCAAACAGATCGAGTTTAGGCTCATTAGAAAAGAATTACTTGACAGATGCAAATGAAAAGAAGTACATACAGCAATTAACGTGTCATAAAAATTTTTTTTGTTAGTAATTTGTTAAAAGTTAGAAATGAGCAAATGGAATGATAATTATCCCAACAACAAAAAAATTTATTATCACCTGAAGGATTATATTTATACTTGCATGGCTTATTGCAAATAACTTGTTAATCATTATGTATAAAATTGTGCTCAGACCTGTCTGTACCCAGTAAAACCAATCTTAATACGAATCTGTTGTGACCTGGGAATAATTACCCTCAAAAAGGGGTAAATCAGATATTATCTGGGGGTTACAGATTTGATACCATAAATGTGCATAAATAAATTCCAGTGTACATAGGTTCATAGGGCAGCTTACATTTTATGATTTGTTACAGTCTACACAATAGAACTATGTATTATATAATGTAAACATTTGTTTTAGTGATTGGATGGTATTTATCGCATTCATACTAAGCATTGGCACGCTTTTGGCTCTGATAGTGAAGAGACGTGACAGCCCTGCTAATTTGTACCTCCTTGCTGCATTTGTGAGTATAAAGAACTGCTGTAATCTCTCAAATCAATTTTACATTTATCTGTATCTCATGGGTTAATTCCCTCGAGTTATATATAACCCCCACAGTCATCTCTAAGTCTTAATGGATACAATTACATACAGAAATGCTCGTCAGGAGGATATATGAGTTATACTACAGTTCATTTAGTTTAGAGAAGTTGGAACCAAATTTACATGTAAGCCTCTATTTATGTACATAAAAACCCTTGCTAAAACATAATTATAATCTTGTTTTACAGACTGTGGTGCAGTCCTATACAGTGGGTGTTATTGTATCATTCTATGATACCTTTGTAGTGCTGCAAGCATTGGCTCTCACATTCACCGTGGTTTTCTCTCTGACGCTCTACACCCTCAATACAAAACGTGATTTCTCGTTTATGGGTTATGGGTCTGTATAAAATTATTTTCTAAACCATTTATACTCTCATTAGACATCATCTTTACCTGACGTTACTAATTTACACATTTTCCGTTTTCTATTTCAGCCTCGTAGCTGGACTCAGCGTTCTCATTATTGGTGGCTTACTTCAAATCTTTATCCAAAGTTCCGGGTTAGAGCTACTCTTGGCGTTCGGCGGCGCTATCCTGTTCAGCCTGTTTTTGATCTTCGACACGCAGCAGATGATGACCAACCTGTCGCCTGAGGAATACATTCTGGCGACCATTAATTTATACATGGATATTATCAATTTATTCTTACACATTCTCCGCATTCTTAATGAATTGAACCGCAACTAAGCGAATATAATAATAGTTTTTCAGCTCTATTACAAAATTTACCTTTTATCTAGATGTATTAGTATCTAACAGTAAGATTTCTGTAAATGGCACTTAGTAATCTTTAAACCAGGGATAACGTAATTTCGTGGGTAAGTCGTGGATCAATCGATTAAGTTTGTGTACTTATAAATAACGTAAATTCCTCTACGGATAATTGACTATCACGACACTGCTCGGCAATTTAAAAATAAAATACCAATAGATGGTCTAAACTAAAATAAAGCATGAAAGTGGCGACTTATTTTGTTCGAGGTATAAATAATCCCATCAAGTAAACATCATTCCAGAAACATGTAACTAACTATAGGTAATTATGTCCGCGCCTGGCCTGTCTGCAGTAACGTGTCTTTCTTCTTTAATTTGAATCCAAAAAGAAGCTCCTGTAATATCTGCAATTGTTTGGCAGAATGATACATTTTCATACCCGGGCTTAGGCATTATATATGAAATTCGATTTAAACGAGTATCCAAAAAACGGAATATAAAACGTACCTAATTTAAAATGGCTGTGAATGTTCAGTACGTTACATTCCTTTGTTTACCTACTTGACATCAATAAACACGATGATTCGTACATAAATTTGAGTTAGTAAGATATTATTTTTTAATATGAGACGAATGATACAAGGTATTAAAACAACTTAGATAAGATATGGTTACAATCAGATAACGATTATTAAATTATATTTTATAGTATTCTGCTATTTATATGTTGTTTTTTTTTTGTTACATTTGCCAAGTGTATTATCAGATTACTAGTAATATCGTGTGTGTTAGCAGTATCACAACAGCTTTAGACGTAGATTTGATGTGGTTTCCTATTCCTACAAAAAGCACAAACGCATCATTTGTCGGCTCTTTCTTTAACCTAAAAGTATGACTTATTTGTGTAACGTTTTCTGAAATAAACTGTCGGCATTTAATAAATGGTTTTACTTCTCAAGATTTAAACTACATATAGGTAGGTTATCAGTTATATATCCTTATGGCGCTTAGCAAATTGAATACGATTCGCACGTCGATACGATGTGCAACCGGGTTGTCGTTGTCGCTATAATACGTGCCGTGCATAGCGTTGTCTCGCTCAAACGTCACAAAGTATATACCTCATCCCAATTAGTGATTTATGACAAGGGGATTTTATTTGTAAAAATACTCTCTAGGCCTCTCCTTCATTTACCTAACACAAATTCTGACACTATATAAGACGTGATTGAAAAATTTAATGACTTCTGAATGATGGTCCAATACTAGGAGTCTCCTTTACATAAACCAAGTGCTTTAGGCCTTACCTACTTTAGTATTAGCTGGCTAGACCAGCTGATACTAAAGTAAGGTCTTTCATCTTTAATTAGAAAGAATTGAACCACTTTATATCACACTTCCGTGTTTTCTATTGTTTTAACCATTTTAAAGTGTGCCTCCCTTTTCCCATATCTCAACCTATTTTAAAATATAAAACTGCTCAGGCCGATTGGAGTAAGTACTCCAGTGTGTTGGAAAATAAAACAAAAATAAGTGCTCCGTGAACTAAGTTTTGTACGGAACACTAACAATGTCTGAAGTTAAACATGTTGACTTATTATGTATAAATATACTCCAGATTTCTATTGAATGTATTCTTCACGCTGCAGATGATCCATTCCTATACTACGGTGCGATTTTTAAATAGGAACATTAGGGACAGATTCAACTGCAGCAAAATTCTTTCTCCTCCGGGGTGGAGCCAGAGTGTACCATACCAATATAAATATCTAAAAAGCGTAATATGTCGGAAAAGATCTAAGTACTCTCCATATGTCACGATGGAAAATTATCTACATTAAAAAAAACATAACAATAGGTTAGATAGTTAGCTAAAAAGAAAGCTTAAGGTTGGTCCTAGATCTTTACGACGTAGACATTTTTTTAATGATTCTTTGTCTAATGATCTCCTATCATCCATATACCTCCTTTAAAAGTTCGAAAGAAATAAAATTAGTAATATCAATTTAAAGAAGTTACACATGAACTGGGCTTTTTGTTCGGCTGAGCCCACGCCCACAATTAAAACCATATAAAATTATGACACGACAAAAATTATCGGGTCATAATTGTAAAAACCCGATTTTCAAATTGCTGGCAATCCAGCAGCAAAACGAAATGTAGGTATAGGTACCTCAAAAAATTATAAATTTCATTTAAATGCCTCTTTTTTATTGCATGATTTATAAGTTTCTAAGAACTATCAGCTAAGTCTTACTACTGGAATTGTTTCCGTCTTTTACCAGTGGGCATGTAGAAAAGGCACTACGGAGTAGTGATCCAAAAGACTAGAGCCCTGTGAGCCTTTTTTTAGGGCTCGCCTCATTTCTTGACGCCTAAAAGGCTAAAAGCCTTTTTTTATTTCATTAGTAAAATAGGCTTTTAGCCTTTTAGGCGTCAAGAAATGAGGCGAGCCCTAAAAAAAGAGCTAACAGGGCTCGAGTCTTTTGGATCACTACTACAGAGATAAAAATCCCAGTACTCGCAGTTGCCACCAAAGTGATTTGGTATAAAATAAATGTACGGTCAACGGTGATTAAAAGGGTCTAGCAGGCTAAGCGAACAAGATGTGCCCCCAACGACGGATTTGGTCATTTTTTCAGGTGGTGTACTGGCAGGTCCTAAGAACACTATCTATGCTTAATATCAGTCCTCGATCTTCTTTTGTTTTCGAGTTATTCAGGATAATGTAAAATAATCAGTGTATCATTGAAAGTGTCATATTTTGTAAACTGTTCAAGTTAGATTAACCAAACAAAATTATATTTGACAACAATAAAATAGACTACGAAATGGATATGTTTAACCTGCATCATGTCCTTATACTTCATTATAAAAAAAAATATTTTTCTTCTCATTTTTTTTATACATTTCGCGGAGGTACACCTACAAAAAAATATGCATGAGTAGCCACTAATACCCACTACATACACATATAAAAATATTTGCATAAATCTTCGTGCGTCATGTCAAAAAAAACCATTATCGAACAAGTAGTTACTAGCATATATAAATAAAGTACCAGTGCAGTGTGAAGATAAGTTAGTATGTAGGTAGGTATACAATCTCTTCTAATAAACCTAATATCTGGGAAACCGAGCTTTGCCCGGAAAACATAAAAAAACTCAAAATGCGCGTTTTACCAGAGATAAGACTATCTTAGCTAGCTAAATCAATTTATCGCCCCCGAAAACCCCCATATAGCAAATTTCATCGAAATCGTTAGAGCCGTTTCCGAGATCCTTGTTCGATAATGTTTTTTTTGACATGACGCACGAAGATTTATGCAAATATTTATATATGTGTATGTAGTGGGTATAAGTGGCTACTCATGCATATTTTTTTTGTAGGTGTACCTGGGCCATTTTATTTAAAGTTGTCCCCTACACTTTTTTTTTTAATTAGGATTTTTTATGTTATTTCTACACAGAAAAACGTGCTCTTTCTATCCTAATAGGAGAAAAAAAGTGTCCCAAGGTTGTTTCCCCATTCCGTTACCATTTTTTCATAGACTTTGTATGGCGGTTTCGGAATGGAAAGATCGAAAAATGTATGGAAATCTTAGGACACTTCTTTTCTCCTATTAGGATCAAAAGAGCTCATGATTCTGAGTAGAAATAACATAAAAAATCCCAATTTTGAAAAAAAAAGTGTAGGGGACAACTTTAAATAAAATGGCCCACCTCCGCGAAAAGTATTAAATAAAATGAGAAGACAAATAAAATGTTTTTTTTTATAATGAAGTATAAGGACATGATGCAGGTTAAACATATTCATTTTGTAGTCTATTTTATTGTTCTCAAATATAATTTTGTTTGGTTAATCTAACTTGAACAGTTTACAAAATATGACATTTTCAATGATACGCTGATTATTTTACATTATCCTGAATAACTCGAAAACAAAAGAAGATCGAGGACTGATATTAAGCATAGAGTGTTCTTAGGACCTGCCAGTACACCACCTGAAAGAATGACCAAATCGTCGTTGGCGGCACTTCTTGTTCGCTTAGCCTGCTATGACCCTTTACCAGTCATTTCAGTGGTAATAAGCTTATTTCATAATTCATAAATAAAACCGAACAGTATTTTTTGTTCCATGCGACTTGGCTCAATATAAATACATACGACATACATACGATTATAATGTATAACTTCAAAATACACACAATGAGAATTTACAATAATCACAGTATAATACCAGTTGCAATCTTAACATGTTTTTCTTCATGATCAAAATAGGTTTACGATTTATAAGTTTGATACATTATTTATTACACAAAATGACAATAAAATTTGTAGTTAAAAGAATGAAAATAAAAATCCATACAGTAGGATTTATACCGTGTTTTTTTTTATTTCCGTTAATTTCAAGAGTGCATTCCTAAACTTAAATTTAGTAACTTTCTCAATGACACCGGTATTCTAATTAACTCCATTTCGGAGATAATCGATAGTAATTTTTTTTCTGCCCTACGAGCGTGTCCACTTGCCTTAGGGCCTATTTACTTATTGATTAGTGTTTTAGTACGAGTTATACATTTTCTACAAAACCTAAGTACTATTTCGGACGATCGATGTTAGAAATGTCATTGATTGATATGTCACAGATTTCAATTTTTTGGTTGAGTTAAATGTAATGCCCGTGTTACAATAACGCTATATGCACATTAATAAAAAATAAATATATTTTTTGAAATTTAACTATGCCATTTAGTTTCCTTGAACGTACTTACCCATACCCGAAGTTAACGGAATTCAATAAAAACACTGGTATAATAGTCGCACACTATATGTACAGTCATAGTGAATAGAATCAGGCGTTACTTTGCGGAAATCCATACTAATTAAAACCAAAATATTATTATTATTTATATTTATTTTGATTCCGTTGCCGGGCGTCAGACCGTCAACAACTCCTGAGGATGCCTCGTAGAGAGGCGAAACACGTGTCGAGGTTTATTCTTTTGGTGGTGGTTTGTTATATTTATTTGCGTATTTATTTTTGCGGTGGGAGGGTGGGAATATTAATTGCATGTAAAAATACGCAAGTAAGTATAACGGGTTAGCACTGATTGACTAGCACGTTATCTTTTCGCGGATTAGCAAAATAATATTTTGGTTTTAATATGTACAGTCACCTGCAATAATATGTTACTTTTCGAAGGCCTCAAAAATATGTGACACTCTTATTGCCCTACAAATAAGATCGTGTCAGATATTTTTGCGGCCTTCGTTGTGTAACATATTATTGCAGGTGACTGTACATACCTATACATATACGTACTAGTTATACGTATATGCACAAGCCTTCTTGAGCTTACTGTGGGACGTGGTCAATCTGTGTAAGATTGTCCTATAATATTTATTTATTTTATTTATATACAATCACTATTTTTCGCTTCGAGCAACACCGGCTTCCGACACATCGGAAGGGAGGGGCCCAAGCGATATCTCACCGTACAAATCTTTCTGCCATTTTTCGCGGGGGGGAAAGGTGCACACAGTCGCACTTCTCACACACTTACATACAAAATCCAATCTGTAATGACGACACAAATACATAGAAAATGACACACGTCAAAGACAAATCTTGCAAACCTCGATCTCTTTTTGTGTACGGACGAGTGACAAGTGTCACAACACGCACACTAACACATTTTCGTTGAAGTATGTTATTGTATTCTGAGAGATGAGAAGTCGGATTTGTCGCTCGACCGATCCGCAATTTGTACTGAGCGAGCAAAATCGATAAATCCAACAATTACATGAGACTAAAATATTACAAGTGAAATGTAACACTTTCTTTTTGTAAATTTGATGTCCCCGACCTCTTTTTATAACAAAAAACCGAGCAAACAGGCATTTTTGTGCAGCAGTGTTCACGCGCGCGTCTGGACTCGTTCTAGTGAAAAATCCAAGTGCAACTAGTTTTATTACCCGCGCTAGATTAGATTGACGCGCTAATCTTGTACCTCGGCAGAGGGGAAATAGTGCGAATGCCGCCTCCCTTCCGTGTTGCTCGAAGATTTTTCGTATTTAGCGTAATTAATGTAGGTATTAACACTTTCAGTGCCAAACAGTGGCGTAGCGTGAAGTAATCTAGCCGTGGGCGAATTCGCATCTGCGAGGCCCTATTCTTCCATGCAATGTTAATTCCCAAGGTTGCAAAATCATAAGTGTTGGCTTTGCGGGGCCCCCTACTTAAGAGCGAGGCTGTGAGCAAGGGCAAACTTCGCCCACGCCTAGCTATACGCCACTGGTACCAAGCGCCCCGTTTCCAATACAAGACAAAATGAACACACTAGTGTTCTTGGCAGTGAATGTGTTAATAAACAGTCGATAATGGAACCGCATAAAAGGATTCGCTTCTGGCATCGCATTTTGTTCGCAATAATTAAACCTCACACCTCCGCTCGACAACTATTTTATTAGGCACCAGTACCAAGTACCTACTGTACGAATATGTCTCACTATAGTCTTCGCAACGTAAGAATTGATATTTAACAGATATGAATTGAAACTTTTACGAGTATTATGTGAAGCTATCAGTTTAACCAGCGGTTGCAACAGGCGGCCCGCTAGTTTAACTGAACCGCGAACCTCTCTATTGCGGCCCGCGAGCCTCCCTGGCAATTTAGTATGTAATATTGACAAACGACAATGTCTGATAAAGTCACAAATATTAACAAAGTGCGGCCCGCGTCAAGTTCGTTAACTACTATGTGGCCCTTGGCTGCTAAAAGGTTACCGACCGCTGAGTTAACCGATAGGGCTTTACTCCATGTATATAAGGGTCAATTCATAACTGTCGTATATTCATCCTTACTTAGCGCCGACTATACGCAGCACAGTCTTACTAAACCACGCCTGAACAATCAACAATTTTAGCTAACATAAAACCAGCCCTTTACGCAAAATTTAAACCGTCTAATGAACAGTCACGACAATTTACAATGACATAAATATTTTTCACCACACCAGCTCGTAAAGGTTCTCTTCATTATTCAAAACTTATGAGAAAGTTGCATTTTATCCACAAGAGTGGCAAAATAACTAAATACAAATTTTGAGTTGATTACCTCATGTTGGCTGGTGAAATTGACTTTTAAAGTGATGATGAATGATAAATATTTAATAGCGTTCATTTGGGTTTGATTTTTTAGGTTTTGCCATTAGTATTTTCCTTGCGTTGGTAAAAAAAAATTGTTTCACTCGGTAGGTAGCAGTTTGTTTAACCCTCGTGCGCTGAAACCCTCGCAACACTCAAGACTCCACTTTTCGAACAAATTCTGGAATCTCTCGCTTGCTCGGGTATCAATATTAGCACGAGGAGTTAAACAACATCTTTGTCCCCTTGTAAAACAACTAACTATGTAATTATAGTTAATTTATGAGAATATGGTACATATGTCGACTTTATTTATCTTCACTGAAGATGCTCTCAAGTGTGGCGGGGTCCATGTGGTGCGCGCTGTCGTCGGGCGGCGGCGCCGCGGCCGGCTCGGGCTGCTCGCTGCTGTGGTGGATCTCTTGGTGGATTCTCATGTAGTATGAATCGCTGAACCTTTCTGTGCAGAGGTGACACTCGAGTTGTTCCTTCGGCAAATCCTCATCATCAGTGGATTTGTGTTCCTCAGCTATTATCCTGTTAAGTCATAATTAAATCAGGTAAGATGGATAAAGTTATTGATTTATTGTCATGCATTGATTAATGTCAATTATTATTGTGTAAGCTCTAATTAATCGGTATCTAATAAATAATACCTTCGCATTAAACATTATGGACGTTGTCTAGCGTGAGCCCTTATGTGGCATATACGCAACTTTTGACCCCGACTTGACCCTAATGATGATATACTTGATTAAAGCTATCCTATATTTCACCAAAGGTTCAGCGCTATAGGTATAAGCGTGAAAAGATTTCAAATTTTCAAAGTAAGAAATAGGGGTCTCGCCCTACATCACATTATTTATAAAAATTATAAAGTACAATGTAATATTTTTTAATGTAACGTAAACTTTATGTGAAGCGGTCACGTTATGTCGGGTTTTGCGGAACACACTTGACACTGACAGTGCAAACAGCCAATATGTAGTCTTTAAGAGGAAGCCAATTTACCAGTTTAATTGTACGAAGAGTAAACGCCACTAAACGCGTGGATTATTCAAAATAAAGTCACAAATATTATTATAAGTAATTACACACGCAAATAAAGACTGTATCGCTATACATATAAGGACTGTATGTCAACTTCTATGACAAGTTTTTATTTTTAAGTAGTTAAGTAGGGCCTTTTTTTCTTCGTCTATCTGACAAAATAGTATTATTTGTATTTTAAAACGATTGAAGTCGATTTTGTGAAAAATTTATAAATGAGAGGACTTTCCGCTCAATAAAGAAAAAGATTTGTGGAAAGATGTGTTCGCGAAAGGGGATTTCAGTGAGAAAATTGACAAAAAATTTAAACGTGAGAAGAGCAGTTCTGCTGTACAGTCAGCGTCGTATAGTAGGTAGCATCCTAAGTATTCAAATAGTTCGGTACGCCATACAAATAATATGGTGTACCGAACTATTTGAATGCTACCTACTATATGACGCTGACTACACGACGATAGGCCAAAGGTATGGTGCCATCTTTTCGAGTTATGGCCCCATACCTTTGGCCTACTCTCGAGTAGATGGCGATACTTTCTGATATTTAACAAATTTAACACATATCAGTGAAAAGTAAGGATCAAAGTCAAATGGCGTTCTAAAAGTGTTATTCATTTGTGTCGAAAGATGGCAGTAAATGTACTGACTACATAATTTACTTTGACAATATTCCTCTATTTTAAATTCTCTTTGCTAAGAGGATCCAACTCATTTAATTTTTGCTAGAAATTTTTCAAGTAGGTATTGGATCAATTTGTTTGTTTAGAACAAATAACGAAGATATGTTTTCTTTGTCCTTGTATTTATCTATAGTCTTATCTATGAAATAACGGTATTTGGCTACAGACCGGCTACAGATGTCTATTTTAAAAGGAGAAGGAACCACGGCCCTCCTAAACGCAAACAAAACAGTGTGCAATTAAAAACTTACCGTTTTACATCTTCCAGTGTCTTGGGCTTTGGTAGGTCTTTTGTAGTGATTACTTTACACCGCACTCTATGCCTGGATAACTGTTCGAATGAGTCGAACTTCTGGTTGCAGCCGTAGCATATGGCTTTGTTGTGGCATGTCTCATGAACCATCAAATCTGTAGATGTTACAAAATCTGAAAATTAATGAAATGAAAAATCGTTTATTGGTCACAATCATTGTGTAACATATGAATAAAGTGTTGGGACCTCCCTCCTAGTACGGCAAAATTATCGTTTTTGGCCACTGTACCCTTTGCACTAATATACAATAAAATACGTTAATTTATTATCTAATATCTGGGAGACCGAGCTTTGCTCGGAAACATACAAAAACTCAAAAATGCGCGTTTTCCCACTTCCCAGAGATAAGATCGAGATTCGAGATTTATCGCCCCTGAAAACCCCCATATAGCAAATTTCATCGAAATCGTTAGAGCCGTTTCAGTTATATATATAAATAAATATATTTATAAATAAATAAACAACAATTGCTCGTCTAAAGGTATTAGATTAGATAGATATTACCATTACTAGCTCGATTCGTTGGAACTTTAAAAACTAAAAAATAAACATTTAATATTATTACTTTTCTATACAGGATGTTTTTTTGTGTTCCGCTAACTTTGGAAAACTAAAATCGAGCGCAAGGTAGTCATCGGGACATTCTGGCGCGATTCTGTATCGTAAATAACTAATTAGTAAACTACCTAATATTAAAAGCTTACATAAATATACTTATTTCTTAGGTCGTATGACATGAAGGTCGAGCACGTAATAGTAATGAAAATTGACATTAACCTAAATTGAGTTTATAATAGTATGTAATGAAATTTGTTTCCTTAAAAATATGACACTTTCCCTTGAGGTTACAACTTTGTTGCAAAATGTGCTTAAAAAGTACTTAATCCCTGTGGACTAAGTAATTTTTAATGTAAAGTAAACTTAGCACTTTGTTCTGTAGTAAAGTACTAAGTTTACATTGTTCTGTGGAGTTCTTTTTAATGCAAAAAATCAAAGTATAGCATAAGACTCGGTGAGCCCTATTAGAAATAGTTATGGAGTAGTAGGAATAGGTGTCTACCTGGTGTATAGGTATGGGTTAAATAAACTTACTTCGTTTACATGTTGAGCACACGTATTTATCCTTCTTCTTTGATGGGGATTGTTTCCCCCCCATTTTTCTTTTTACTGATTTGTAGGAATGTTGTGCTATCACATGAGCCTATCAGAGAAAAAAAAACGGTATAATTATTTGGGAGTTTAGTGGCAATAAATTAATAAGTTAAATCATTAAAATAAAAAAGTGCTTTCACTCGCAGCCTGACTAGAGTCGGACCTAGCACAGACTTAGCAGTGACAGAGTGTTGGCGTTTCCCTATAAAAGTATAATTCATAAAAAAATATGTTTATACTTCAGAATTAGCTTAGACAGACTTATGTCTACACTCTACAGAAGAATGGCACATTAAATACAAAAATACAGATTCCCGCAGAGAACAAGATTCTATTTTATTTAAGCATTAGGTAAGCATGTTACCAGTGTTATTGAGGTTCGGCTGGCACTTTCAAATAGTGGCGTTTTTAAATACATGCTTATAAATACTTGGTATTACTTAGTTAAAGTTTCACCTCATATCCTTTTTCAATATTCAGTTCATCATTCACCTTACTACAAAACGTTACCTTCAGCCCAGATACACTGTGGAATGACTTGGCGCACAGCATACACTCCAGAGGAAGGTCACTAGGTACAGGGTCAGAGTCTGCCTCACTAGTGGGTTCCTCTTTCAATGGTGCATCTAAAAACTGAAATGACATTTTATTACCTATTAAGCTCAATCACCTATATGAACTTGTCAAATACCTATAGAAACCTTTGAAAATAAATATAGACTAGAATAAGTAAACGAAACACATAGGTATATGAAGCAAATTGATTGATAAACTGCCTTATGGGCATTTCAAAACCAGATTGTGAATGAATTTTAGTTAGTTATATAAAAAATCATACCTCTTCCAGCATTTCATTTCCATTTGGCTGTGCAGAATGCTCAGTTCCTTCATGGTAGGAAAATGTACCTAGAAATTTCAATGAGTTGAATACTAGTATAAGATGATGTTTGCCCATGTTAAACAGAAAGTTATCAAAGTAATATTTTGTACTAACCATTGATCTTAATAGGTTGTGGTTTTATCCATTCCTCAGGCTCTATTTTTATTTCTGCATCTGCTAACTCCTTGTATAGTGTATCAGAACATCCATTTCCATTCTCACCATAGTCATTATCAGACAGTACTTCTTGTTTAATTTCTATATCCATGGGAATTTCAAAACAAGTATCATTTACATTTTGGTCTAGTTGAATAGGTTTGGGCCACACGGTGGCATCACCTGGGTCTAAATCTGTATTCTGAGGGAACCTCTGTCTAAGAATTCTATCACTTTTTTGTACAACTGCAACGAAAGTACACGCATTCTGAAGTTTTGTGTAACAAGTGTTACAGATAAACTTTGAATGTTGGTCTGTTGATGATAGCTGTAAAGTAAAAACGTGATCTCCGTCAATGTCAAACAAAAGTGATACATTGACTTGGTACAGTTGTAGTGCATAATTATTTTCCATCGTATTGTCACGGAAACGTTTTGTTTTGCTATTTCAGTCAGTCTTGGTACAAAAAGTACGAATGTTTCCGAGAAAATATGATATAATACAGATGTAGTGCATAATTGTTTTCCATAAATAAACGAGTTGAATTAAAACCATGTAAAACTCATAATGTGAATTGTAGGTCTTACCTTGATATGTCCAACTTTAGCAAGGTCCTCAGCTACAGTACTTTCCATTCCTTCCCATGGTGATGACCAAGCATCAAAAAGATTGACTAGGCTTGTGGTAGGACCAACTTTCTCAAGACAAGCCCTGCACTCCCACTCATCTGTTTGTGTTGTTGGCTGATCCATTAAATCATTTGATGTTGCACTAAAAGTATCACAAAATTAACAGATAGAAATATTTTTAAATGTTTGAATTTATTTCAGAGTTTTCAGACAAAACTAAACTATATAAAACTTTCGCGTTTTGAACACATACTATCTCACATTAATCGCGCTGCGACCAATGAAACCTGTGTCGAAACGTCAGTTAATAAAGGTAATAAAATAAATTCGTAATAAACCCGTCTATAAATGTGAGTTAAAACTAAACTAGTCTGCTGACAACTGTAAGCCGGGAAGGAACCAACCTCCATATAGATAGATGAGTTGGATTCTGTATAAATGGCAGTCCAGACTATATTTCCTTCATCAGACAACTTGTGGTAAATATCAAATTATATTCCATACAAAATCTTTCATTCATTCGTTTTTTTTAGCATTAGAAATAAGGTAAACAATCTTTATGTGTCTTTTAATTGAAAAACACATTTTTAAAATAAGTTACGGCAAATATGTAACAATTATGAATCTAATACAATCATTTATATTCTTCTGCTTTCATAAGTAATAGTTACTCATTTTTAAAAAGCGTTTTCCAATTAAAAGACATGTCAAGATCGCTTACCTTCTTGCAAATTCTTTCTAATGCTAAAAAGACGAACTATAGTGGTATCACAACTGGTATGAGATATGATGCCTTGTAATAATACCTACTTGTCAAGAATAGTTTCTGATGATGCAGAGAATTCAATGCTTGCATTACTATATGCAAATACAGTTGGTAAATTTGCTTTATCACCATTAATAAAATGGCAACTGCACAATCGGTCTTCATTAGTAGGCTCCTTTTCTTTAAGCCTAAAAATTTGTTTCATGATATTATTTTAGAATACTGTTAACAATAAATAATAATTTTAAAAAAGGCTAACAACGCAGGTTAAAGAAAGTGTAAAAATTGTGTATCTCCCACTTATCTCGCCCATTGCCAGGCCATTGGTAAAAAGTTATGTGTTGATTGTCTAACATGATACAAATCAGCTTCATGCACCCAAGCCTACAGCCACTATACATATAGCTAACCATAACAACTTCTTACCAAAAGCCTCAGTTAAATGATATACCTCCTCATAATTTCGAAAATGGAAGGATTTATTATATAAAATATGGAGTAGAAAGGCGCGAAGGGTTATCATCCCATAGAAAACTTGAATTTTGCACCTTTTGTCTACTGACAAAGTTGTTGGCAGGCTATACAAATGATGTTCACTTACAAGACAAAAACTTAAAAAGTAAGTCTCATCACACTTGTTGATTTATTTTTCAGAAATTGAGAGCCTGAATCTGTATGGTCACTTAATAAATTCAGATATTCCAGACCACAGATTCAGGCTCTGACTACCTGAAAAGTCAGCTATGGACATGTTGAAGGAGTTTAAGCAAAATGTAAGCCTCAAAATATGGTTACTTCAGCTTCTGCAGCAGCTTCAATAGTGTGATTTGTATTTCGCCATTTGTCGGGTATTTCAGAAGTTCCATCAGGAGATCAAATACTACATATTAAGATGTAAATCTGCTTCATAGTGTCGTTTCGTCATAATCAATTTTCCAATGCTGTCGAGGTCTACCAGCGTCTTTTTTAACATCATGTGACAAAATAAACAGATTCACAAAAAAAAAACAAGAAAACTACGTTAACTATGCTTACGGGCAAAGAGCTTTCCACTGCTCGAATAGTTTTGTATCGGCAGGAAATCTGAAGAAACTGCAGGTTTCTCTTCGAGAAATATGATTGCACCCGGGTGCGTAACAATAAGGCATTATCAACGCAGGACAACCCGATTCCATGTGATTATATACAACTCTCCATAGCGTTACGTCACTATTGAAGCAATTTGTAAACCTATAATAAGAAAAATAAAATTAGAATTCCGCACTATGATAAGAAGTAAATATTGCGACTACACTGACAAAAGCAATGCAACGCCATTTTTGACAGCAATAGAGAAGTAGAGCGAATAGAGATAGAGCATGGGACACTTATTAGGTGAAGACTTTAAGTGATTTTTAACAAATCATCAAAGGTATTTTTTTGTCTCAGAAATTCTAGTTTTTAAATCTAACAAAAATTTATTACAAATGTAGGTTATTCTGTTTCAACACAAAAAGCATCTCACCCAACAGTTGGCAGTGTTGGGTGAGCTGCTTGAACCAAATGAAAAATATATTAATAAAAATGAGATTAGAAACCACATTTTTTCTCTATTAAATACCTATATCGTAGAAATACTTACTTATAATTTACTTGCGAAATGTGGTAGATAATTGAGATAACCGGTAAGATTCCGCAGTAAAGATGTTGAAACCGTTTGACTGCGACATATGGATAATGAACGATGTAGATTGGGTTTGGTTGTGTTTAGTTCAAAGAGTAGTATAATTTAGTTTATGGTTAATCCAAACCTTGACCTGACAGCACTGGCTCTCATTTAAGTGTCTACAGATGGCCGCACCGGACCGCGACCTTGATGCGATATTTGATCGTGTGCAAGGAGATCCACGTAAAGGCGTATCCAGACTAGTCAACTTTTCGCCAATCTGATTAAATTGCCCGATCGAATCAGGACGTGCGGACGTAAACGCCAATTTGGCTCGCCGATAATGACCGATATTACCGCTAAAATGATGTGCGGACGCAAGAATACTAATTTGTGAGGCCAGTATTTTCGTTCTGGGGCATTTTTTCAATTTAGAGGGCTCTAATATCACCATTAACCTAAAATTGGAGATTGACGCCAATTTCATTTCTGATCAAATCGACCGATTTGATCAGTCCGGTCTGGATACCGCTTAAGGACGCAGCTATCAGGTATTAAGTAGCTAACACACTATCGCACCGCACCAAGGTCATTGTGGGACGCACCCATAAGCGATATCTCTTTCTCCCTCTTACTTATGGGTGCGTCCCACAATGACCTTGGTGCGGTGCGATAGTGTGTTAGCTACTTTAGTGAGCTCGAAAAAGATATATTTTGACCACACCAAGTTCCCGGTCCTTAAGCCTGTCTGTGATGGCTTTTACAGTAAAGTCCCGTAAAGTTTGATGTGTGTCCAGATGCCCTACCGCGAAAAACGAACATTTTAGGCATATAACATAGAGAGGCATATAATGTTTTTCTTTGTTGGTAGACTAGTAGGCCCTCTGGATGTGGAATTTAATGTGGCAGATTGACCTTGTTCACATTTTGGGGCTTTGCCTCACCATGGCCTCACCCTTTGCCTGAAATAAAACATCAATAGACATTAAAGCTTCTTTACATTCGCGGCTCGTGGCTTGGCTCGTGGCTCGTCTCGCGTTCGCCTCGAGCTCATAAGCTCGTCGAGCTAATGATTACACTCTCGCCTCGTGGCTCGTCAAGCTAATCGATTTTAAACACAAACGGAACGGTATAAGGTTTGTAACCGAATGTCAACCGAACGCGAATGTAAACAGCAAGCACGTGTCCCGCACGAGACCATCGCGAGCCCCTTTGACTCGTGCCCAAAAAAGAGCCAGGCGAGCGCGAGCCGAGCCGCGAGACGAGCCACGAGCCCATCGCTTACACTCGTATCTCATGGCTCGGCTCGCGGCTCGGCTCGTGGCTCGCACGCGAATGTAAACGCTGGTTAGACTAGCTGACAAGTGACAAATTTTCATTTGCCATTGTCAGTGTCAAACTTAAATTTCGGTGCGTGCAATGAAGCATGCGTGTTCCGTGCATGTGTTTTACAAAGTGTTTGAATAGAATGTGCTATCTGCATTGATCGACACATGCGCACCTAAGTTTTATTTAATTATCAGGCCTAAACGAGAATCAAAATGGAAGAAAATACACCTACTGTTAGTTTGGTCTCCTGTATGCATTTTGTGCGCCGCGGGGTAGCCAAAGAAGTTCCTGAAAAGGTAATTATGCTGCTTTTTGGCAACCGCGTCTTCTGTGGATCTACCCGCCGAAAGTAAACGAAATATCCAAATACGTATTATTATTAGTGTACAATCAATGAACTTTAACACATTAACTGCCAGACAGAAACAAGGCGGGTTGGCAAGGCCACCTAATGATCAACACGTTAGTGTACGCCAGGAGAGGAGCCCACATGGTGGGCGCCAGGGCTGTGCCTAATTTCATAATCAAACGTCCTGTTACTATTTTGTTAGTTCAAACTGGTCTCGACACTATGTGACTCATTCACAAAGCAATTCTAATGTTAGCTTCATCATCTCAGCCATAAGTGTCCACTGCTGAACATAGGCCTCCCACTTAAATGTTAGCTTAAATACAGTGAAACCTCGATAACACGAATCTAAAGGAAAACTCTACAAAGTTCATATAAACGAGTTTTCGACTTATAGAGTGTATCAACTTAGAGAGGTTCAAGTTTTTATTGAGGTAAAATGAATGAATCATATGTATGAGAGAGGTAATAATACATATTACATACATACACATGACAAATCATTTTATTCAAGTTACAGAGGTTTGTTGACAAATAATTTTTGAGATAGAGGTGATAAAAAAATACATCAATTTTTTCAAATAATAGATTTCAGTTTTCGAGTTACAAAGGTAAAATTTGTACTGGATAGCCGTAAAGGGAATCATTGGTTACTTTGTCTTAATGAGGTTAAATAATTTGAGTTATGTAGGTTTTGCGGCTCTGAAGGGAAGGGAATAGCTTTAGGTTCCACGGTAACATAATAATTATTAATGTAACCTAACATAGCTATTGGAAGCAGCTCCAAATGGTTTTTAGGTTGTAAAACATACATACACAATCCCAAATAGATATCGTAATTTACAACATATAAAACATTGTCTAAATAATATTATGCTGGTATCAACCTTCAAGCTGTGCACCAGCTAGATGGGCTCTTTCGCATAGCCTGTTGTTATCTAATGCTACCTATAGCAACAACCCTAGTGGGTTGTCTGACATCTGAGCAAAAGTTATTAGCACCCACTAGACAGGTTCCTGGCAGTGAATGTGTTAAATAGGTGGTAATAAAATACTTGTTGCTTTCATTACTGTGTTTTGAAAGTACATGTATTGTTTTATGTTTTGTAGATCGAGCTGACAGAAAAAGAGCTTGAGAAAATTATAAAACAAACTGCAGATGAGTTGCGGTAAGGTCCTCATATGCATTAATTCCTTAATCATGTAATGCTGAAATGTTGATTTATTTAACACTCTAATGGCGTTATTCATAAACGCATTACTGGCCTGAAATAGCTATAAATTGTTTGTCTTTATCTGTCATTTTGACTTATGTATTTGTAAGAAAGGAATATAACATACCTAATTTAACTAAATCAGGCTCAGAAAATTATACGAATAAGGGGGTAATAATCTAATATTATAATGATTCCATAAATGATTGTTGATGTAAAAACTGCTAGCTTATATCCAATTTTATCTACTGGGTATATTAACTAAATATAAATGAAATAGTTTGACAGAGAGAGGAGAAGATGTATCGGACGATGAGGCTGAGGCAGGTCCCAGCTCTGCCCGACTTCCTCCCGAGAATCCCAATGATGAGTTTGATTTTGAAAAGTATGATGAAGAAGATTCAAGTAAGTGATGCTTCTGTCTATACAATACACATCAAATTATGTTATTATAAATTTGTAGTAATGATTTAGTCAGAATGTTTAAGTGCAATTTTCGTTTTCCAGCTAACCCAGTGGGCATAGGAACTGTAGCAACTTTACCCAACTTGGGAGATTTGGGTGACAATGTCCAGATTAGGGTAAGCAATAAAGATTACATATTACAACCTAATAGCACTTGACTTATTCTATGTATCAAAATCGGGATTTCCAAGTATATTGTGTTTGAGATGATTAGGTAGGTGGGTAAAACTTTATCAATATTTAACTTTTTAATGGAAAAGGGGATGCTGTTTTGCATTGCTAACAGAAATTGTTTATGGAATTTATCTTATACCTTTAAATGAGCAATTCTTGTATATAAATATCATGTAAAAATTGATAATTATATAAAAAAAGTATGTTTTTTAGTCTTTTCTACTTTATTCATTTTTTTGGTTAGAAAGTGCATTGTTTTTGTTCTAAAACTAGATTCCTCACCCTTAATTTATCCGAAAATGATATATCACATGCCCTAATAGGTATAGTTTTAGAGATGTGTTGCTCCAAGTGAAGCGCGGCAGTGTCGAACTTCCCCCCTCCCCCTCACTAAATGAGCGGTGGCTCTCGATGGCTCCCGGTCTGAATCTGCTCAAGACCAGCTAAGAATCAACTGTGCCAAGTTTCAGCGCATAGTCACAAAGTGCAAGGTTGCCATACAATGGCGTGCACTACCAACGATCTAAAACTATACATGTTAGAAATGCCACACTCGTTTGATACGTCTAATCATATGTTCATAAACTGCTTTGCTAACGCTAAATTACATGCTTACTTCAAAAAATGCATATTTGTCAACTTTTAGGCTTAGCTATGTTATGAAAAACATTGCACATAATATCTCTCTAAAACTCCCTCCAACCCGTGATGATTCGTGATAATATTGGTCAGTCCATTGTTAAAATATATAATTACAGACAGACGGGCCGGATAGCGACGAGGAGGACGACATCATCAAGCCCAGCGACAATCTGCTGCTCGTCGGCCACGTGGAGAGCGACGCCAGTGTTCTAGAAGTCTACAGTCAGTTTATCTTATGCCTTTAAACACTACTTAACTCACTTCACCCACACACAGTAACTTATCACCTCATTCTAATGAACCTACCAAGCTATTTGGATACGCGAAAAAATTAAACCTAAATCAAAAAGTGAATGAGGCTGAGTTGTACTAATAAATTAATAATCGTCGTGTATTTTCTATGTTAAACTAGACTTAGTATTTTTGTAAGAATTTATTATTGACTTGTATGTGTAATATAATTTAGAATTTATCACGCGGAAAACGTTACAAATATTATACTTCTTGTAGTTTTCAACAAAGAAGAAGATTCCTTTTACGTTCACCATGACATCGTTCTGCCGTGGTTCCCGCTGTGCATCGAGTGGCTGAGTCACGACCCTTCAGACACCAAACCAGGTAAAGTATAGCACAAAGCACATTTTGATTGTCCTATTATATTGTTTGTTTGCGCGCACTAATGTTTAGTAACGTGAGATTTGTGAGCAGGTAATCTTTGCGCCTTGGGTGGCATGGACCCCGTCATCCAGGTGTGGGACCTGGACATCGAGAACTGCCTCGAGCCAGCCTTCAAACTCGGCCGGAAACCCAACAAAAAGAAGAAGACCAAGAGAGTTGGCCATAAAAACGCTGTCTTGGACATGTCTTGGAACAGAAATTTTACGTGAGTCTTCTACGAATTCACCTGTCAATTGGATTGGCTATGGCCTTGTTGAATTCCCCACAATAATCATCGTATCATCGAGAGCGCCATCTACGATTAGCTTTTACCGGTCTTTCCCATTGAGTTATTCTCACCTATTATCAACAATTTGTTATCCCTGGTTACTGGGAATAAGCATTCCTAGGTGTTATCAACAAACACCAAAATAATTTTAATTCAGGCCGAAGTGTATAAATAAATACAGGAAGGACACTTTACTATCACATAAATACAAGTAATACTCGTTTTTTACTCTTTACTTCAAATGTATGTATGTTTTTAAGTGAATAGGGATGTGTTATTAGAGGCACCTGAAAATTATTAGTAAAACGTATGGCAGCAGTTATTTTTTGACACAATTTCTATTTAATAAATCGGATAGAATTATAAATAGTAGGTATCTTGACCTGTGACGTCACTTGTTCTGCTTTTAAATATTTCATATAAATTCCATCGTTGCTAATTGTTTCACTATTAGAAAAAAGGTACTGAATTTACTAGTGATTCAAATACCCCATTTTAAGAAGTACCTAAGTTTATTTAGAGAAAATTTGGAGTATTTTTGTTTACCTACTGCAACAACTTTGGTTTCAACATTATTGACAAACAAAAAAACCTAATCACGGCGCGAAATAAAATAGTAAACATTTACCTAGGAGTTGTTTCAGTAATCAAATGTTATATTATTTGGTGTTTCAGACATGTTTTGGCTAGTGGGTCTGCTGACAACACGGTGCTGTTGTGGGACTTGGACCAGGGAACCCCCCACACGAAGCTGGACTATTTTCAGGACAAAGTGAGCAAATGCTGTGCATTGAAACTCCAGTGACGTCGCCGTAATAAATTGATTTCCATCACTCGGTTTTTGTCGACGTCACTCTTTTGACATGTTTTCAAAACGCCTGAAATGATTAACGTGTGGCGTGTCATCTGCATAATTTCATTGTCAGCTGTTGATTTATGTCAATGTGGCAGATGACACTTCCTTTTCGATACTAACATTGCTTTCCACTGCCAAAGACATATGTAACTTCGTATAAGATGAATAAAGTCTAAGGAAAAAAAGTGCCTCGGAAATCAAGAAAAAGTCATTCTCGAATAGATGGTGCACACACCTTTAGCCTATGCTCGGCTAGATGGCACGACGACACCGTTTCATATTTAACAATTTTAATACATCAGTGAATGAACATGGGTCAAAATGATACAAAATAATAAAATCATTTATCCATATATATAATTTTTTTTGATAATTTTATACGTTTTCATTTTGAGTTTGAGTCGTGTGTCGATAGATGGCAGTAAATTCACTGTGACTACAAAATTTACTATGACAGGACCCCTCTATACTAGAGATGCCACGAATATTCGGCAACTATTCGGTATTCGGCCACTTAGCCGAATATTCGGTATTCGGCCGAATGTTGCTTACTATTCGGCCGAATATCGAATATCTGTTGCACCTACCTAAAAAGAAAAATACACAAAAAAATAACCAAAAACTAGGTATATGTCATATTTAAAATGTATTCTTAGAAAGTAGTTAAATACGAAGGCACGTTTTTGAGCATTTGTTGATTAAAATATATTTTATTTTTATCATGGGTCTGATTGGATTGACTCTAACTACATTCATTAATTCTGTTCGACATAAAAATATATCTTAGCAAACGTTGTGCTTTGTTGGCGAACAGTATTCATAATAATTGTGACTCAAAATGTTCGCATGTCATGCCGAATATTCGGTCGCCGAATATTCGGTATTCGGCCGAGAGAGTAATATTCACTATTCGGGGCATATCTACTCTATACTATCTATTCTCTTTGCCACAGCGCAATATGTTCTCTAAGACAAGTGTAACATAACATAATCGATAGAGAAATTTGACTATTAAATTTATTTCATAATTAAAATAATACATAAACTAAACATAAAACTAATTAAAAACTAAACTTAAATATAAATATAAACTAAATAAGTATAAAAAATTGCCTACTGAAGCCCGTCCCGGGCTGCCCCCGACGCAAAGGTGCCCATCACGCTCGCTGCGTTGCCGCGTTGGACTGCGATGGACAGCCTTTGCATCAGGAAAAACCCGGAGCGGGGGTCAAGGCCTCTTTCTAGCAGGCGACGACCCAGCTCCCGGAGGAAGGACATACCCTCAGCGCACCAGCAGCATAGAGAAATTAAATATTAGCATCTCGTTTTGATTGAATGAATGAATACATGATCGTTTATTTGCATTAAACAAGCGATTTGGGGAGTAACGATGTTATTTGACTGTCGGGGTGACAATATTGAAGTGAATAAATGGTAACTCATGCAAGTAAGACGCAGTTCTCAGATTTGATGCTCGCTTCCAGACCTCTCTCTAGTTTATATACCTATCTGGGCCAGTGTTACGGTTCAATTTTGATCGGTAAAAAAGTAAGTGTGTCATTGGGGTTATTAGACCATCGGGTTAGAATGTAATTTGTGTTGCAGGTGCAGTCGGTGTGCTTCCACTTGCACGAGCCGCAGACGCTGTTGTCGGGGAGCTGCGACGGCGCGGCGCGCGTGTCCGACTGCCGCGACGCGGCGGCGCACCGCGCCTGGCGGCTCGGCCCCGAGATCGAGCGCGTCGCCTGGGACCCCCACAACCCCTACTGTTTTGCAGTAAGTTAACACACATTTTTGACATTGTATTTGTATTGTAACGTATTTCTTGTGTATAACTATTTATTATTATTATTTTGGAGTACTACATATGTTGAGCTATAGACAGTCATGATAATTATGATCAAAGACATTGAGAACCGCAAAATGATATGTATATATATAAATGAGAATTTTATGTCTATTCCTAGTTCTGCCCCGCGCCGCGCCTACTGCGAATTGTGCAGCTATAAACTATTGCATACACGAATCTTAAGTTTCGTTAACTGCCATTACGGAGTCTTTTAACGCAGCTTAGCGACAAGTCCACATGTTGTTACTTTATTACCTACCTCTACATACATATTTATACCTTTTCATACCTATGTACGGTCAGCCAAGAAAGTGGTTTACCACTTTTCGACTCTATTATCTGATTGATAGAGTCGAAAAGTGGTAAACCACTTTCTTGGCTGACTATACCATTGTTTTTGTAGTGTGCAATAAAGCATTTTATTATATAAATCACGACTAGACAGGTAGACATTGTAGCGTTTTTGTGACGTAATATTTGTGAGCACCGTTAAACACTCGTTATTATATTATCAAATGTATTCATATAATATTGAATAAAGCTGTGATACAGTGAATGCATTTGTTGATGCAGATGAGCAACAACGAGGGCCGCGTGGCGTACGTGGACGTGCGACACGACCAGCCCGTGTGGGAGCTCGCGGCGCACGACAAGGAGGTCACAGGTAACGCCGCTCTATCTTACTGCCGTGCCCGAGACCGTGCCCGTGCCCATCAACACTTACATTCTGAAATATGGTAGTCTACAATACAAGATTTATTGATTGTTCAACATGTGTAAAATATTGTTTAGCCTTTTTCTAATGATAAAAAATAACGAGGTATACGTTACCTCGGGCATGTTACAGTGTAAAATGCCCATTTTTCTGATACAATACTACAAAAGGATACGGTTTTTATTTGTAGGTCTCATCCTTAGCGAAATTCCCGGCCTAATGGTTACCGTCAGCACGGACGGCAAACTCAAGACTTGGGACATCCAAAGGTACCGTATCCATTAGAATCTAAGCTCACATAATAAATAAGCATAAATCGCAAGCTCGTTACCTACTTGCGAAAAATGTTGGTGCAGTGTGGAATTTATTCCATATCCGATTTAAATATCCTAGGAACTTTTTGAACTCGGTTAAAAACGATCAATTTCTGGCGGCCTAAATAACGGCGCTTTGTAAATGTTTTTTGCAGGTAGTGGCATCATATTGCACAGAGGCTGTACGATACGTCTATTTGACAATTATATGTATATCTTTGTAATCTTTTGCCTAGCCGAGGCACACCAGGCTGTTATAGTATAAAATGGTGTAGAATACAATTCAGTTATGTTGCTACAATCGTAGCACTTTACAATTAAAATTGCACCTAAATATGTGTGGTGACTTCGGGCTCTTTGTGAACGCTCCATAATGCGGTGTCTGTGTAGTAAATAATGCCGACGGTATGTTGCAGGTCGCCGCCGGCGCAGGTGAGCGAGCGCGCGAGCCGCGTGGGGCAGGCGCTGTGCGCGGCCGCGTGCCCCGAGGCGCCCTTCTCGCTGGCGCTGGGCGGCGACAACAAGGAGTGCTTCATCGAGATGCTCGACCTCACCGCCAACGAACAAGGTTCATATATACACATACAACTGTTTCCACAAAAACGAGGGATTGTGGACATGTTATCGATACGGAGGTATCTCAACTCTATAGAAAACACGAAGGCTGGTTTTAGTGTCACGCGGACCGTCCGTGCGGATCGCTCCGCACCGGACCAATATGTATTAAGTTAAGGGAGCGTTATAGAATAAAGCTGACGGGTCCGCACGGACGACAGTCCGCGCGGACAGCTTTCTCATACAATTTGGCGGTGCGGAGCGATCCGCACGGACGGTAAATTTTCTTTAACATATGTATTTTTAACTTGTTTTGCTTTTCGATACAGACTTGTCCATCTATCTTGTTGTCAATCCCTCATTTTTACTAAAAAAAATTGCAGGTATATTACTTTTATAGTACCAAGTATGAAGTATCACACGTGTCAATTAACAATGCGACAACATCTAACTTTTAGGTTTCCGTACTTACTTCAAAAGTAGAAAACCCTTAGGCCCACTTGCACCATCCCAATATCCCGGGGTTAAGCGGTTAAACCGTTAACCAAGTGTCAAATTGTACTGGTAACCATGGTAACTCCAGGTTTAACCGGTTCACCTCGGGTTAGTAAAATGGTGCAAGTGGGCCTTATAATATAACTCGTATCTGTCGTCTGTTTGTCAGCCAATGTGCTCCGAAACTACTGAACCGATTAAGTTGAAATTTGGTACACTAATAATAATATGTAATTAGATGACCTAAACACGGACGAGTAACATAATAAATTAATTTTGAATATGTATAGGGACCAATTTAAACAGGTCCATTAGAAAAAAAAATATCTGTTCTTTCCGTTCGAGCACCAAAATATCTCATCAGAAGTGAGTGCTTTCAACTCTTGTTTTTTTAACCACCATTTAATTAATCCATTATAAGATGTCACGTGACCGAACCCTCTAGAGGCGGAGATCGGATAAAACAATATCGGAATATTTAATAAAATAATTTCATTTGTTCCCTAACTTGTATAATTTAATTCACTCACCACTCTCTTGACCCTCTTTGCGTTTGTTTGATTCCAGTATCAAGCCTGTTCGAACCTCGAGCCGCGGCCGCAGCGCCTACCGCCGGCGCCAGCGCCATGGAGACGTAGACCCCAATAAATATATTACAAACGCGCCAACATACACACACGTTAATGTTGTTCGTTGAATTACCTTAAAACACATTCACATTAGGCTCATAAATTGCGGCCAACGCGGTATCAATGTCCTGTAACTACAACATAATAATATACGTTTTCTGTGTCTCCATTCTCGATAAGAAAGTAAATCTATACCACTATTACAGAGTGGTATAGGAGCAAGCTTTAGAGCTTGCTCGAAGTTTATAATAAAGCGTTGCCGGACTAAGCCTTTGAACGAGCTCTATTTTAACAAAAAATAGTCAAGCAACATTCAAGCAAGCTTATTTGTTGAGAACAAAGAGTTTTTGTCTGTA